>NC_068334.1:1353570-1687587 GCF_000147395.1 Oryza glaberrima | reverse complement strand
GAGGTGGAGTCCCAAGCTGTGCCAATGAGCACGGCGGCCTCAATCCCGAGCACCGCGGAGTAGCGCGGCGCGGCGATGGGGGCGCTGGCGGTGGAGGCGTGGCGGGGCGCGGCGAAGAGGTGGGAGGAGTGGCGTCGGCGGTTGGATAGCGAGCGCGAACGATGCAGGGGAGGAAAGCGGAGGGAGCGACCGAGGGAGGGGGCTGCGGCGACGTGGATCGAGGGGTTGAGGAGGGGAGATGCGGAGGGAGCGACCGAGAGAGGGGGAAGACGCGTGCGCTGATGCGGCGGCGTGTGGAGGGCGCGACGAGTGGTGCAAGCGCGATGGCACGGCGTAGGGGTATGGAGGCGGAGGCGGCGGCGGGGTGGGGGTGTGAGAGAGAGAGAGAGAGAGAGAGGAGGGGCACAACGACAGGGGGATTGGGGGGCGCCATTTTTCTCGCCCACTGCGGATCCGGAGAAGCGTCCGATCTCGATCTCTGATCCCACGGTTGATAGGTCACGCGTCTACGTTGGCTTCACCATCACCACTACGGATTTTTAAATAGTAGAGATTAGCTTCAAGATACATTTGTGGCGTGTCTAAGGTCTAAAGTTGCGGCTGTTAAGTGTTAATCCCCCCAACAAGCAGCATAATTTAACCCAACCTGAAGCCTTTATACCCGGCAAAACACTAAACAAACCTACCCTTCTAATTTCACACTCTTAATTAGGCTAGTTTTGGCTAATTAATTAGCTTAAAAGCTAGCTAACATTGCTATCGTCAGCTTTCAATGCAAGCCCTGCAGTGTAGTAAGTAGCTCACACGAATTTTCAGAGCGTGTTGTCTTAACTGGTTTTCTTGTATTGATAGGGTTGATATACATGAGATTGGGTGCTTTTGTGAGGTATGTTCTGTCTAAAGTTTCTATTGTTTATGTCCTGCCTAAATTAATTGTTCTTGAGTTTCGATAATGTTCTGTTAAACAGTGCTCAGATTTATATAGTACTACCTCCGTCCCAAAATACTTGTCGCTTTGAGTTTTTGTTTGTAACTTTTGATCATTCGTCTTATTCAAAAAATTATAGAATTATTATTTATTTTGTTTGTAACTTGCTTTATTATCAAAAATACTTTACGTATGACTTATCCGTTTTTATATTTGCACTAATTTTTCAAATAAGACGAATGGTCAAACATTGCAAGAAAAGAGCCAAAATGACCACTAATTTGGGACAGAGGTAGTACTAAGTTTTACTACTGTCCCTGGGTGCTCAGATTTGCTCTGCATTAGTTCTAGAGAATGGCATATATGCATTTGTAATAGAGAATGACATGTGTTTGTTCAGAGTCATTAGCTGAAATTGGACAGCAAGTATATTCTAGTCAGTTAGCATAGAATCTGGTATTGTTCTGATTTTGTTTCTGTTTTGTTTTTTTCCCTTTAATTCTGGTAGTTTGAGTGTCTATCAATTGCTTTGGCCATTGGATTTGTTAATACAACACGTGTTCCACGAAAGCTGAAGATGATTATTGATTCTCATGACCCTGTAATTCTGTAAAGGATGCCATCATTTTTAGGAATTTAGGATGCCCTTTGTGAAATGCGTCCTTCACTGTGGAAATGGATCAAAGGAATATCACATCTCCCTCTTAACAGCTTCCCAGGAATATGCAATTCTTTTGGTTTTAAAAACAAACAAGAGTAGGAACATCAATTCCATTTATACACTCTGAATGTGCTTGTGTTTCTTATCCACTGACTACATTAGTGCAGTGTATATGTTAGGGACCTACTGAAATTGAGCTCAATTCTGAATTCTAAAATTCTGAAATTATGGTTCAGGTTGCTGAAATTTAGCTAGAAAATTCAGTCTCAGATCATGTGCAGGTTTGGGAGTTTCAGTTCTCTGAAACTGATTTTTTTTACTTTGATGAAAAGTACAACTGTAGATTGTGCCATTTTTCCTTTCAATGTGCTTTCTTTGATTAATTCATAGACCAACACCAGATCTTTAGAAGTGTATAAATAGAGAAATCATGCATTTGATGTTATTCCCGTAATTAGACACTTTTTAGGTGCCTGTCATGCAGTTGATGTTTTCGATATATGAATTGTCTATTGGACGTAGTTTTTATTAACCCGTAGTTTCTGTTGACTGCTGCTAGTTAAGCTATTTCAATGGGGCTTAAACATGTGGTTTAGCAACTATTGGTTATAGGAGTAGCTATTATATGTTGTTGTTGTGACACAATATTCTTCTTTTTTGTACATAATACATCAACATGTGTATGCCATAGACTGATCTGTATAGTGAGGATGATGTATTCTTTCCCTTTTGCAGGTAATTGGAAATGTTCACAGTGAAACCTGAATTATTCATGGAACTTATTGAACCTCTGGAACTAAATAACCTAAAACTTTCTCGTTATTGGAAATATATGTGGCTTTTGACCATATAGGGGCATATTGATCAGCTATTTTTCGGCCTTTGAATTGTGCAGTTTTCTTTCAAGTGATAATCCGTCTCATGTTTTTTCAGGGACTTCTGTTTGCTGCACCAAGAATGTTATTGTGATGTACCTGAGAAATGTGCTGTTATGTTAATTGAGGAACTTTACAAGTAGATATTAATGATTTAGCTTCAATTTATGTAATTTAATCCCTGCTACTTATTACTGTAATAGAGATCTACATGTGTGAATCTATAATCTTAGTGTGCACTAATATTCTAATATGAATTGACATTTTTTTCTAGACTTTGTAATAATCACGACATAAATTGTACAGCCAGTCTTCGTTATTTTCCCTTTTTTGTTTTTTTTTCTCATTTTTTCTCATTTTTAGATTTTTCTGGGTGGTGTTTTGAATTTTCTGCAATTTTGTTCGTGACAATTTAAAATTTATGTAATGAAATCTTTAAACCTTAGTCCAAATAAATCAATCCCACCAATCCCTTACCTGTCCAAACAAACCAAATGATAATCCCGTGGTGAAAGGGATTGGGTGGTGGATTGGGTGGTGGGAGGGGATCAACCCAATCCCCTCCGGTGACCGTTTTACCTGGGTATAATTATCCCTTGGTGCCGACCGAGGCCTCTGGGCGAAGCAGTGAGCGGCAGGAGATGTGGGATGCAACAAGTGGCTGGGCCGTTTTATCACGTTCTGACGGATAGAAGTTCAGAGCAAGAGAAAGTTCAGAACCAACACACATCTGTCGCCGCAGCAATCAAATATGGTATACATTGCCATGTGAAAAGCATGTCGATCGGCAAAAGAACAGATGTGGACTCTTATCTGTCGAATCTTTTTTAAGTGTGGACAGGAGAATAATGAGGACACCAAAGAATTGATGTGGTCCGAGAGGCATGCATATATATAGAAGAAGAAAAAACTAACGACTGGAGATCGAATATTTCTTGTGCAAAAACATTGAAGCGGCCTCCTGCACACTTGTGGTCCAAATAAACTAGCTAGTTACATTTAAATGGGAAAAATATCTGTTTTGTTTGGTACAGAGTAAAATGTAATTTATTTTGCCGCCTATTCCTAGAATAATCTAATCCTAATTTGAATTATTTGTAAAATATATTTTGACGGAGATCTTTTGTTTTCTTTTTGAAAGAAAACGTGGCTCTATGTTTTAATCTAGACTGTTATATTATGAATATGATCGGAGTACATCCCATCTCAACATTGTAAATAATGTTTATTTTCTCCCACTGTTATGATAATTTCAAGCTCTTGATTGTTCGCACAGTAACTTAATCAATTATATAAGACAAGGACATATAGCAACACAATTACAGCTAAAAATGGGCGGAGCTTAGATGTTAACACCAACCTGTCTACCCGGATTGAAGTCCCATATTTAGTGGTAGGCGATATTCATATCAACAGTGAGCTGTCTGCGGTGACTTTATCAATCTCAGGATATGTAAGATGTACGTGCGTATATATTTATAGGAGTGAGTGTGTACGTGTGTATATGAGCGTTTGTGTATAGTATGTTTTAGAAAATGGGCCAACGGCCGGTTTTCCAGGTAGTGATATTTAACGTTTCAATGCAAAATCATGTAAAAAATAGGTTTGCAAAAGAAAACCGAGGATAATTAAATAGTAGAGAATAGTTTGCAAAAGAAAATCATGGCATTAATTAAATAATAGAGAATAGCCAATTTTACATCCATCAACCTTTCATAAAGTCTAAAATCCTCTCTTATTATAAAGTTATAACCCACTGACTACAAAAGCTTAACATGCAAAGATGTCACATCATCATCCACTAAAAAGATGCTATATCATCATCCACTAACAATCATTAAATTTAAACATCATGTAAACATGCTATAATATCTATAATTTTATAATTTATTAAATTTCAGAGCTTTTAGAATGCAAGCATGTTAAATCATCATCCCACATGATCCATATAATATTTTAATATATATCTTCGTTATTTTTATAATATACTGTGTACCTCTATAGATCATCCTCACTTAGTTAATGATATTTCTCTCTTCTCTAATTAAGCCATATCACATCAATTATTTTTAGTACTTAAATGATTAATCTATGGTCCCAATTATCTCTCTACTTTTCTTCTCCCATTAATTTATATCACCTCAATTATTTTTAGCCTTTAGATGATTAATCTACGGTCCAAACTATCTCAATACTTTTCTACTTTCATAAAGTCATATCACCTAAATTAGTTTTACATTTGAATCATCATTCTATATACTAGTTAAATTTAAATTATCACCACGCCACCGCCGCTCCACCACTATGAGCCGACGCCGCCTGGCCGCGGCGCCACGCAGGATGGCCGCGCGCTGCCGCTATTAACGACCAAAATTGGTAAATCATAGATTGGATCCAAAGTAAGAACTGAAACGGATTTGAAGAAGATCTATAGCCTTAGAAACAAAACCCGCATCGGCTAAGAGTTGTATCAGCTACCGTCTGCACGGCTATTACCCGATCGGACAGGGAGGAGCCGATACAGCCGATCCCGGCAAAGCAGTCATGGGATCGTTACCGAGGATGGTTCAAGCTCTACGCAAGTATTGCCAAGCATGGATTGAATCCAAAAAAGGCAATTGTATCTATTCATTATGATATTCTAGTAGTTTCCTTACAGATATTTTTGGTAAGAGTCCGCCTAAGGGACTTGTTCGTATTTTGAGGTATAATAGAGATAGAGTCGTGTCCGGCAAGGACATATCATGTATTTTGGGTATAAATATGACCCGATACATTGTAAACAAACAACATCAGTTCAATAATATTCTCAGCGCATCGCCACCTTTTTCTACTTTCATTGTTTCGACGAGTTCTTGCTTTCGAGTTGGGCTGCATCGGTTTCGATCTTCGGCGAAAAGGTAAAATTTGTTATGGCGGTTTACGTTCTTGGGATTAGTGCTTACATCTTCATGACACTCTAATCTTGTTTATGTGAATCTCCGAGTTATCATATATGCTATATAATCTAGATCGATATCACTATCTAACTTCATCGGCCGGCCCGTATCATCGAAGATAGACGATTGGGCTAGATATTGATGTTGAGGTAGATTATATGGTGTATCTCCCATCCTGAAAAGGCTATCATCGTCCTGTTTAGATTTTATATTTCTCTTCATGCTTAATGCTGCATCAGTTAGGTTTGATCTATTAAGTAATGATCTGAATCATAATATCTAGCTTGTCTTATGATCGCTAATAGAGATAGCATCGGAGTTTCTGCCGATCTTACCTGGTTTAGTTATCTTGTTCATTATATGTTACTTAGTACACTAAATCTGCCTTTTATATTAAGATCTCGCTCATTTGAAATATATTAAGCTATATTACCGGTCTGATTAGGTTATCTTGGTATTAGATCGATTCCTTGTTCTTTATATTTCGTCTATATTGATATCTTAGTATAAGGTGGTATCGGAGTACTAGCCGATACATGTCAGATTTGCCTTATCGGCTATGCTATGAATATATATAATCTTCACCTTGAAGTACTTTTACACATAGGTGGTATCGGTATACTATCCGATCTATCCCAATCACTTGGTTTAAACATATTAATATCTACAGCCGATCAGGTGGATCTAGCTTTTCTCATCTTATATATTCCATTGCCAATCTAACACGTGTTGCATCAGCTTAATATTGGACGATACGTCATCGGCAATCCAGCCGATCGGCTGTCATTTATGGATTTAACTTTGTTTCCTCTTTGTTTCTTGTTGCTTGCAGGATCATACCAACTAGCACGCTCAGAACCCGAAAGCAATTCTTTGGACCTGCCCTAGAGTATTAACAAATGATGAACAACATGCAGAACCAATTTTTACATTCATTTGTCTAGACACGCTGGGGTACAGTGATTCAGAGGTACAAGATAGTGCTGCCAAACAATGGAGAGCCAGGGACAAGCTCAACTAAAGATGTCGAACCCAAGGATAATAAGCAGGAAGGAAGTCCTGAAGAGTTCAAAAACTTGCAAGATCAGATTGGTTATGTTGTTCATCACGCATTGATCAACTAGTCAGGAGTGCTTGTCAATACTTTAACTAATATGATTAAATATGTGGTTGATGGCACGATAGTTGAGCATCAGGCTAAGGGACCAGTTTTTCTTCCAGAAGGTGTTTTTCCACAATACAAGACTCTCAGTTCTGATAAACATCAGCCTATCTCAGGTTTGGCCCCAGAACAGCCGATAGTGTCAGTCTTAGCTCCTGGGAAACATGGTGCGTCGACATCGGCGCCAGGGCAACCAGGGTTTAATCCTCATGTTCTGGTCAAACAACAACCGCAACATATAGGGCAAAACATCCCCCGAATTACTCCAGATCAAGTCGCCTCTATGTTCAGGCCAAGGCAACCGGTTATTGAGCCGATTCCACAGATAACCGTGGCACTGCAATCACCTATTCCGCAACAACATCAACCTGTTGGCTCTCAATTTGTTCCTGATCAACATATCCATTTGGTGCATCAGTCTCCTCAGTATCACATGGGGGGCAATGTTAACTTCTAGTATCAGCCTCACTCACCTTAGGTGCAGTATCGGCTAGGGGGATCACCTCAACCCCAATATTTGCCTCACTATAACTAGTTAGACCAAGTGCAACAGCAATTTCAGGGGGTACCTCAACAGAAGCCTTTGGCGTGATATGATAGCCGACATGATGAGGGATCAGTTTGGGCTCTATTAACTCTATTTTGTTAATAGAGTTATGAGCCTATGGAGTCGTGTTAGAATCGGAAATGTTTAAGTAATGGTTAGCCGATATGAGTCGTGTGGGAGTCGGAGTCTGTAATAATTTCCTTAATTAGATATAGAGTTTTAGATCAATTCGATCGTGATAGAGTCAGACTTAGTATTGCTTATAGGTATAAATATGTGCACCTGGGGTCTTTGTAAACAATAACAATTCAATATTCAACTTTTAGGGCATCGCCACCCTAGTTTTGCTCTTGACAAGTTCTTGTTTATGAGATAGGCTACATCGGTATCAATCTCCAACAAGAAAGTAAGTTTTGTCAAAATCCTTCGCTTGTATTGGGAATTAGTACTTCCTTGGTTATGTCCGATATACTAGTTCTTCTTTTGCTTGCGTTGCTTATCAAATATATTGGCTCTTGCTCTGATTCGTTCTGCTTTCTAAGTTTATGGTTTCTATATCAATCACCCTGAAAAATGTTCATAGACTCGTTTAAATCCGTTAAGCACAATGTTAACCCCGAACTATTCTGGTTAGCTCTAATCTTCTAGGTTTTCGTGTGTTTATTACATTTACTCAAGTTGATAGATTCTTATCATAGTTTCATCAAAGTTTTAGCCGATGAAGTATCTGCTTAACATATTATAATTGGTTGCATCGATTAAATTTGCAATATTTATTATAATCAGCTAGTTACTGTGATAATGTCTCGATTAGGTCCGATCTATCTAGATTGTGATAAATAATTATAGTTTTTGATGATTTATATTCTATCTTGTTTTGATTGATATCAGTTTACTTTCTTCTATATAGAGTGTTGATAAGTTTTATTTCAAACATATCAGCTCATATTCAAAGATATATTTATTTACTCAAGATTCTATCTTATTATTTTCACTCTTATCCCGTCTCGGTTAAGTCTGATCTATCAAGATTGATTATAATAATATTAGAAGATTTTATAAATATATTGTATCTAAGTTTCAGCCAATAGAGTTTTATTATTCTGACTTTTGAATTCCATCGGTTATAGCCGATCGATCAGAAATTCCATCAGTATCGGCATGGGCAAACCATACTATATGGACCCCATGAACGATTGGCCCATTGATCTAATCTTCTTTATTTTATCCTTGTTAGTTGTATTGGCATTGTGTGAACCCGATTTGATAGGACCTGCACTAGAGCAAGCAAAACTTTTAGGCCTTCGTGTGTACGACGATTTTCACACCAACAGCTTTCTCCTGTCTGTGGGGGTAGACGCCTGTGGGAGGCGGAACCAGATCTGCAAGGTGGTGGCAATGTAGACGAGCTCTATGCGGATAAAAGGCTAGGGGCAATCGGTAGCATGGTGCCGGCGGACCTCATCGTGTCCATCCCCCTTTGTTGGACGGAAGGACGTCTTGTCGGCCAGACGGGGTTGGTGAAGCTGATGGCCCTCGTTAGCTCCATGGCATCCTCTGTTCCCCTCCACTTGATCGCGGTGCGGTTGCCATTCTAGCAATAGCATTGATCGGTGTGACCAGATACGGCGATTACGGTTTCATCAAACCAACGTCGGTGATGCCATGATGAGCCAAATCACTTTCAGGTCTAGGAGAGGATTCTCCTGGCGAAAATCTAGTTTTTTGCATGTTCAGAATAGATGCCTTGACCTTCTTGACCTTCGTAGTCATTCAACCTACAAACTCTGTATAAATTGGCTGTAGCATTCACTCCTGGAGAAAACCCACAGTAGTCCCGGTTTGCAATGCTCTTTAGTCTCAGGTTTCAAACCAGGACAACGAATCCAGGACTACATTGTTTCTTTATTTTTCATTGTTTTTTGCTGTTTGCATATTGATTTCGAACTAAACTCAACAATAAGATCATCCACATTCACAGAAACATCACAAAATCATCCACAAATTCCCAGATTGGATGGACATACTCAAATTGACATCATAAATTTACAGATGCAAAGACTTCACAAATCAATAAATTTACAGATAATCAACAAAGACATCACCCGCGCCAGGTACCTTCCCTCTCCCGCTCCGCCACCAGCGCCAGAGCCGACAGCCCGGCCGCGCGGGCCACTGGTAGCACGGCTACGCGGGGCTGCCGCCGCCGCTGCGCCCGGCCGCCACCGCCTTCGCTCCCTCCTCATTGCTAGTGCTGCAAAGAAAAGGAGCGGATAAGAGAGAGGAAAGAGAGAGAGGAGAGAGGATGAAAGGTAGGAGAGGAAGTTAAAGATGAGGAGGAGGAAAAGGGAGGAGTTTGCGATCAAGGAGGAGAGGATAAGTGCGAGGGATTATATACGACGCGTTGATACGAGACTAAAAATAGTAGGGGGCCAGACGCTTTTTGAACCGGGACTAAAAATCAGTAACACCAACCAGGACTAAAGATCATAAAGTGGTGTTGGGTTTTTTAACCGGGGAAAAAAAGATTTTTAGTTCCGGTTCCTTTTTTTTTTCTGAACTAGGGCCTGAAAGTTCCCCTTTCCATTAATGGAACGGCACATAGAGTCTTAAACAAGCTACCAAAAGAGAAAAAAGAAAAGCAGAGAGGTTCAGTAGAAACTAAGCTGAAACCTGAAAACAGCAGGTCAGCAAGCAAACTGAAACTAGCAAACGTTACCAGGATCCCAACAGCAGGGACTAGACAAAAGCTAAGTGAGTGAGAACTCAGGGGGGTTACATCGGTAGACAAAGACAAGATTTCAGAGACAGAATCATTCCAATCTTCTTGCACAGGGCCTCCATTCATATCTTTAGTTGAAGATGTCATTTGCCACCTGCTTTACCACTCTGGCCCCCAGCTCCAATCTTCTTCGGTTTGCTTCCAGTTTCTGCAAAATAGCCCAAGATTTAATTAGATTACCGACTAAATAGACCACCTCAATGGGATCTTTTGGGAGAATGTTATCAAAGCAGGCTTTATTTCTTGTTTTTCAAATAGCTCAGATGACAGCAGCAGCCCCACCATCATCATATTCCTCATGTTTTTATCAAAACTGGTTAACCAGGTACCAAATAGCTGAGTTTTATTCAGAATTGGTTTAATGTTTAAAGCACATATCACAATGTTCCATATTATTCTTGCAGTAGGGCAATCGAAGAAAAAGTGTTGAATGGATTCTTCCCTACAGCAAAATTGGCACAACTTATCTCCTTTTCTCCAACCTCTCTTGTACAGGTTATCTTTGGTAAGAATTTTGTTTTTAAGAAACAACCAGAGAAAGACTCTAGTCTTCAGAGGTATCTTAACCTTACAAATCTTTTTATAAGGGAAGACAAACTGCTTCATTTTGAGTGTTAAGTAAAAAGATCTCACTGAATAAGAGCTATCTTTTGTTAGGTTCCGGTTCCCATTGGAACCGGGTTAAATGTGATTTTTCGATGACGCACAAGATCAGTTCTCCAGTATTGATTTTTAAGCAAAGATCATAAATAAAGAATTAAATTTCAAATATAGTGTTCATTTAACTTTTTTCATAAATATTCAGGATGTAATTTATTTAGGAGGAATATAACGTCGTTCTCGCGTAACGGGGCGCTGCGGGGTGTGGCGCGGCAAAGTCGCGAGACCGCGCGGCCAACCAGCGATACCGCAGCAATACGCCAATCATTACTAATGATCCTGATTAGCAATTAAGTAGTGATTAGTTAATCTAATTAGTGATTAATTAATTTGCTAATCGATAATTAATCACTAATACTGCTCTTTTGGTCTCGCATGTTGGTTGTGCGAGACCGTTCGGTCTAGCATCTTCCACACCATCCATGTCGTCACCCATACGTCGTTTTCGTGTATCGATTGTACGAGATCGACGGAATAGTTTTGTTAAAAAGTTGCGTCCTGAATATTTGTGAAAAAAAAATTGAATGAACAGTATATTTTTAAATTGAATTCCATAAATTCCATTATCCGAAGAAATAGAACATTTACGCCAGATATGGTTTCATTTTCACACCAAACCACCCCTAACCTACAAACGAACCACCATAACACTGACGGACGCAGACATCACAACAAACTCTAATTAAACTTGATGCCTATATATATAGGGATATGGATGCTGCAAGTGGAAAATAACCTCATTGGAGAGGCTAAAACGGAAGAGCACACTAGTGGTTTCACTTGTGTCACTTGCACTGACTAATTGTACGAGCTCGCCACGTACTGTCTCACCAGCTAGCATGGCGACATCGCCGTTGCCACGTTGGGCGGCGACGCCGAGCCCGTCGCGCCCGCTGTGGCGTTCATCCGGCGGCGGTGGCGCCATCGTCAGTAAACTCCTGCGTTCCCCATTCACCACCGTGCTCGAGGCTGTCCGCGGGCGTGCTGCCCCCGACGACACGCCGCCTCCTGTACAAGCTCCACCGGCGCCGGAGCACAACTGCGCCGGCGCGTTCGACGGTATCGCCGTCGTCGCCGGAGATGGGAGGGAGGAGCGGCTCGACGGGGGCGTGTTCCTGACGTGGGAGGACGTGTGGGTGACGGCGGTGGACAGCAGGGGGAAGGCCGCCACCATCCTCAACGGCGTCAGCGGCAGCGCGCGCCCCGGCGAGGTGTTGGCCATCATGGGCCCCTCCGGCTGCGGCAAGACTACGCTGCTCGACACCCTTGCCGGTAACACTTGTCGATCTCAGTTTCTCTCTATCCATATGCATCTCTCTATCGACCTGAGGTTTACACAATTTCACTCGTCTTGTGTGTGTGTCTACATATTTGACAATCCTTATAGCAATAAACTGTCGAATAATATATATTCTCCAACCACACTATTAGTACCATACATCAGTAAAACTACGTACCTCCCCGCAAAAAAAAAAAAAAAAAAAAAAAAAAAAAAAAAAAAACCTACGTACCTGGGGTGCTCTTTCATTTGTTAAAGTTCTACAGA
Organism: Oryza glaberrima; assembly: GCF_000147395.1. Taxonomy (NCBI): domain Eukaryota; kingdom Viridiplantae; phylum Streptophyta; class Magnoliopsida; order Poales; family Poaceae; genus Oryza; species Oryza glaberrima. Next base: position 1,675,487 of record NC_068334.1, on the reverse strand, counting down.
TCACAACGTAATCTACAATACACTAGTCAGAATTTCATCCTATATATTCATAAAAGTTTTTAAAGAAATAACTATATTAAAGTGCTTCCAATGACAAATGTATTGATATATATCATTTTCACAGATCAATTTAATAGTAGTATTTTTCTTCTATTATTAATTTAACGTTTGGAGGTTTAACTATATGCATAGGACGTTATCTTTTTGAGAATAGATTTTTGCTAATGTGAGGTCGTTTATACCTTAAAACACTAGAATATACAATACTTTTCAATATTTCTGCGGATAGTGGGACATTGTCACTCACCTTTGAGCCTCACTACCCTTGGGCTCATATGTCAGTGACCAAGTATAGAGAGGGAAAAAAAACGAGCACAACGTAACCAAGGAAGAAATATGTTGTAGAAAAAATAGCAAAATCAATTTGAGAAGGTGACAAATGTGTATATCCCTGTCCACTGACCTTTCTGTAAAATTCAGTCAGAACATGACGCGATTTGGATCCAACCGTAACGAGTCTTCCACGTTTGAAATATATGCACGGTGCTCCTGTTTGTAGTTTGGTTGCGGTCACCCGCGATTTGTGAAGAAGAAGACGAAGAATAAAAAGAAAAAGAAGCCGTCCATTACTTAATTTGTTGCATATTAAAGAATTCTCCGAATTTGGCACCATCGTCCTCAAATAAAAAAAAAGAACACATTAATTGGATTTTTATAAGAAAGGAACTCTACCAGAGGAAACTAAAAAGAATATAAAAAATTTAAAGAATCCTGCAAATCTTTTTTATCACGGTAACCATGCATAATTACTGTCGATAATTCCCCTGATGAAAATTAACGGCGTTCAGGAATTGACACTTTTATTTTCGAAACGACCTGCACGATATAATGCGAATTTTCACATTGATATAGAAGAAAAAAAAACTCCCTCCGTTCCAAAATATTAAAACTGTTAGCCCTAAAGATTTGTCCTAAAATATAACAACTTCTCTATCAATATTCTCTTCCCAACCAATCACAATCCTCCACCATTCACTTTTTCTACCTAACTCTACTACTCAACCAATCACAACCCTCCACCATTCACTTCTACCTACGAATTCACTTTTTCTACCTAACTCTACTACTCAACCAATCACAACTCTCCTACGAATACTTATAATCTAGAATGGAGGGAGCACAAAATTATAACACTGAAGGGTGTAACTAACTGCTTGCTAGCGGATCCGAGTGGTTTTTTTGCTGAACTAGAGGTGGTTCGACTGTTCAGGGCGTCTGCTTGCTAGCGGATCCGAAAACCCATCAAACCGGGTGGTTTTTTTGCTGAACTAGAGGTGGTTCGACTGTTCAGGGCGTCACGTGGAGGAGCAGAAACTTTAGCCATCACGTGGGGTTAGAGAAAATAGGGAGAAAACTGCTGCAATGAGGGATTGAACCCAAGACCTCCTTGTTCCCATGGAAAGACTCATTCACCAGGGCATGTCGCCTATTGTGGTCGTATTGTAGCACACATTTATTTAAACCATTTTAAACTGGTGGTTTGATCGGTCCAACCAACAAACCAGTTAACTGAGTGCCCTAATGGTTCATTACCGGCCCGGTCTTAATAACTATGGTCAGGAGGGGAGAGGAAGGCAGCCCGACAACTCCACAAAGAGGGATCACAAAACCCAAACACGTCATCCTCAGATAACTCCAAGCTAGGCTTTCACCTGCTACATCCTCTCCCGCACCTGTCGTCGCCACCCAGAGCTCCACCAACCAACGACCTCCGCTAGCCTACAACTCTATCGTATCGGCACCACAGTGATGATCAGCCCAGACCAGCCAGCACCACCTCCCACCGCCTAGCATGACGCGATCTCCCACGAGGCCGTGCAGATAGAGCACCGTCTTCCCCAATCACCACCGTCATCGTCTTGCCAAAAGAGCTTCCTTCGATCGGAAGGGGCTAGCCATTGCAGGCGAGGAGCTTCATGGAGAGAAAATAAAGGTCTGATTGGCTAGAAGGACAGACCTGCCACCAACTGCAGCGCTTGCTATCGCCCGCATCGCCTCGGTCGCACCTGACTCAACCGGTGGTCTCGGTCGTGCAGCCAACTCTACCGTTCAACCCACTTGTGCCCGCTGCTCCCACCAAGGATATGCCAAATCCAGTCATTGGGAAACTGGATCCAGCCAAGACGGTGTCGGATCAGCAGCAACCAAATGCACTGCAACCGCCTTCTCAGCCTGCTGCACGGCATGCTCCGGCAGTGCCGAGGCGGAGAGCGGGAGAAGTAGAGGGGCGGTGTGGTGGCTAGGTTTTTGCCCCCGACCCACCCACGTGGGGACGGCGTGAGGGAAGAAATTGTGTAAAATTTAATTTTTTTTTTCTGGAATTGGTACTGTTGGAGCGAGATAGCAAGATATTTGCACATTCCTGTTGCGAATCTTTGGGCCGGTAGGAAATTAAAGAGAATGGCTTTTCTTCGAAGAACACGTCGATATCGTGTACACAGATACACAGCACGTAACTTACGTGTTGAACGTATTGATTACCAAGTTGATGTGGTGGAAGTGGAAAATGATTGCACGATCGATGCTGATCGCTGCTCGGCCATACTGAATCGTACCCGTTAACTATTTCACATTGAGGCAGTTGGAGGGTGAATTAATTTTCTGATGCTGACTGAAGTTAAGTCAGCCAACCCACCGTTATTAGCAAACTTATCCAGCCCGCCATTAATTTTCTTTTTTTTTTTAGAATTACACAGTACAACGCAGACACTCACAACGCATGCGCACTCACCCCTATGAACACACGCACGCAAACCCTACCCCTATGAGCATCTTCGAAGACTGGGCCGGCAAATTCTTGAGAGATTGACGAAGTCACCACAGGCGCCTCGCTGTCGACGGGTACGTCGCCTACCACTGAAAGCACAGCGCCGATAAATCCTGGATAATTCGCTCCCATGGGGAGTCGAACCCAGAACCTCAGGTGCTACTAAGGTGGTTGCAGACTTAATCTTCTTTATGTATATACTCGTTCCGTTTCGGGTTATAAGATGTTGTGACTTTGGTTAAAGTCAAACTGTCTTATGTTTGACCAAGTTTTTTAAAAAATAGTAACATTTTCAATCCAAGACAAAATTATTATGAAAATATAGTCAATTATTGATTTGATGAAACTAATTTAGTATTATAAATATTACTATATTTATCTAACAGTTTAACTTTGACCAAAATCAAAAACGTATTGTAACCTGAAACGGAGGGATTATATGTATAACACCCATATGGGCACCATGGTCTCCGGGCACCGAGGTATGAAATAAAAAAATTCACTCAAAATTTTAAAATTTTGAATTTTAAATAAATAAATAAATATATGTATGCATTTATCTATGTATATATTTATCGATAAATATGCATTTATTTATATGTATTTATTTATCGATCGATGGTGGTACGTGTTTGGAGAATACCCATCTCAAACTTCTTCTGCGTGAAAATTATTAATACAGAAAATATGAACTATAAAGGGAGGGAGAAAAAGAAAGAAAGTGATAAGAATGGCAGTTTTAACGATTTGAAACACATGATTTTCTTTTATCAGAGTATAATCATCTGATATCTTCTTCTGAAGATTTAATTAGAATGAATAGAATAGTATGATCGGATAAATAGTTTAAAATAAAATATAATTAAAGTGAAGAGAAGAGAATGAGAAGAAAATAGCCATATACGGTCTGTGGTAATGTCAGGGTGCCCAATTTTTCTTCTCTTAATTGGGCATCAGAGAATAAGTATTTTCCCAAAAAAGATGGTAGTGGTTGTTGGAGTTCTAAATTAGAAACATCTTAACTTTAGCCTATAAATCAATCACTCTCAAATTACAAATTAATTTCTGACCTGTCGGATTTGAAGACATTGATAATTCCTGTCTTTGCTTTTCTTTCTCTTCTTCTTCTCTCTGTTTCTCTTCTCTTTACCTCACTAGATCACGTCGGCCTTTAGGTCTCCACCGGCACTGCCCTGAGATAGCCAAACGAACCCCTTCTAGTGCTTAAGCCGATCGGGGGCGAATTAGGGTTTTAGATTAGATAGGGCAAGAATTGAGCGTCCTCTCCTCCTACAATTTGTTCTCTTTTATAGCACTGGTGAGGCCGGGAGCTTATCTTGAATTTAGGAATAAAAAATTCTTTTAACCGATCACAAAACAACCTTATCTCTTATCTTCTTATTTGGTTCGGATTGTGTGCTCATCCGAAAAATCAACCAACAGTGGCATCTAAGAGTAACAAAAATTCATTTGGTGGCATAAAAGGAAAATATATTTTCTTTTATACATAGAAACTCAATATCTTTTAAATGGCATATAAGGTATTCCCTCTAAAATAGGGACACCTTATCCGTTAGTACAAGCAACTAAGATTGGCTTGTGGTTGCTTTTAATTTTGCTTTATAGATCTTGATATTGTACTTATACCATGTTTATCAGGGTCTTGCTAATGCGCGGATGATCGCTGGGAGCGAGCGATCACCCACACTCCCCTCCGCCTATGCCGATTCCTCCCTCTTCTCCCCTTTCTCCTCCCCATCTTCTCTTCCTACTACAGTACACCACAAAATTTTTTTAAAAAAACAAAAGTTAGAAAAAATTATGGATAGAAATGCTATATATAAAAAATTTGAATTTAAATTCAAATTCAAATTTGAATGCAAATTCAAATTCGAATTTAAATTCAAATTTGAATCGGGTATGTAAACTTTTGACTTATAAACTTTGGATCTATAAACTTTAGGTGTATAAACTTTAGATCCATAGAAATACTATATATAGAAAATATTTGAATTCAAATTCAAATTTGAATCAGATATAATTCAAATTCAAATTTGAAACGGGTCTATAAACTTTAGGTCTATAAATTTTAGATGTATAGAAATACTATATAAAAAAAATTTTGAATTCAAATTCAAATTTGAATCGGATATATAAACTTTTGACTTATAAACTTTTGCTCTCTAAACTTTAGATGTATAAACCCTAGGTGTATAAACTTTAGGTGCATAAATTTACTAAAATAGGAAAGTAATGCGGTGCCAAAAAAGGAAACCAGGTGGAGCGAGGGAGGGGGGAATGGGGCGATCGCTAGCCAATAGCCAGGGCGATTGATCGCCCATTAGAGTTTCTGTGCTTATCATGACTTCCTAATGTATCTTTTTTATGTGTGAAAACTGAAAAAAAAAAGAAATTCCTCTCTCCTCTTACTTTATTTTATTTGTGATTTGGCTCTCCATTTATGTATGGAAGCAAATTAGAAATTCCTCTATCCTCTATATATAGCTATTTTGATCCCCCAATTATATTGTTTATCTATCTCGTATCATCAACTTTACATTACGAGGCATGCATTAAGCTCCAACAATGGTGATGTCCATAGTGTTAGCATGCCACCAATGGCATGCAATAAGTTCCCAACAACAGTGATGTCTATAGTGTTAAATAGCATGCCACCTATTGTAAAAGATAATGTGGCATCAGATTAAATGAATGAACGATGAAACTAGATCTTGAATTGAGACCCAGTTTCTATATAATATTAAGGGTATTGATCAAATATTTGATGTTAAATTAGCACAGTAAATTGGTGATATGTGTGCAATAGAATAGTGCTATATATAGTTTCTAGATGATGTGGGGCATATAGACACTATATATTAACAGTGTCTTACAGCACTGGGACGGTCGTCCTTATGGGAGTCTTAGTGCTTCTTCGTCTCAGTTATAGAGTTCCTTCTTTTTTTCTCACGGTTATATTAAATTGTGTCTTTCGAGCTGAGTTTCTGTTGTAATACGCCGTATTTCAATTCATAACATCTTATCGATCTGTACTCTATTGATATACACAGGAAGATTGGATTCAAACTTGAAGATGAAAGGGCAAATTCTGGTTAACGGTCGATGTCAGCAACTTGCATTTGGAACCTCGGTGAGTTCAAGTGAGAAAACTATTGGAGCATCTAATTAATACAGCCCATTTTGATTAGTATTATTGAAGAGTCTGTCACCTCCTGATGGAAAACGTATGAATTACCCCCCCGAAATATCGCGGTCAACCGAATTATCCCCCCGAACCACAAAACCGGACATTCTTCACTTCCAACTATGCAAACCGGACGAATTACCCCCCTCGACCCAATCCGCGGTGGTTTTGGTCTACGTGGCGTACACGTGGCAGTCCAGTCAGCATTTTATTTATTTAATGGTGGGACCCACATGTCAGACACCACTTTCTTTCTTCCTCTCTCTTTCTTTCTCTCTCTTCGTTGGTCAGCAGCGGCGCGCACGCCGGCAGCCGGCACACATGGCGCGGCGCGGGGGCGGGCCGGCGGACGGCGCATGGGAGGTGGACGGGATGGGGGAGAGGCGGGCGCCAACAGCCATGGCAGAGAGGCGAGCCATGGCCGGAAGCGTCGGGAGGAGGACGGGGGACGGCGGACGGAGGCGCACGTCGGGAGCTGGAGCGGCGTCAGGAGGAGGACGGGGAGGAGGAACAAGAGAGGCTGAAGAGAGAGGCAGCGGTGGCGGAGGAGGAGGCCGTTCCCGCGACCGCCGCTCACCATTTCCTCCGCGCCCACCTTCTATCCCGGCGGCCTCCCGCCTCAGCGTCGCGCCCGTCGCAACCTACCGGTTGCCCGCTGCGCGGAGGGGCGAGCGGCGGACGGTGACGCCTGGGGCGCATGGTGGACGGCGGCGCGTGGGAGCAGGTGGTGGGCGCCTGACGGCGACGCGCGGGGGCAGGCGATGGACGGTGGCCCTGTCGCGCTCATTGGGGTGGGGCGAGGCTGCGGCGGCGGCAACAACTGCGATGGAAGCGGCGCTCAAGGTCCTGCAGGCGCACGAGCTGCGGTACAACACCACGGTGGCCGGGGTCATCAGCTACGCGTCGACGGCGGGGCAGCAACTGCGGTGGACAGCAGCGCGCGGGGAAGGAGGCGTCAGCCGCACTGCCGATGTGTCTGAGCTCCACGTCCCGCCGCGGACGCCGTCGCCGCCGCTGCCGCTGCCACCGGAGCCGGCCGAGCTCGTCGACCCGCCGCCGCCGCCCACCACCGGCCCCCGCACGGCGCCATGCGCGCCGACCGCCCTGAGCCCGATGACCCGAGAGAGAGGGGGAGAGAGAGACATGAGATAGATAGAGTATATATATGATAGGTGGGCCCCACAATAAAACGCTGACTGGATTGCCACGTGTACGCCACGTAGACCAAAACCACTGCGGATTGGGTCGTGGGAGGTAATTCGTCTGGTTTGCATAGTTGGGGATGAAGAATGTCTGGTTTTGTGGTTTAGGGGGGTAATTCGGACGACCGCGATAGTTCGGGGGGAGATAATTCGTACTTTTTCCCCTTCTGATCCCCCATAGTCGAGAAGAAGCGAACATGTTCACTACGATAAAAATAAATTAACATATGATTCTAGCCAAATCTTTTAGCCGTGTATAGGTGATGATTGCAATTTTGTCTACAATAAAAATGTTGTGAAATTTCACAAGGTAAAAAATTACACTATTAATAACAGGGATATATATTTAGCTAGTGTAATAGTATAATCAATCCAATATGCTACCGAACTTCTTTAGACATAGGGGGATTTACAATCATGACACTGCAAAATTAACGTAGCTCAAATATTAAGGATAGAGCCAGCGAGAGAGAACGAGAAAAAGTGGTGTCTGATCTAAAAACATGAATGTATTGTGAATGCATGAATCAATCAGGCGTACGTGACACAAGAGAACGTGCTAATGGCGACACTAACAGTGCGCGAGGCCATCTACTACTCGGCACAGATCCAGCTGCCAGACACCATGACTATGGCAGAGAAGTTGCGGCGCGCCGATGAAACGGTGAGGGAGATGGGACTCACCGGCACGCTGGACACTCGGATCGGCGGGCGGTCAAGCAAGGGCATCAGCGGTGGGCAACAAAAGCGGTTGAGCATCTGCCTTGACATCCTTACACGTCCCCGGCTGCTGTTCCTCGACGAACCCACCAGCGGCCTCGACAGCGCCGCCTCCTTCCATGTCATGAGTCGCATCATAGGCCTCGCTGCCAGGGAGGGCATGACAGTCGTCGCTGTCGTGCACCAGCCATGCAGCGAGGTGTTCGAGCTCTTCCATGTCCTTTGCCTGCTCGCCGCTGGGAACACCATCTTCTTTGGCCCAGCTTCAATGGCTGCCGAGGTTAGTCGATCTAGTGTAGAATCATTCTGTGTATATAGTCGTTTAATTAGTTAAATGTTATCGCTGTTTTCAGCTTGCAATAGTTGGTTTAATTTGCAGTTCTTTGCTTCAAATGGCTACCCTTGCCCTCCAATGAGGAATCCATCAGATCATTTTTTGAGGACTGTGAACAAAGATTTTGACAAGGTTAGATATATAGTTGGTCCAAGACTCCAATTCAAGCACTGTTAATGAAATATCATGTTCTTTTGGATAATGAGTAATTATTTACAAATCTGTCCCCTGCAAACAGTATCTGCACAATGTCACAGCAGCCCAGCAACAAAAGAGAAAAGAACAAAACTAAAATAAAAAAGATGCTATGAAAGTACGGAATATATCCTATACGCACAAAATTTTCATGCATACTCCGTGTATATCAACTAGCAAATATCACAGAAAATTCCATAAAAACATGGACACATACTTCCAATAATATTACACTTATGTGTAAAATCTTATCTTCAAATTTGCATATATGTATAATACTGTTAGGATACATGTCTAATTTTTTCTATAATTTTTTGACATTTGCTCGTTGATGCGTACACCATCAAATGTCCGGCAACAAAACTGGGTGACACCAATTTGCTTGCTTTTGACCTGTTACCTTTCAATTTGCTAACACAAAGGAGAGTGAAGACAGACTCCGGTGCATGCCAGCTGTTGCAGATGAAGCAATAGACATTTTGGTGAATTCATACAAATCCTCCAACACTTCGGAAGTGGCAAAACAGGACATGCGTCACATAAACGAGATGGTTTCTGCTCTAAACTTGTGTGCATATTATATTTATATGTACAACATACTTATTCACAATTATACATGTTTGTGATATATGTCACAAGTTATGTTCATATTCTTTTAGGATCGGGTGACGATTGGAAGAAACCGAGCTGGTTTTATTACCAAGACACTTGTCCTTACCAGACGTTCATTTGTTAACATGTATAGAGATATTGGATACTATTGGTTGCGGATGGCCATTTATATTTCCATAAGTGCTTGCCTTGGCACCATATTTTACAATATGGGCTATGGATCCGATTCAATTCGAGTAAGTGAAGATAAAATGTTGGCTGTTTTCACACAAATGGCTGATAGAGTATGCATGTACCAAACATATTTATTAATTAATTTTAATTGATTCTTCATTTCAGGCTAGGTCATCAATGTTAATGTTTATTAGCACCATGCTAACCTTAATGGCAATTGGAGGGTTCCCATCCTTCGTGGAGGATATGAAGGTATTTATGAATTGATATGTCATTAGCAGAAAGAGCAAACATGTTTACTCTATATAATTTGTTAAAATCGACTGAACACACATATAGACCAACGGGCATAAATAGTAAAATTAAGTCAGTGAACTTGGATACGATGTCTGGAATTGATTATTCAAATTCATACTACTGTACCAAAAGATTCAACAAAGTTATCAACACGAATAAAAATTTTCCATCAAGGACATGGGATAGTGCTATTTAATTAAGAGAGAGTAATGGAAATAAATTCATTTTCAATTTAGGATATTAAGAAATCATGTGAAGCATCGCATAGAAAAGCCTGAAATAATCTCTCTTATGCATCCTAATAAAATTCACAAATACTTGCAATGTCTTTTGACTCTGGATAAAAATATTTCAAACCCACAGCTTTCATTTAGTGAATTGAGTTATACTCAATTACCATTACTAATATTTAAATAGCCATGTAACAATCCGTCCGCACTTACAACATATTGTAAACAATCAATATCAGCTTACAATATAGTAAATCAGATTCTAGAATTAGTAAATCATGAAAATAATATTATTGAGATCCAATGGAGCACAGCTTAATATTCATTAATTTCGAATTTCAAGATAATCAGATTGTGAAAAATAAACTAACTGAGACTACATACCAACTACAACTCAGTATTTATTAATTTATAGTAAATTTTAGATTGTTAAATACTACTACAACGCATAACTCCAACTGAGTACACCAACCTATATTATAAACTCCGAACTTAACAAATCGAAACACTATTTGTTGGACATTCTCTGGCCATAGGTTTGATAGATGCACACATGATTAATGTGGGAATTTTTACCTTTTCTAGCTTGTAGGATTAATGCAGGGCTTCTTGTGAAGCCTCTACTTATTATATATATAAAAAACCCCCAACTTATTTACTAAAAATTCCAGAGTGAAAATTTAATAATTTTATTAAAATAATTTAAATACTTCGCATCTGTACAATAGGTTACATTTCATGTAGATAAAAAAAATCGAAATATGCAAGGTTGATTTATCAAATGAATTTGCATTTGTGCATCACATTTTTCTTAATATGTGGTCTTATATATCTACCTTTCTCTTCCTGTTGCTCAGATCTTTAGCAGGGAAAGGCTAAATGGACATTATGGTGTAACCACATTTGTCATCTCCAATACATTGTCATCCACACCATATCTTCTTCTTATTGCCATAATACCTGGTGCAATTGCGTATTATCTTAGTGGCTTACAAAGGCAAATTGAACATTTTGTCTATTTTACGTTAGTACTTTGTTCATGCACAATGCTAGTGGAAGGCCTGATGATGATCGTAGCAACCATCGTACCAGATTTCCTAATGGGGATCATAACAGGTGCTGGTATACAAGGTATCATGATGCTCACAAGTGGATTCTTCCAACTTCCTAATAGCCTTCCAAACATAGTATGGAAGTACCCAATGTACTACATCTCCTTTCACAAGTATGCACTGCAGGGGTTTTACAAGAATGAGTTCTCAGGTTTAGTACTCAACCTTGAAGGACCCATAACAGTTAGTGGCGAGAAAGTTATTGCTGAGTTATTTCAAGTGGAAACAGGTCATTCAAAATGGGTGGATCTTGCAGTACTTTGTGGTATGATTATGACCTATAGACTATTGTTTGTAGTGATTATCAAGGTTCTTGATATAGTCAAGCCCATACTTAAGGGGATGACATTTAGGTGCAACACTAAATGCATTCATGGCATAGAGAACCTTTGCGCCCCCCCGTGATTCTTGTTGGAAAATAGTATATCTAATATTGTAATATTGCTTGGTGCACTTATATACAGCGAGAAAAAAAATGTAGTATTGTATTTATATTACTCAATATAAGTATGTGACTATATTGTGAACAGATTCACTACTGGAGAAACGCTTTTTAGTCCCGGTTAGGAACCCCTATGGTACTGGTTTTCTAACTGGGACTATGAATCCGGGATTAAAAGATGTCCAGTTTTAGTCCCGGTTGAAATAATAAAGAGACTAAATCTTTAGTCCCAATTGGTGCTACCAACCAGTACTAAAATTAATTTTTTCTTTTTTTTCTTTTCTGGCGCCAAATATCTCAAAATCATTAGAAAATAATAAATCACAAATCATAGATTGGGTTTGCACATCACAGATCGTTCACACATCTCAACATCCCAAATCATCCACAGCAACAACCCAATATCTCAACATCCCAAATCATCCACAACAACAAATCACAGATCATTCACACATCATTCTCAAATCACAGATCAAATCAACAAACAATCATTCACATAACGAGAAGGAAAAAAGAAAAAAAAAATCCATGGAGCCTGCCACCACACGGCCTTCCGCACCGGGCCGCCATCACTCCGCCACCGCCTGGCCGCCGCCTCCCCAGCCCAGCATGGGCCCGACCGCTGCCGCCCCTCCCCGGCACAGGCCCGGCGGCCACCGCCCCTGCCCAGCACAGGCCCGGCCGCTGCCGTCTGCTTCTCCCGCAGATCTGAGGAAGAGAAGAGAGGAAAACTTAAGAAGTGTGGAAGTGGAAGGGGAGAGGAAGAGATGAGAGTGAAAGAGGAAGATGAGGAAGAGATAAGGGAGAGATAAAGAGTGGAGGGGAGGAAGAGATAAGGGTGAGGACTCTCAGATGCGCGTGGAGAGAACGATGGAAGAGAGAGAGAGAGCGCGCGAGACGTGGGAAACTGATTTGTAGTCCCGGTTGTTATACCAACCGGGATTAAAAATAGTGGGGGACCTGCCACGTCGTGACAATGAATAAACCGGTACAAAAGATGATCTTTCGTCCCGTTACCAACCGGGATTAAAGATCATTGCACTTTTAAACCGGGACTAAAAATGCTTTTTAGTCCTGGTTTTTTAAGCAATCGGGACTAATGTTGTTTTTGGGCAACCGACCAAAGATGGTTTCTCTAGTAGTGATTCCTTGCACATAATGATGCTATATCAAAAATATTTTTGATTCTACATGATTCTACAAATAAAGTAACTTCTGATTTTGGCGGTGATAGGATCTAATTCAGCTAGCAAGCCAATTAAGATTGATTGCATAGATCACCTTCTGAAAACTAAAAAATAGAACCTTGACAGCAGGAATTCCATTTTTTAGTCCCTACAACAACAAAGACACGGCAACGACGGTGACAATGGTACTAACCTCACCAGAACTTAAAACTCTAAACATACTAATGCTAAGACCAGCAACATGACACAACGGTGCAACGCAAAAATCAACAAAGCAAAAATTGAAAAGAACAACGCAACAACGCAAAGATGGTTAGGTAATGGATGAAACCTTTTTTTTGAATGGCTATTTTCTGGTTATAGGAAGATAAAAACACACCGAGCAACTAAAACTCCGATACCACTTGATATTACCCTGAGCTCGAATGTATGTGCTCAAAGCTCTGATTGACTCGATCTTTCGGCGAGTTAAGATAACTACAATTTGGGAGAGAAGTTGTCGACTGTCACGCCCAGAAATTCCCGAATAGAATTCCAAGCAGAATGTGCATTAAACCCATGTCTAGGACCGGCTAGGGTACACAAATGACAAAGTTGACATGCAGATTCACGTCTTACAAACGTATAAAAGTCTTACATAAATGCAGCAAAAAATAAAAGCGAGCTTATTCTAGAGCTTGACACGAACAGCGGGCGACACCATTCCACAAGCATCCTTGACGGCACGAACGAAGCCTACTCCTTCGAGTAACGTAACCTCCATCTGAAGCATACTCCAACTCTGGGGTGGGAGACAGACCAAGACTGAGTACTACCCACTATACTCAGGAAGTCATACCGGAAGAGAGGGTATGATGCAGTATATATATACCAAGGGAGCTGAGGGTTTATTTGCATAATTCTAGCATTTAAAAGCAGGTGTTGAAAGCAGTAAAATCGTTCTAATGAATTAAGCAATATTAATCATCACTGCGCAACACTACACCACGTTGCAACAGGCCCAACCAGCCACCTGAACTACACAAGTTCCATTAGGTCAAATTATTATAGATGAGACTAATCACGGTGAATCTGATTGGCCACCCATAACACCCGATGAGACTACTGAAACATGAAACAAAGCTATTTTTAATGGTTTCTTTGCATTTTTCTGGATTTACTGAGACTTGAATGGGCTTAAACGGAGCTCGGATGAATTTTCTATGAATTTTAGAATATTCTCTCTATTTTATTACTATTAACAGATACTCCTTAATGATTTATTGCACAATAAAGAACCCTGCTGACGTCATCAGGGGGGAAGCGGAGCCGGCCGGCGGGCCCCACCTGTCGGTGCACAAGGGCGCCGGTCCGTAGTGGACCGAGTCCAAGGACTGGGGTGCGGCGCACCACGTGGCACACACATGTGGCGTTGACGTGGCAGCCACGTGGGCGGCAGCCGAACGGCCCCAATCTACCGAGCGGTAGATCGGACGGCTGCGGCGGCACGGGCACAACTCAATCCTGGGCCGGCCAGCCGTGGCGGGCGGCGGTGCACGATGCAGTAGTGGTGGCGCTAGGAGGGAGAGGGGGAAGAACCGAGGGTTCTCACCGAGGGGTTCGGCTGACGCGGAGGGAGACGACGGTGGACGGCGACGGCAAGATGAGTGGGTGGACGACGTCCGGAGCGGTCTAAGGGAGCTAATGAGAGGACTTATAGGGAGAGAAGAGGTGCGCGGAGAGCGGAAATGCCGTCCGAAGGCGGCGGAAATGGAGGGGCTCACTGGTGTGCGGCGAAAGGTTGTTCCCGGTGGCGGTTGACGACGGACGATTTGCAGACGAGGTGGCCCTCGGGCTTTCGAACCCGCGGCAGCGATGACATGGCTCGGCTCGGCGCGGCGGCTAGTGGCAGCCGGAGCGGTGGCGACGGTGGCGGAGATGGGGGCGACGGCGCTAGAGCGGTGGGGTGCACGGGAGCGGGGGTGACATTTATAGGGGCGAGGAGGTTGGGCGTGGCCAGGAACGGCCCGATTTTGCCGGCGTAGTGGGGGAGGTGGAGAGAGAGAGAGAGGTGGGATTCGAAAATCGAATCCTAGCCATCTCGCGGGCATGGGTGTGTGGGGGAGTTGCGCATGGGGTGCGGGAGGTGGGCGACATGCGCGGGGAGGTGGGGGATGTGGCGCGGAGGCAGGGGGTGAGCCTGTCGGCGCCCCGAGAGAGAGAGTGATGGAGGGCAGACTTCGGGAGGGGGCGCGGGCCGCAAGGAGGATTGGGGCCGGCGGCCCAAGAAAGAGGAAAAAGGGGGGGGGAAAGGAAAAAGGAAATGGAAAAAGGATTTCTAGGGATTTCTTTAATACCATAGACTGATTTTAATTGGTTTAAATTATCTCCAGGGCTCTGAAAAATTCCGCTAAAAATCCTATTAATGTATTTTGACATGGAGAATCCAACAAAAATCCCACCATGTCGATTCCCGTTATTAATCGCATTTATTAATTAATGATTAGCTCTAGGCTTGATGAAATTCAAAGCTAAAGGAAGGAGGACTTTAGGGTGTGACAAACCTAGCCCCCTTAAACGGAATCTCGACCCCGAGATTCGGAAAAGCTGGCGAAGAGGTGCGGATGGGCGGCGTTTAACTCGTCTTCTCTTTCCCAGGTGACCTCTTCCTCATAATGGTGGCTCCACTGGACCCTGCAAACCTGGTGTCCTTGTTTCTGGTTCTTCTCACGCTAGTTTCAAGGATGCGGACTTGTTTCTCCACATATGTCAAATCCTCTTGAATCTCGATGTGCTCAGAACTAGCCTATTCCTTAGGTATGCTCAAACATTTCTTCAGTTGAGATACATGAAGCACATCGTGGATACTAGCCATGCTAGATGGGAGCTCAAGCTAGTAGGCGACTTCACCTCTGCGTTCCAAAATCCTGTACGGTCCCACAAAGCGTGGTGCCAACTTGCCTTTGGGTTGGAAGTGGTGCACTCCCCGGAGTGGCGTAACTCGAAGGTACACATAGTCTCGGGCTTCAAAGATAAGCTCTCTTTGGCTGTTGTTCGCGTAGCTCTTTTGCCGAGACTGTGCGATTCTTAGCCTTTCCATGAAGGTTCTGACTTTTTTCCTCTACATCACTCAATACTTCTGTCCCAAACAATTGGCGTTCTCCTGTTTGGTCCCAAAATAGACGGCCATCTGTAAGCTGGCCTGATAACTGTTGTTGTAGGAGAACTCACTGTAAGGTAGGCTTTTATTCCAAACTCCGCCAAAATCAAGCGTGCAAGCTCTCAACATATCCTCCAGTATCTGATTGACCCTCTCGGTCTAACCATCAGTCTGATTGACCCTCCACAAGGGTCCTGCTCAACAGCTCACCGCGCACACCCATCAAGCACGATAGGGGTCTTCATCAAGGGGACCCGCTATCCCCTCTCCTCTTTATCTTGGCCATTGACCCATTAGTTGCCGTGTTGGAAAAGGCCACCGACCTCGGCTATCTCACCCAACTAAATGGGAGAACACCACGCCTACGGATGTCACTTTATGCAGAGGACGCTGCAATGTTCGTCCGGCCGACAGTCAGAGACATGAGCCACTTAGCTCAAATCCTACACTCCTTCAGGGAAGTAACCGGCCTTCAAACAAATATGACAAAGAGCCAGATCACGCCCATCCGTTGTGTTGGCATCGACATATAAGAGATCTTACGAGTCTTCCCTGCAAACATCACTGGCTTCGCAATGAAATACCTGTGTCTCCCGCTTGTGGTCTCCAAGCTCAAGAAAGTCCACATCCAGCCTCTGTTGGATAAGTGCAAGGCCAGATTGGCGCCATGGCAAGGTTGGATGATGACAGCGGCAAGGAGAACAACTTTAACCAAGTCCGTCCTAACAACGCAAACAATCTACTATCTAACAGCTTAAAATCCCGAACAGTATGCTGCATTCAATTGATAAGATGAGGAGGAAATTCCTATGAGTGGGAGGAGAGGATATCTCAGTTGGGAAATGCAAAGTTAGTTGGGACAAAGTTAGTCGGTGTGCTAGACTTGGACTGGTTCACCCGAGCGCTAAGGTTAAGGTGGTTGTAGTATGAGTGGACGGAACCGAACAAGCCTTGGAATGGCACTGCACTCCCCTGCGACCAGTTAGACAAAGACCTCTTCACAACGGCGACGACAATCCTTTAATGGGATGGGTAGACGGCCAGCTTTTGGGATTCGCATTGGCTTGAGAATAAGAAGCCCAAGGATATCACTCCAGCTATCTTCGCAGCCTCCAAACGCAAAACAAGGACAGTGCATGATGCCCTTGACCTCAACACATGGATCCGGGATATTGATCTGCTGCGTATAACTGAGGCGGATCATCTGTGCCAGTACGTCTGCCTATGGACATTGATACAACGTGCCGCCCCCCTAATTGATCAGAAGGGTTCAATTGTCTGGAAGCTGACAGCAAATTGAACCTACTCTTCTAACTCAGCGTATAGACTGCAATTCCATGGAGCAGCAGGAACGATCTATAACCAGACCATTTGGAACTGTTGGGCCTTGCCTAAATGCAAATTCTTCTTCTGGCTAGTCATCCATAACATAGTATGGACGGCAGATAGGTTGCAAAAGAGAGGGTGGGCTAATCAACATTTTTGCCCCCTCTGTCGCACCGTGCCAGAATCGGCTCTACACCTTCTAGCAAATTGCAGACTATCCAGAAGGATTTGGGCTGAACTACAAAGGTGGACAGGGTTAGACCTCCGGTTGCAAGATTGGGATGGGTGCGCAACGGTAGAAGAATGGTGGTATTAAATCTCACGCACGGTGAACTGCCCAACAAAGGCCCTTAAGTTGATGATCATCTTGATTTCTTGGGAGCTGTGATGCGAACGAAATGCCAGGATCTTCAGGCATGCGGCCTCTACTCCCGCCACCATCATCGCCAAGATTAAAGAGGAGGCACGGACCTAGATCACAACGGGAGCGGCAAAAATCATTGAGTTAATCTCTGCAGGAGAGTAGTGCCTTTCTGTTTTATTTTTTCGGGTCCGATTTTCAGTCTCGGACCCTGTAAATACTTAGTTGGTTTTTTCTCCTTCTCTATCAATATAAAAGTGGCAAAGCTTTTGCCCTTCCTTCAATAAAAAAATAAAGAACTTCATAGTGGAACCAAAGGATTAGTTTGGTAGTTGGCATGTTGTGTGTATTTGAGCACACCAACCATTAACCCCCCCCCCCCCCCGGTTGGCTTAGTTCTTGCTATTCGATCCTACAAGTGGTATCAGAGCCTTGTTTTGTTCTTTGGATTTTAACCGATCTAGAGTTTTAGCCATGGCAAACAAGTTTACTACTAAGCCTCATGTTTTTTATGGTTCGGATTTTGCTTATTGGTGTGATAAGATGCAATCTTACATTATGGCTGAGGATTATGATGTTTGGCAAAAAGTTTCACAGCCATATGTTATTCCTGAACAGATTGACACTATTGCTTTGAAAACTGAGTTTAATAATAATTGCAGAGCTCGCAATATTCTTTTGAGTGGAATTTCTCGTTCGGATTTTGATCGAGTTTCGCATCATAAAACTGCCAATGAGATTTGGAATGCTTTGAAAAACATTCATCAAAGAACTACTAACATTAAAGAACTTTGTCGAGATCTTTTGAAAAAGGAATACATAAAATTTGAGATGAAACCTGGAGAAGCTTTGGATGATTATCTTGGTAGATTTAATAAGATTTTGAGTGATCTTCGATCTGTTGATTCTGCTTATGATGTTAATTACACATAATCTGAGGTTTCTCGTTACTTTTTAAATGGTCTTGATATGTCTATTTGGGAGATGAAAGTTACATCACTTCAGGAATCTGTTGACATGTCTGCTTTGACTTTGGATTCACTATACACAAAGATCAAAACACATGAGATGAATATTCTTTCTCGTAAAGTTGATTCTAAGTCTAGTGCTTTGGTTTCTTCCGCGACTTCTTTGGATGTTGGTGCTTCTTCATCAAATTCTACTGTTCTTGCTTTGATTCATGCCATGTCCGATGAGCAACTCAAACAGTTCGAGGAGGACTTGGCTTTGGCCGCTAACAAGATTTCTCGAGCTATGAATAATGTTAGGTACAGGAAAAAAGGTGGTCCAACTCGTCGCTTTGAATGTGGTGCTCTTGATCACATTCGTTCTGCATTGTCCGAAGCTTAGGAGAGGCAAGAAGGAAGACAATGGTGGAGAGAAGACCAAGGACAACAACCCCAAGAGCACGTTCAAGGGGAAGAAGACTAAGGAGAATCTCAAGAAGATGTTTGATCAAGTTTTGTTGATGCGAAAAACACACACTGGCCTGGAAGATCTGCTTAACTTCAGTGCAGGTCCAAAATCTTGCCTTTAAGTTCGTGAGCATGCCAGTTGATTTGATCCTGCAATCAACAAGAAACAAAGACAAAAGAAACCACGGTTAAATCCATAAACGATAGCCGATCGGCCAGCAGCCGATGACATATCATTTATTCTTGAGCCGATGTCATATGTGAATCGATCGGCAGTTACAAATAAGCAAGGTAAGACTAAATCTACTCGATCGGGTACATATATTAACGCTATACAATCTTTCTGTCGATGTATATTTAAATCAAGTGATTGGGATAGATCGGTCGCCATGCCGAGACAGTACAAACCACTTAGGTCAAAATATACATTAACATGAAGATTATAAACGCTTATAGCATAGCCGATCAGATAGATCTAGCATATCGACTAATACTCCGATACCACTCTACATTAAGATATTAAAACAGATATACTATATCAAACAAAAGCCTAATATAATTTATTGTGATAAGATCTTAACGCAAAGGGCAGACTTAGCATATCAATTAAACATATAAGACATAAAGCTAAATCAGGTAAGATCGGCTGAAACCCCGATACTATCTCTCTTGATAATCATAAAACAAGCTAGATATCACAATTATAAATAACACTTAATAGATCGAACTCAACCGATGCAGCATTAAGCATAAAGGCAAGTATGAAATCTAGACAAGATGATGAGAATCTACAGGAGATGATAGATACATGATACAATCTAGATTAATAACAAAATATAACTCTACCGATTGTTTCCTAATAACAAGAACCAGCCGATAACAAGTTATATAGTGCAACTAGCATAGATTGAAACATGTATATGATAACTCGACGGATTACTTAGACAGGGTTAAAGTATCATAAAGATGGAAGCATTAACCTCGATAACGCAAGCCGCCATAACAAGCTTTACCTCTAGTTGAAGATCGAATCGATGCAGCTCAACCCGAAAGCAAGAACTCGTCGAAATAAACGAAAGTAAAAGGGTGGCGATGCGCCGAGATTGTATTGAACGAATGTTAATTGATTACATGGGCTCGGGTCATATTTATACTTGAGATACAAGATATGTCCTTACCGGACACGACGCTTATCTCTAACAAACTCTAAGATACCATAAGTCTTTGCGATAGACTCTTGCCCAAACATATCTCTAAGGAAATTATATAAAATATCCTAATTAATAGATACAATTGCCTATCCGAGAGCCCTATCTCCATCGCTGCAATCTTCGTGAAGCATCTTGATTGATTCTAGAAACATCTTTGAAACCGCCATTATCAGAATCGGCTGCATCACCTTCATTGGCTGTATCAATTATCCTTTGTCCGATCCATCTCAGCCGATGCAAACTCTAGCTGATGCCTTCGCAACCGATGCATACTCTATTTTTCGAATCAATCTCTTTATCGAATCCGCCTTGATCCCAATGTCGAACCCGGATTATGACTTACCAAATTTGGTTGTCAACAAGTCTATGCTGCTTTTGAGCCACTAACCAATGTAGATGGTGAGAGTGAAGATGAAGATAAGGGAAAGAACATCTCCGGTGTTTGCTTCATGGCACGTGGTGAATCGGATTCAGAGTGTGAAGACAATGATGTGAGTTCTTTTGAGGAAGCTATTCTTATTTTAAGTACAAAAAATAAGAAATGTGAGAAGATGTATAGAAAACAGGAATATATTATTAAATCTCTTAATTCTTAAATTACTAGATTAAAATCTCTTATTCGTAATGATGAAGACTGCAAAAATTGTGAAGTTTTAATACATGAAATTGAAAAAAAAAATTAGAGGTGTCAATGTTGCACATCATTTGAAAAAAGACCTTCTCTTTCTCTTGGATTTGTCTTGCACACACGCACTTTAGATGAGTTGTTTTTGACTAAAAAATTGTTACAAAAATATCAAATTGCTTTTCATGCTAGTTTGATATTTAGCATGATTTGTGCCAAAAAGTTAAAACAACAACATGGTGTTTTGGATTGCTCAACATGTACACTAAACAAGATGAAGCTAAAAGATGCATTAGGTCATGTTGAGTACATGGAGGAAATTGTGAAAATCAATGAAGTGCTTTCTTCCCCCAAATGTCGTAAAAGCAAAGGTGTCATGGTAGATTGTGAAAATTATGTTAATTTGCAAAAAGAGGTTTCTTATTTGAAAAGTTATTTGGAAAGATTTTCTGATGGTAAGAAACAACTTAACATGATTTTGGATCAATCTAAAGTGACTAGTTACAATATGGGTGTTCGTTTTGATGTTCATGACTATTTCACCAAAAATCAACCTAATGTTTTGAGTGTGACTGAACATGGTGAAATTTTGACAAAACTAAGTACTAAGAAAACAATTTTTAAGTCTACTGGAATTATGCCCTCTCTTTCTACAACACTAAAAGAAACAAAAACAAATCTTTCAAAACCATCTTCTTCTAAAGAAAAGTATACTTGTTCTTTTTGTGGTAAAGATGAACATCTTGTTGGTTTTGTTTCAGATTAGCTCGTAAACAGAAAAAGGAGAGAGAAATTGCAGTTGCAAAATTAAAGTGGCAAAAATCTGGTTTTCCCTCGTGGAAACCGGTCAGACCGCAGTGGGTCCCGCGGTTAGACCGGTGACCGGTCAAACTGGCTACTGAGCGGCGGTCAGACCGGCGGTACAGAGGCGATCAGACCGGCAGTACCCCATCGGTCAGACCGGCTTCGGAGAGATTTTTCTAAAAATTCTCAAACTATTTTTGCATGTGGATGTATGCCTATTTGATCTACTGGTTGTGTGTCTCAGTACTGGATTTCTAAATTTCTTTTATCTAACCCTAGTACTGAGGCTTTGACGTATACTTGTGTGTAGGCTTTGGTGGCAAGGAAGGAGAACGTGTGGATCGTGGATTCCAGTTGTTCGCGGCACATGACCGGTGATAAAAATTGGTTCTCCTCCCTCAAACAGGCATCCAAGACTGAATCGATTATCTTTGGTGATGCTTCTACTAGTGCCGTTCTTGTTACAGGTTTGGTTAAGGTAAATGACAAGTTCAAATTGAAAAATGTAGCTTTGGTTGAGGGCTTAAAGTATAATTTGCTTTTAGTTTCACAAATTGTTGATGAAAATTTTGAGGTTCACTTTAAGAAAACTGGAAGTAAAGTATTTGATTCTTGTGGTGATTTTGTGCTGAATATTTCTTGCTATGGAAGAGTGTTTAAAGCTGATTTTGAAAATCTTGTTTCACCTATGAAAACATGTTTGGTTGCTAAGTTTAAAAAGGATGTGATGCTTTGGCATCGTGGACTTGGACATGCTGATTTTGATCATCTTACGAGGTTAAGTGGTTTGGATCTTGTTTGTGGTTGGCCTAAACTTAAGAAAAATCTTGATTTAATTTGTACACCATGTCGTCATGCTAAGATGGTTGTTTCTTCACATGCTCCTGTTGATTTTGTGATGACGGATGCACCGGGACAGCTATTACATATGGACACTGTTGGTCCAGCTAGAGTGCAATCCGTTGGAGGAAAGTTGTATGTGTTGGTTATTGTTGACGATTTTTCTCGATATTCTTGGGTTTTCTTCATGGCAACTAAGGATGAGACTTTTCAATATTTTCATGATTTGTATCTTCGATTGGATCTTGAATTTCTTGGTTCTTTGAAAATAATTCGAAGTGATAATGGTGGTGGGTTTAAGAATGCTTCATTTGAACAATTTTGCAACGAAAAAGGTCTTGAACATGATTTTTCTTCTCCTCGTGTTCCGCAACAAAACGGTGTTGTTGAAAGAAACAATCGATCTTTGGTTGAGATGGCTAGAACGATCTTGAATGAGTATCATACTCCTAGAAAATTTTGGGCTGAGGCGGTTAACACTTCTTGAGGTCAAAACTTGGAAAAACTTATGAACTTCGATTTGGATGTCAACCTAAAGTTTCATATTTGCGTATTTTTGGTTGCAAGTGCTTTGTCTTGAAATCTAGAAATTTGGATAAGTTTGAGGCACGCTCTACCGATGGAATGTTTCTTGGTTACCCTGCACATTCACGTGGCTATCGTGTACTTTTTTTGGAAACTAACAAAATTGTTGAGACTTGCTTTTGATGAGGCTAGTCCAGATACTATACCAGAAATTGCAGGTACATTGTCACAGGTTCAGGGGAGGATGGTCGTATTTTTAAAGACGAGAGCGACGACTTTGACAATGAGGTTGGCTCGGCCGGTCAGATTGGGCGCCAGGCGGTCAGACCGCTGGCACACGTCCAATCAGACTGGCGTAGGATGTGCAGTCAGACCGGCCAGGTTCGTCGGGTTCTGGTTTTGTTGATACTAATCAGGATGGTCCTCCAAAGGCTACAACTTCGACCAGTACTGGTACAGAACATGAAACAACTTCAGAAGTCGTTGCTCCTTTGCATATTCAACGACGACATCCGCTGGAACAAATTATTAGAAATTTTGGTGAGCGGACAACAAGGTCTAAGGACTCATGATGTTTCTGCAAATTCTGCGTTTGTTGCTACTTTTGAACCCAAAGATGTTACTCATGCATTAACTGATGAATCATGGATTAACGTCATGCATGAAGAACTTAAAAATTTTGAGAGAAACAAAGTTTGAATTTTAGTTGAACCACCTTCTGGATATAATATTATTGGAACCAAGTGGGTTTTCAAAAATAAACAGAATGAGAATGGTTTAATTATGAAAAATAAAGCTAGACTTGTTACTCAAGGTTTTACTCTGGTGGAGGGTTTTGATTTTGATGAAACTTTTGCTCATGTTGCTAGAATTGAGGCAATTAAATTTTTGTTAGCTTTTACTGCTTCAAAAGGTTTTAAATTGTATCAAATGGATGTTAAAAGTGCTTTTCGAAATGGTTTTATACAAGAAGAGGTTTATGTCAAACAACCACCAGGTTTTAAAAATCCTGATTTTCCCAACCATGTTTTTAAATTTTCTAAAGCTTTGTAAGGCTTGAAACAAGCACTAGAGCATGGTATGATAGGCTTAAGAACTTTTTGCTTGCAAAAAGTTTTCAAATGGGAAAGGTTGACAAAATGCTTTTTGTTCTTAAGCATGGTGATAATCAACTTTTCGCTCAGATTTATGTGGATGATATCATCTTAGGTTGTTCAACTCACGCTTTGGTTGTGGGGTTTGCTGAGACTATGCGCAGGGAATTTGAGATGAGCATGATGTGTGAGTTATCGTACTTTTTGGGATTGTAAATTAAGCAAACACCTCAAGGTACATTTGTGCATCAAACGAAATACACAAAGGATCTTTTGAGATTTTTCAAGATGGAGAATTGCAAGCCAATTTCAACACCAATTGGTTCTACAGCTGTGTTGGATCCTAATGAAGATGGTGAAGCTGTTGATCAGAAGGAGTATAGAGATATGATTGAATCTTTGTTGCATCTAATTGCTTCTAGGCCAGACATACAATTTGTTAAGTGTTTATGTGCACGCTTTCAAGCTTCTCCTCATGCTTCACATCGTCAAGCAGTCAAGCGGATAATGAGGTATTTGAATCATATACTTGAGTTTGGAATTTGATATTCTACTTCATCTTCTATATGCTTGAGTGGATATTCCGATGCTAATTTTGCTGGTTGTAGAATTGATAGGAAAAGTAGTAGTGGAACATGTTATTTTCTTGTTACATCATTGATTGCATGGTCTTCTAGAAAACAATCTACTGTTGCTCAATCAATGCTGAGTCTGAATATGTTGCTGCTGCTAGTTGTTGTTCTCGATCAGATTCTTTGGCTTATATCAACTTTGAAAGATTATGGTCTTACTTTTGAGAAAGTACCTCTTTTTTGTGATAATACTAGTGCTATTAACATTGCTAAGAATCATGTACAACACTCATGCACAAAGCACATTGATATTCACTTTCACTTTTTGAGAGATCATGTTGAGAAAGGAGATGTTGAATTGACGTTTTTGGACACAAAGTTGCAACTTGCTGATATTTTCACTAAACCATTGGATTCTTCTCGCTTTGCTTTTCTTCATGGAGAATTGGGAATAATTCATTCTTTTGGCATGGTTTGTGGGGGAGTTTTGTACATCATGGTTTTATCAATCAAAATTTGACAATAAGAAATATTGAGAACAAAGAGCTTTGCTTTATACATATGGTATTTTCTTGTGCATGTTAGCAATACTATGAAGGTTTATTTGTCTCTAGCATAGCTTGTATGTATTTTAGTCTTTTTATGAGGCCTAGATATTGTTTTTAAGGGAGATGATGCATGACACTTAAATTCTATAACTTGAATTAAGAAAATATGCAATATTGATGCTAGCATATGGTTTGATTTATAAATGCTTATATATGTGCTTTATTGAATTGTTATTCCTCAAATAGCTTTGTAATGTCTCATTGTGCAAGCGAATAAAATTATCTATGAGAGAAAAAATGAATACCGAATCCTTAGAAACAGTCTTGACGACATGGACGTATTCGATGTGAGCAAAAATAATGGGTGTCGAATCCTTGGAAACAGTCTTGATGACAAGGACGTACCTGGAATAATTGAGAGAAAAATATGAGCAAAAATGCTCAAATAAAAGTTATAAATTCTCTTGGTTGTTTTGTGCTAGAGATAATTTAAGAAAGAGTGATAATTGCAATAGGTATATATGTATAGTGTTTATTTTTCAACCTATGTGCTTCTAAAGATGTTGCATTATAAATCGTATGAAATCATGAATTTTGATTGTTGATTTGAACTTAGTTGTAAAATCTTTGGTTCATGATTATACTTTAATGCATGCTTGCTATATTATGGATGGGTTTATCTTCTTTTTATTGCAACACATGACTTGATATGCTATATGTATGCTAAGCTCTTGAACATAAATGAACATAATTCCTATGCTTGATGAAATCATTATCAAAAGGGGGAGAAGAGAAGAGATTGTGCATGTTTTTCAAGTCAAGGGATAATTTCTTTGTTTTCAAAAGTGAGAGAAGTTTTCTTTGAATTTTGAGCATGGAGTACACGGTGTGTTTTTTGCTTTTTACCACTTTTGTTTTTATTTTTCCAAACAACAAAACATATTTGATGGGTTTGCCAATGTGTTCATCAAGGGAAAGATTGTAAAATCAAAGTGTTTTTCATTCTTATTCTGTGATGAACAATCGACATATGTGATTATTGGTTTTGATATTTGGAGATTATTGGCGAAGTAGTTTTGGAGATGATTGGATTTGCTGGTGATCTGCAGGTGTTGCTGATTGTCGGGTCCGGTCAGACAGGCCAATGGTTGCCGGTCAGACCGGTGTGTATTGTGCGGTCAGACCGGTCAGCCCGCGTTCTGACCGGCCGACTCTGTGTCCATTTCGATTTTGGGTTGCTTGTTTGGATATTGTTGGAGGTATACCACGAAGGGCCTTCGGCCGGACCTGCCGAAACCAAGAACTTGGGCAACAGGCTCAGACCGGAGGCAAGCGGCGAAGGTCGAGGAGAAAACCATATGGGCGAAGGCCACAAGGCGAAAGCCGTGGCTTGGAATGTGCCAACTTCGCCGAGCGAAAACCTTGTCAGAGGGCCGCACGAGCGAAGATGATGAGGCGAAAGCCTCGGCACAAAGGCACGGGTTTTGCCAAAGTACCGAACCTCACCGTCAGGAGGCCCAGCGGGCCGCTTACGCCTTCGGGGGATTTCGGCAAATAGATGGGCCAAGCCATTTAAGCCCAATAGGGGCCCATACATGTAAAGGACACAGTGTGCCCTCAATAATGTCCCTATCATAAAGGTAACCATGTAAATTCGCTTGTAAAGTCTAAACCCTAATAGGGGGAACCTGTAATAGGGCTATAAATAGCCCCGTAGGGCCAGATAATAGGGTGATCCAAAAATTTTTCACTAAGCAATACTATTGTCTTTCTTTTCCAACTATCCATGGATGTTTCATGTTTATGGCTTCTAGATGGATACTATGCGTATACTATTTTTCACTAAGCAGTACTATTGTTGAGAGAACCACGCCTTTCGACGTGAAGCGGTTGTCTATTTGACAACAGATATCCATAGATGATTCATGTTTATGGCTTCTAGATGGATACTATACGTATGTAATATTGTTGTTTGCTAATAATGAGTCAAGTTGGAGATAGCTTGGTCTCGGAATATGGTTTCTTTGTTTGATTCATGTGTAAGTGTCTTGATGCCTCGGGAGAGTACTACCGGTGATGGATCGAGAGTCGACTTGGAGATAAGGCGATGTCCGGACAGTCATATATCATGCGGGATACTTAGGCTAAAGATCAATGCACGTGGTTGGTGAAGATTCCATATGGCATATGATGGAGATATTGTGTGCGTATGGGATGCGGAGTCGAATTTGGAAGGAGTCCAAATTTGGTATGATTGGAGTTTGTAAAGTTGGTTTCTTGTACGGGAAGGTTTCCTAGGAGGATTAGGACTTCTTGTATGAGTTTAGTTCGTGGTTTTAGGCTGCCTACCTCATTTATAAATAGAGAGGGAGGGTGTGGCCTCCCGGTATCGCTTTTGAGAGCATTGAGTTGAGGGTTGAGTTTGGGTTTCGAGTTTAGTCGAGATTTTCGTGAGGAGTGCTGTTGTTGCACTTTGTAAGCACAGAGATAAGTAATAAAGTTGTCATCTACATCAAGAGTTCTTCGATTTGTGTTTGCTCGGGTTTGGCGGTCTAACCGACGAGACACCGGCGGTCAGACCGGCGGCATCGCGGCGGTTAGACCGGCGGAGTAGCAGCGGTCAGACTGGTGGCGGCTTCAGGCGACGACAGCTGATCTCGGCGGTCAGACCGAAGATACAATATCGGTCAGACCGATGGCTTTCAGGCGGTCAGACCGGCGCAACTACTTCGGTCAGACCGCGATCCGTCGAAATTGAGGTAACTTTTATTTTCAGTAAAAGTTTTGGTTTTTGGGTACACCAACCATTCACCCCCCCCCCCCCCCCTCTGGTTGGCTTAGTTCTTGCTATTCGATCCTACAATTTTAAGCAATTACACTTATAGAAACTTAGACTAAGATGGCCGGACCGATGAATACAATGCGCGCAACACAGTTTTCACTGACCAGTAGGCATTTTCTCTATAGTGTATGTTTCCAGACTCGGTATTATTAATGAATCATTCAGACTTATTATATTAAGTGATTTGGTACAATTCAGATATGTTCTCAGACTAGCTGGGAAATGTTATCAGTAATCAGTTGGATATGTATTATTTATCGATTATCGCTGCTGCATATAACAAAATATTTCCAACAAATTACATAACTTTCACGCAATTGAGAACTATGAACAATTCACTATCGTGTTTCATCTACAAAAAAGTTACAATTTAGCTGAGCCTTCCTATTTTTCTATGAGTACACACTTGGACATTTGCACATCTGAAATAGGTGGGAAGCTAGTGAAATATCATCTTCACTTTATAATTTGCCTTCCTAGCAGTTCTGTTCGCTTGAATGGGAAGATCACTTGGTGGGGGAAGCATGAATGTACTCCAGTTCCGTAAAATAACCAGTCTGCAGGAACATGTCAAAATCATTGATATTTTAAATTAGGGGATGACTTATTGCTCTAATGATATCCACTGAACAAATAAGCTGGAAAACATGCATGATAATTTCATGCAGATCATCTTTTTTACATAGAGGGACGCTAGCTATTCAGGATCTAAAAGTTCTATGTTACTTGGCAGCTCAAGTTACATTAATAAAAACAAAACAAGACTTAAAGAAACCTAATAAGTATATGTGTGTGAAAAATATGAGAGCTTTCAGCGGTGTGTTTTGAAAAATATTAATATATCATACTGACATCAATTTTGCCACAATTGCACTTCTAGTAGCAACATGAGTGGTAATCATATTATTGTATCACCTCCAATTACTGAAAGGTGCTATTTTGGAGATACGTCTAGTTTAAATTTCAAAATTTAAGCATCAGGAACTTTTAAAAGTATTGAGATCAGATGTATGAAAATTATATTGGTTGATTTGTCTTTTGAAACTAAATCATAATATTATAGTTTATTTGTTTTACAAATAAGAGTTTGTGGTGAAAACTATACTTCAGGCAGTACCATTGTACAAAATGGCTCGTTTTCATGCACAGAGGGATTTATATTTTTTTCTTTTCTTAGTTTTTTGTTTTTTAGAATTGTAAGTACTAGTTTATACTACATGTTTTAGGTTTTAGCACCTCTGCAGGGCCACTGTTCTTTACTAAGATATAAATTGGCCCTGCCC
The DNA here is from genome assembly GCF_000147395.1 of Oryza glaberrima. Classification (NCBI taxonomy): domain Eukaryota; kingdom Viridiplantae; phylum Streptophyta; class Magnoliopsida; order Poales; family Poaceae; genus Oryza; species Oryza glaberrima. Next base: position 1,646,365 of record NC_068334.1, on the reverse strand, counting down.
TGCTTTTGGTTGATACGGTATAAGGATCAGAGTAAGTCTATGTACTGTACTGATTGCAATGTAATATAAGTGGATAAAGATTAAAAGAAAAACTCAAAACCCAATTTCCTGTTGCTTTGGATGCATGCATACCACACAGGGTAAAAGTTAACTCACTTTGCAGAATCACATGAAATAAATACTTTTTCGTAAAGGATCAGATTACCTTTTTCAGAAAGAAATAAGTCTCAACCTTCCTATCCATGTTTACAGCATCCAAGTCCTATGTCAGATATACAACCTCAAGTGTAATGTATGTGCTCTAATATATTATGCAGCTTTGAAGGCCTTCTTCGAAATAAAGGTTCTAAACGGAAAGAAGAACCACCATTTTTTAACTTCTTAGCGTCATACATTTCATTCCATGCTTGAACTATCTCGTCAATCTTGAAGCTCAATCCTGCAGAACAAAGAAAATGTATCAGCTATCCATGTACCAACCTTATAGCTAGTTACAGAATGTTAATCTGAAACTCACATGTTTGTTTTACTGATTGTATGATATAACCTGACTACAAATTGTCCAAGAAGTCCCAGTTTCTCAACCATAAATAGTTTATCAGGTTATGCTAGTGAACCCTGATATCTAACAATGCAATGTTTACCGCGTGGTTTGCACACATAGTTCACCTTATGTTATTGAAATTGATTGTTCTTGGCTAGAGGTAAACTACAACCTGGATAGATAAATCTTATGCATTTGTGTCTCAGTAATGGATTCTTGATAGATTACATTAGCCTTGTAACCCTGCTCGGTAAGTCTTCCACCTGTGAAGAATCCAATTGCAGGGAAATCAGGTGGAAAAAACTTTGCTTCTTCTTTTTTTCGCAGGGCTGGCGAAAGCCAGCCGAAGTTTATTAAGAAGAGGGGGAAACAAAGTATACAAAGGTTACAGAGAACTTTGCTTCTTCACTCATTCACATTTTTACTTACTCATAAACTGCTGCAGTCGTAGAAGCCCAGTGTTTGTAACAACTTGTAATTTTAACAAGAAACAAGTCGAACAATACAAACAGGTCAGTTGTTTTCCATCTACCATGACAATTATGCATGCACCAATTTTTCTTACTCACTAGCTATTCCAAAACAAAACCGTTTAGTATCGACCCAAAGTAACATTTTACCAAAAGTTAGGTCAGAAAACTTGCAAAACAAAAGTAGCAATGTTAACTGAACATTTCACGAACTAATTATTGCAATGTACAGGAAAATTTGCTTACATAGACAAGATGTTTGGGAGTAGATGATTTAGCAGGATTTCAATAAATAAATATTGAGTAACGCGTACCTTCCTGCGTTTTCTCATTTGCACAGTGGTTCTTTATCATCACACTGATGTCAGGCAGAGATGCTCCCCCAGTCTTAAATTTTTCGATTGCTTCAGTAAGACTTTCCTCCCAGCTGGATAATCCTAACTTGAATTCCACTACTGAACGCTCATAGAGAATGGTACCCCATGAAATGTTCAGCTGTGATCTCATATTTGAAGCTTGCTCAAACGCTTCATCTGCTGAGAACTCCTTTAAATGTCCATTCAAACCCAATTTATCCAGTAAAACTTTCTCCTTTTTGGATTTAGATAGTCCTTTTACACGCAGATATTCTATTCCTTCCCACATTTCGATCCCCTTTTCCATATTGTCCTCAGCATGGTTGAATAGTTCAAGGACTTCGGTTCCCATTCCTATCTTGCATGCATCTGCGTAACGCCATGAAAGCTTTGCTTGCTCAAACTGTTGCTGTCCGAGTGCAATGAGACCTTCATAAAAGTCTGGTTTTACGTCCACTGCCTCCTCAAACTTTTTCCCAGCTTTGACATACTCAGCGCATGCCCATTCATATGCATTTTTGACCTGCAGAAGTATTGATTCCTGTGAAGCATCATCAGATAAAAGTAATCGCTTCTTTGCACGAGACATGTGGACGTTGCCCCAATTGAACAATGCTAAAGCTGCCATTTCCTGAAATTTTGCCTCCGCGGATTGAAATATCTCCTGGGCTTCTTCACTTGTGATGGTTTCTTCCATGGCTTCATAGTACAGCCTCATACCGAGGTCACGTAGATCCACATATGCATCAGAATCAAAACCAACATGATACTTGAATAGACGGGCAAATTGTACCATCCAGTCATCTGTATAAGAATTCTTTTCACCGCCATGCCTAGAACTTCCACATTCAGACATGGAATTGTGATTTCTTTCTAACTTACTGTAGGAGGTAGTGGGCATGACAAGATCCCTAGTGATCTCACGGTCAGGACTTACCTCCTTTATATACAATCGGACAGGCTTTAGTGGATCTAGTTCCTCAACCCATCGCAGTTCTTCAGTTGAGGTAATTGTCACCAAGTCACCCTCTTTGTCCATAAATTTAAGAAGGATTGACTTCAAGTGAGGAGTGTACTTATAGCGAGCTATGTCCATCAGCTGCATCAGAGTTATATGTTCTGGAATTACAACGATCCGTATGTCATCTCCACAAACAAACTTCACGCTCTTCATTGCCCTCTTGTTAACATCTTTGTGATTCTTATGCTTGTCTCTACCATGGATTGTTGGCTTGAGCGTGGATCGCTTTTCCTGCTTATCCTCACCACGACCAATATGCCTGTCTAGAAAATGCTTTTCTCGGCTGCCGTTGGCATACCTTTCAAACTTGTCCGTGTGCTTTTCTTGCATGCCGAGACTATTGGTTTGTATCTGATCAATATGCTTTTGGCGTTTGTCCACACCACTACAGAATGGATGGGTTTCCTGCCCATGACTGCCTCTAACATGTATCTCTTTAAGATGCTTCTGATGCTTCTCTTGACCATGCTTCAGGTTGACACACATCTCTTCCATATTCAGTGAAGAATGCTGCAGTACTGTCTTCCCATCATTGCTGGCTCCTCGACTGCACTGCCCTTGCTTCGGCCTGGTCTCCTCTCTGTACTTCTCTTCGCTGCTCCGGTTTTGTTTTATGTGCATCTGCTCAGTGTCGTTTTCTTCGGGTCTTGCATCATTCTGCACATGGTTGTTCCCATTGCATTTCTCTTCCTCGGCAGCCCCATCATCCTCTTGCATATCCTCTTCATGAATCATTTCCCACACCTCTTCCTCAACTATGGAGTTTCTGAATTTGCGGGATACCTTCCTCTTGATCTTATCTTTTGCTAAAATAGCCTTAGGCTCCTCAGCCTCAGGCGAAACAATCTGTTTCTCCAGCAAAACGTCTTTCTCCTCCATCAGCTCCTTGATACTCTCTGATAGCTCCAATGCAGTTACATTGCTTGGTTCTAAGCTCAGCACCTTCTGTACATCCTTGCAAGCGAGATCCAGCTTATCCAGTGCTTCGAAACACCGTGCTCTTTTCAGTAATGCTTTCGTATACTTTGGTGATGCCTCCAATGCCAGATTACACTCCTCAATTGCATGATCAAGGTCCTCAGGATTCATGTGCATGTAGCAAGCAGCAGCGTTGCAGTGGAGAAAGGCGATATCATTGTGTTCCTTTGGAAGGAGCTTTATCGCCTCGCCAAATTTGATGGCTGCCTCCTCATAGTCCCTTCTCTGGAATAGCCTCGTCCCCTCATCCTTCAATTCAATAGCTTGTCCTATGATCAGGACTGCATCATCATTACTGACCTCTGGGAGGGGATTAGTCTCTTCAATGTTGTTGGGTTGGCTGTTCCTCGAGCTGCTTTCACCATCATTTGCTCCTAATTCACTTGTTTCATTCCCTCTTGGTGTAGTAGTACTCTCCATGCTGCAAGCCTTTCAATCTCCCACACAAAAGAATTGACTCAGATGATGATCCGATAATTTCTTTTGGAGCACCACCTCTCCTCCTCTTGCTGAAAATCAAGAAACCGCGGAATCTCCCGCTCTTCTTTCCGATTAAATTTGCAATTGGAACAAGAAGAAAAATCAATTGATATGGATGGGAAAGAGAGATTGGGCAGCACGATTCGCTCCTCCCTCTTTCCCATGCAAATGGAAACCTTACCCTATCCTGGCAATCCCATCGAGAATGCACGAAATATAGTTATATAAGAAATCAAGCTGGTAATTGGTGTCCTAAAATTTGATCAGAATGGAAATGGAAGGAAAGAAGGAAAGGAGCAAATGGGAAAGCAAAGCACAAGGAAGCATACTACAACGAAGGAGAGCGGACGTAGGATGGGATGCTAGCGAAGGGAAGCCACACACTTTTTGGGTGCCACCTAGCAGTGGCCATCCATGTTTGCTTTTTTTGGCATGTCTCTAACTGCCATTAAGTTCAGCTGGTTTTAAATCCTTGTGTTTGGAACTTGGCGCAACTTTTGCTTCTCTGGTTAGCACATTGGAGAAAGAAGGGGCTGTCTGCGCATGCAAACTATGTTTCCTAATTTTAGGACCGGTTCAAAATAGATTATCTAAAATTAGTTTCCTTTAATATACACTTGTTAGTTGTCACAAATAAAGTAGAAATTTATCACAAAATTCCTCGTTGTGGCCAATCTAAGTTAGAATGCCATGATGTGGTTGGTCCAACCACGCTAAAAAACGAGCTGCTCAAAACCCAAAACACAAGCTGACCTCTAACCAAATCCTCTAGTGGTCAGGTCACGACATAGCGTCGGACACTTCACCCTCAAACACTGTTTTTCCGCCATTGCCCATATTTAGCGTAATCTAGCCAATTATCTCTGATGTATTGGGCCATCAATATATTCCAATTCGGGCCCATTTGGCCCAAATGTTCATGTGTGGTGGGATTAGTGCCAATATGACAATTTAGATAGGTTTGGGCCATCTTATAAACCCCTGCATTCCAACCATAATTCTCCAAGTTAACTCTTTTACACTAAGCAAGAACGAAATGATGATGACAAATTAACCCTTTTACATAAGGCTCATACATGAGTAGTGCGGGATGCCCGACCACACAGGCGCCCCAAAAATTTGGGGCCTAAAATTTTAGGGGTCAATCCAATCTCATTTCATGTGTTCTCGTATGTTTCAAGATATTCTCATCCCATTTATGTAAGCTTCACATCCCCTCCCGTAATCTCTACAACCGATTTCAAGGTCAAAAATCTGGCCTCCTATTGAGCCACGTGGCACAATAAAAATTTAGTAAGACATCTCCAGAAAACTACCACGTGTTCATGAAGAGGAGCTAAGAGTCTGCTTCGTTGGAAGTTGTCTCCTGTACACATACATTATACACCTATCAGAAATCTCTAGAAAACTCGAAGACTCTCCGACGGAGAGATTACCTGGTCGTTGGAGAAGATGAAGAGGTAACACTCCCGTGCACATCATGGTAAATAAGTGTGTACAGTTCATGGCACAAATTCTATAGATTTGCAACTTTTCATATGGTACCATGAAAAAATGACGAGTATTGTGGCTCCTTTAAACAACATTTAGAACACCTTTAAATAATGTGATTTGCTACACTAAATTTTAACTTAAAAATTGATTGAAATTTTTATTCGAATGTACCTTCTTTTTGTTTCAAAAAATTGAACTAGATTCTTATAAAACTTTGCAAAATTTATATTAACTTTGTATTTAACATAATGTCATTTTAATAATCAACACAGACTCCATTACACATATTTTATCATTGTTTTCCCAAACTACATATCTATACAAATTAAAATACAACTAAGTTTTCATCAAAAATCTATCGATATGATATTTACAATTTAATAGCTTATGATATGGAAATTTGAGGATGTCGTCTTTTGCAACAAACATAATGCTTCTTAATAACACGAAAACGAATGCAAGGGCTATAAAAACAAGCGTCGGCACGCTTGTTTTCTAGTGATCTAGCTAGAACGAGCTTAGTTTTCTTGCCTTCCATAAGTCCTCGATTGTAATTATAACCATCTCAATACCATGACTCATGACGACGACGTGCGCACATATTCTAGGTAATGAGGATTTCATTTTTATACTTCATAAAGAGAATATAGTCATCAGGATGTAATGATTTCCTAAGTTTAAAAAAACCATTGCCGTTGATGGTTGGTAAGCTTTCTCGGTCATCCTTGTGTCTATATATTATGTTCTATATATTATATAAATAACTTGTCATTAGACGTGTACTATTCTTTTTTAAGAGTGGGCACATTAGATCTACCGATAGTTCTTCTACACTGATAGAAAAGATCACCAGCAACGACATGAATGAGCAAAGCATAGCGGCAGTGGATACCTATACAATAAATTGTAAATATGTGGCATTAAGTGAAAGTGGCTACATCCATTGTGTATTTGCAACTTTAGTCTATATACATAGTACAAAGTAAAATCAACTCTTTTGATTAATAATACAAACAAACGAGCGCGAACAAGTCAACTTTTCCATGACCAAAGCTATGGTAACAAGTAAACAAGCATCATTTCCTATATATTTTTTTTAATAGAAGACGGCAAGAGAATTGCCGGTTATATTAGGAGGAAAAATAAAGTTTTACATCGGGGGTACATAGAAACAAAAACAAATGGGTACACTGCTTGACATCGCGTGTATAATAAAATAGGAATTAAGGTGGTTTAAAAGCAAAATCTCTGTCTCTGATGTCCTCCAGGATGGCAGAGATGGTATGGGCTATGTTTGGTGATTGGTCCCTGAAAATCCTCGCGTTTCTCATGAGCCAAATATGCCACCAGGTTGGTACAAGCGCTCCAAGTCTTTGCCTTGCCTGTACTTTCGATGATGAAGATTTGATGTTCAGCACGTAATCCTAGATGTTTTCCAGAGTAGAGAAGGCAGGGATTTGCTTTTGTCGAGAGACTTCTTGCCATATTTGCTTTGTTACTTTGAATTGTCTGAAGAGGTGATCAGTGTCCTCAAAAGCCTCTGTGCAGAGCTGGCAAATCCAATTGCATGGCCAATGTCTGATTAGTAAGTTCTCAGCCGTTAAAGTCTTCTGGTGTAGGATTAGCCAACCCAGGAATCTCTGTTTTGACTGCGCCTCAGCTGTCCATATCATTTTAAATGATTTGTTTCTCTCAGTTCCAAAGAATTGGGCATGGTAGGCACTTCTTGCAGAGTAGAGGCCGTCTGTAGTTTGTGTCCATTCAATCTTGTCTTCAGTATTCACTAATAGCTCAACATGGTGTAGTAAGCTTCCTAGTTGTACCAGCTCATGAAGGACTTCAACGTCTGTTATTTGTCTGAATGAAGCAAGCCAGACATTGTTTGTAAATTCAGTTTTGACATGCCTGTTTTTCCTGATTGCCACCTTTTTAGACGCAACTTGATTGCCACCTTGAAAAGGTTTGGTGAGATGTCTTTTGGACACAGGCCTTCGATCCAGTTGTCTTTCTAGGAAAGAGTCTTCTCCCCATTACCTAGGGTGATCTTTGTGCAGGCATGAAAGAGCTGTACATCAGCCTTTTTTGTAGGGCAAATCCAATTTTTCCCAAGGCTTAGAAGGATCAGTCCATCTCAGCCAAAGCCATATGAGCCTCCAAGCTGAAGAAAATTTTTGAAGATAATGAATTCCAAGGCCTCCAAGGATTGATAAATTTTCGATGATAAAGAATTCCAAGCTTGCCCCAGGCTTAATGTTTTCTGGCTTATCCCCTTTCCATAAGAAGGCCCTCCTTAATTTATCAATCCTTTTAATGGCCCATTTGGGGATTGGTATGTAGATTATGCGATCTACTGACATGAGTGCTAAGCCTAACATGATCACCCTAATACGGAATTCTTAGATTACTGACCGTTGTTTGAAGCCATTGATGCGGTCCTTGTCCTTGTCGGTGTAGACGAAGTAGTGGTAGAAGTAGGAACACCGGCTTGATCCCGAATTGGTCGCTGGCGATCACTTGCGGGGTAGCGACGGCCTTCCGGTCGCCACCTACACTGTCCCAGAACCACCACACGTTCTCCCTCCAACGCTCAGTTGATCGGATAGGGTTTTGGGATATTCGGGGAGAAGAAGGTCGTGGAGAGATCATCACCTAACCACGACACCAGCCTCCCCTATTAGCATAGCGCTGAGGGAGATCGGGGGCAATCCAAATTATGGAAGGATTTGGCGCTACCGATCAATGCGTGTAATCACGTAGTTATGGAAATTGAATCGCGTTAATCCCGGTTGGAAAACGGCGTCTGAGATTTTGGCAACGGGTGGAAAACCGCCGTCCGAGATTTCCTCTCGATTTCCATGCCAAGAGATATTCTTTCCTAACATTCTCCCCCTGATCTTGAGGCAAATGAGTTTATTCTTAGAAAAATAGATTTACTAAGGCAACGCGTCAGGGTAGTTATCATATCCTACCAAGACTCCGGTACCTATAGTTCACTATAAAACTTCAAAAGAACTCTATCTAATCTTAATGGGAGTTAGTTAGGACTAATGCCCCTATTTCCAGGATCTTAGTCTTAATCAAAGGCAATCAGTTATTCCCATGCCGGCTACATGATTTTTAAATAAATTGGGAGGTAAGCCTTTGGTGAGTGGATCCGCGAGCATTGACTTAGTGCTAATATGCTCAATCTTAATGGTTTGATCCTGGATTCTATCTTTCACAACATGATACTTAATGTCGATGTGTTTGGCAGCACCACTCGACTTGTTGTTACTTGAATAGAATACTGCAGCTTTATTATCGCAGTATAATGTAATTGGTCTAGAAATGCTGTCGACCACTCTTAAACCCGGGATAAAATTCTTAAGCCATACGGCCTGCCCCGTTGCTTTATAACATGCCACAAATTCAGCATGCATTTATCGACGATGCAGTCAAAGTTTGTTTAGACCTTTTCCATGAAATAGCTCCCTTTGCAAGAGTGAAGACATATCCTGATGTAGATTTCTTAGTGTCTACACATCCCGCAAAGTCTACGTCTGAATAACCTAGGACTTCAAGTTCTTCAGATTTCTTATATGTGAGCATGTAATCCTTAGTGCCTTGCAAATAACGCAAGACCTTTTTAACAGCCTTCCAGTGGTCTAAACCTGGATTGGACTGAAATCTGCCAAGCATCCCGGTAACAAATGCTAAGTCTGGACGCGTATAGACTTGAGCATACATTAGGCTTCCGACAGCTGAAGCGTATGGTACCATTTTCATTTGATCTGATTCTAATTTATTTTTCGAGCTTTGAAATATCCGAATTTATCGCCCTTAACTATTGGAGCAGGTGTTGCAGAGCACTTACTCATATTATATCTTTCTAGTACTCTGTTAATGTATGATTTCTGAGATAATCCCAGTACTCCTTTAGACCTATCTCGGTGTATTTCAATGCCTAAAACATAAGATGCCTCACCGAGATCCTTCATATCAAAATTAGATGACAAAAATTCTTTAGTCTGATGCAACATATTAATGTCACTGCTTGCTAACAGTATGTCATCCACATAGAGTACTAGTATTATAAATTTTCCACCCTTAGTCTTAATGTAAATGCAATTATTCACCTCATTCTCCTTAAATCCAAATCTCTTAATTATTTCATCGAATTTAAGGTACCATTGCCTTGACGCTTGTTTAAGTCCATAGATAGATTTCTTAACTTTGCAAGCCAAATGGTCCTTGCCTTCCATAACAAAACCCTCGGGTTGTGCCATGTATACATCCTCATGCAAGTCACCATTAAGAAATGCAGTCTTTACATCCATCTGATGGAGCTCTAAATCATAATGAGCAACAAGCGCCATGACAATTCTAAATGAGTCTTTCTTAGAGACGGGAGAAAAAATTTCATTGTAATCTATTCCCTCTCTTTGTGAAAAACCCTTCGCTACAAGCCTTGCCTTGAACCTTTTGATTTTCCCTTTGGAGTCAAGCTTAGTTTTGTAGACCCACTTACAGCCTACTGTTTTGGCTCCTTTAGGAATTTCTACGAAGTCCCAGACTCCATTATGACTTATAGATTTTAATTCATCTTTCATGGCTTCAAGCCATTTGGATAAATGTTCACTCGTTATTGCTTCTTTAAATGAGGTGGGATCATCTACATTCCCAGTATCTTCACCTAAATAAACCTCATAATAATTTAGAATGGCAGATCTCCTCTCCCATTGTAATATTCTAAGTGGTTCACTTTCGATCACTGGCGGTTGAGAAGGTTCTTCGAGAATTTCTTCATTTTGTGCCCCAGAAGTCTGTTGAGTGTCATTATTTAATTCATTATTATTTTCAACATAGTCGGTATCACCAGAATTTTCACTGGTGCTACTACGGTCTGAGTCACAGGTACAACACGAGGTACCAAATTTATTGGAATATTATTCTCTTGGATTTCCGGTGTAACGTTAGCCCGAATTTCCTCAAGATTAATTTCCCTTTCCTGTGAGCTCCCCCAGACTTCATTATTTTCTAAGAATACTGCGTGTCTAGTTTCTACAAATTTAGTGACACGGTCTGGGCAATAAAATCGGTACCCTTTAGATGTCTCAGGGTATCCGATAAAATGGCAGCATACAGTCTTGGGATCTAATTTCTTTAGTTGTGGATTAAATATTCTTGCCTCAGCATGACAGCCCCACACACGCAAATAATTGAATGTCGGTTTTCTTCCAGTCCATAATTCATAAGGTGTTTTGGGTACCGACTTACTTGGAACTCGATTGAGTATGTGTGCAGCTGTTTTAAGTGCCTCTATCCATAAATTCACACACAAAGTAGAATGACTAAGCATACTCCGTACCATGTCCATAAGTGTACGGTTGCGACGCTCAGCCACTCCATTTTGTTGTGGTTCTCCAGGCATGGAATATTGGGCAATTATTCTATGTATCTGAAGTTATTGGGCAAATGGACCAGGACTTTGCCCATAAGGAGTATGTCTCCCATAATATTCTCCTCCTCGATCTGATCTCACTACCTTAATTTTTGCATCATGCTGATTTTCAACCTCAGCTTTGAATATTTTAAACTTATCGAGTGATTCAGATCTATCTTTAATGGGGAAAACATATCCATAACGGGAGAAATCATCTGTGAAGGTAATGAATGAATCATATCCATCAACATATATTACTGGGAACGGTCCACATATATCCGTGTGGATTATTTCTAATGGACACGTGCTCCTAGTAGCTCCTTTCTTAATTTTCTTAGTGAATTTTCCCTTAATACAATCTAAGCAATGATCCGCATTCGAAAAATCTAAGGGTTGAAGTATCTCTTCCTTAATGAGACGCTCCATTCTCCACTTAGAAATGTGGCCTAAACGACAGTGTCACAATTTCGAAGACGTCTCATTATCATTACAGGCATTCAATATATTCATAATATGATCATCCAAAGAGAGCAAATAGAGCTTGTCTTGCACGCTAACAAGACCAATATCAATATTATTATACTTAATAAAGCATTTGTCCTTAGAAAAATTACAATCATAACCACTGTTTGTTAAAACCATTACAGAAATAAGGTTCCTCTTAACAGAGGGAGCATAAAGAACATCATGAAGTAAAAGATTATTACCACTTGGAAGTCGATGATGAAGCTCCCCAATGGCCATCACTTTAATTTCAGCTCCATCAGCCACTCTTAAGATCCACTCCCCCTTTCTTAGCGTCCTCACGGAACGGAATCCCTGTAATGAGTTAGCAACGTGCACAGTGGCACCTGAGTCAATCCACCATGATTTATGAGAAAATTCAACGTAAAGTAATTCATCAACATTAGAGACAATATCAACATTAGTACCTTTCTTAGCAAGCCAAGCCCGAAAGCCTTCACAGTCCGTCTGTGCATGACCTTCTGCCTTGCAAAACTTGCAAAGGAACTTACCAGCAGAGTTCTGACCTGCTGGAACCTGAGCTTTGCCCTTATGGGCACCATTAGAAGCCTGAGTGGAAGGAGTGTTGGGCTTCTTCTTCTTGTTTTGGGAGTTGCTGGACTCCCCTCGATAGAACTTTTTCTTACCGCCCTTAGCACCATGAAGGAGGTTCAGCTGATCCTTATGCTTTTGTTTGTCAGCCTTCTGACGATCCTCCTCCTCAACAGAATGAGAAATGATTTCTTCAATGGACCACTTATCCCTCTGATTATTATAGTTAATGATGAAAGACTCAAAATCAGAAGGAAGTGAACTCAAGATAAAATGGACTAGAAGATCATCATTAATTCCCATGTCCATACTCTTAAGCTCTCCATTCATAGCACCCATATGCATAATGTGCTTTCTCACACCATCTTTATAATTATAGCACATGGACGTTAGACGCTTAATTATAGAGCTAGCGTAAGACTTAGAAGAACTCCTGAAGTTCCTATCAATATTTTCTAAGTAAGTCTTAACATCATCAGAGTCCACAATACCACCAATAATGACATTTGATATGGCACTCTTGATGTACATGAGAGAAATCCTATTGGACTTCTCCCATTCATTAGTTTTCTCATGATATAACTTCAGTTTCTCCTCATAATCGTGCTCAACACTAAAAGGCTCCTCAGGACGGTCCTCTCTAATGGCATAATCATAATCGAGTATGCCTAAGTTGAGTAACACGTCAGCCTTCCACTTAGCATAATTTGACCCATCAAGAGGCTCAATGAGTCGGATCTGACCAAAAGCTGAAAAATCATGAAGAAAAAAATATACATAAGTACATATATGCAATTAATTTGTGTTGGCTCAATTAATTACATAATTAAACAGAAATAAATTCCCCTAATTACATCACCGTTGGGCAGAAATAATTTTGGGAAACATAATTATGAATAAATTTACGTGAATTTATAATCAACGTTGGTCAGAAAATAAATTCACATCATGAAAAACAAATATCTAGCCAAATTTCTCGTTGGTTCCATTTAGCTAGAATTAAATTAATAAGCCTCCATAAAATTTTTCATAATTTTTCAGCAATTTTAAGCGATATAAATGGTACTAATGCAATTTCTAAAAATAAATAAGTGAAAAAGGCTAAAATCTAATAGCGCAGCCCATTAATAAGTCGGCCTGCTTAAAGAACATGTGCGGCCCATAATGTACGCGTAGTGCGTGCGGCCCATTGCGGCGGCCCAGGGGGCTTGGCGGCCTGCTAACGGTGCCAGCCCGATGCGGGAACGATCCGATCTGTCCGATCTAATGGACAGCTTAGATTTAACTCGAATCGGTGAGAAAAAAAATGAAAAAACATAAAACATGCCGGTTCTAACCCTAACCCTAATTTACTTCATTTCCCCGATCCCCTTCTTTCTCGTCAATATGCAGCGGCGGCGATTTTGCGGCGGCGGCGGTGCGCGAGGCGGCGCCGCAACGGCGCGTGATGCGGCGGCGCGCGCAAGGGGGCGGCGCACGCGATAGGTGGCGGAGCGCGCGGGGAGGTGGCGGCGGCAAGGCGCAGCGGCGACGGCGGCGGAGCGGCGGAGTGACAACGTGCAGCGGAGAGGGCTGCGGCCGGCGGCGCCCCGTGCGGGAGGCTGATGCCGCACGGTCTGATGCCGTGCCGGTGCCCACCGTCCCGGTTCTCCTCCGCGCGCAGCCGGGGCCATGGCGGCGAGCCTCGACCTTGCGCGGCCCACGGGAGGCAGGCGCGAGGCCGGTCCGAGACGACGGCGAGGACGCCACCGAGCGCGGCGACGGCAGCGGCATAACATAATGCCGGTAAGTAATTTGCTAATCCGCCGGGGTTCTAATTTGGGGATTTCTCTGAATTAGGGTTTCGAAAATTTTGGGGAAATTTGGGGATTGTTACTATCCGCCAAAATTCACCTCCATCTAATTGCTACCCAAGCCCTAATCAATCTTAAAACGTAAACATAAACTTAATAAGCCTTGAGCAGCGCTTAATCGAAACTTAATCCGAATAAAACATGATTAATCAACATGAATCAGAATGTGATTGCATCAAAACCGACATGAGAACAAGGGCATAGATGCATTTTATGGCTTCTAAACGGAATGATGGGATCATTAGGCTATAGCAGTGGCTCTGATACCAAATGTAGATTATGCGATCTACTGACATGAGTGCTAAGCCTAACATGATCACCCTAATGCGGAATTCTTAGATTACTGACCGTTGTTTGAAGCCATTGATGCGGTTCTTGTCCTTGTCGGTGTAGACGAAGTAGTGGTAGCAGTAGGTACGCCGGCTTGATCCCAAAGGGGTCGCCGGCGATCACTTGTGGGGTAGCGACGGCCTTCCGGTCGCCACCTACACTGTCCCGGAACCACCACACGTTCTCCCTCCAGCGCTTAGTTGATCGGATAGGGTTTTGGGATTTTCGGGGAGAAGAAGGTCGTGGAGAGATCGTCACCTAACCACGACACCGGCCTCCCCTATTAGTATAGCGCTGAGGGAGATCGGGGGCAATCCAAATTATGGAAGGATTTGGCGCTACCGATCAATGCGCGTAATCACGTAGTTATGGAAATTGAATCGCGTTAATCCCAGATGGAAAACGGCGTCCGAGATTTTGGCAATGGGTGGAAAACCGCCGTCCGAGATTTCCTCTCGATTTCCATGCCGAGAGATATACTTTCTTAACAAGGTAAGGCTGACAGGTGGTATATTGGAATAGAGGTTAGGACAAATTTCACTAAGGTTTCTCTGCTAGTTGAGCTGAAATATTTTCCTTTCTAACCTGGAATTCTGGAGCCAATTTTTTCAATGAGAGGGATGAAATTGTCACATCCTGATTTTCGTCTTAGGATTTATAAATTATTTAATAAATTATTATTAGAATTTATATTAAGTGTTCATTAATTTACAAGTGAAGTTAAATGTGGGAAATAAAATTTCCTAAATATAAAGCATGGCTGGATTTAATTTTCATTAACTTCTCCATGGTTAATTACACTCTGAAATTTTCCTGGATTTTTTGGAGCTCAATTCCTAATTTTAATGATACACAGAACATTTCAGTAATTAATCATATATTAAATTAATCATTAAATGGCCCTCTTATAATTTTGCTAAATATTTATGGTGTTCAAGTACTTTCAGGATTTTTCTTGAAATTATTCGAGCATTGGAAGTATTTTTTAACAATTCAAAGATCATTTTGGTGATTAATTTAATTGGAAAAAGTAATTAAATTCCCCCTTTTCCTTTTCGGGCCGAATTAGGAAAAGTCCTCTCACTCTCGGCCCAGTCTCCTCTCAGCCTGCAGTCCTCTCCCTCTCTTTCTTGAAGTCCATTTTCTATCCTTCCTTCAATCGGGCCAAGGAAAAGGAAGCCCAGCGAAAGTCTACTTTAACTCCTTGGATACTGTTCATCTTCCAGCTCCAGCCCGAGCCCGAGCCCGTCCTGTGCTTGTGAAGCCGACGCCGTTTTCTCCACAAATCCGGCCTCTCCTTTCGATCTTTTCCGAAATTTGTTGAGGGGATTTGTTTCACTTATCCTCCTCTATCTTTTCCCCCAAGAATCGGACTTTATCCCGAAGAAATCAACGCGGAATCGAGCTCGATTCGTGTTTATCTCTCCAAACCAAACCCTAGAAAATCCCGGCTCCGATTCTCATGTTGTAGGGTCAATCTCTAGCTCTCGTGGCTATAAATAGAGTCCCCTCCCTCTCTTTCGTTTGCCACCCTCGCCTGAGCTCGCCGTCGCCCGTAGCACACTAACCGCCTCCACTCTAGCGCCGCCACCGGCGTCGATCCCGTGTGGTTGCCATATCATCGCCTTGTCAGCTGTCGTCCTTGCCATCTAAGTGTCACGCCGTCTCTCAGATCCCACGGGGCTGCCATCTAAAACGTTAGATCAGATCAATCCGAGCCATCCAATTTTGGTCAACTAGGCCAAAGTTGATCTCAGCCGTCCAAAATCAATATAAATCCTGTTATCCCTTTTCAATGGCATATTAGTTCTTTTTACTATATATCGTCTACTAAATTCATTCCAATAATTTTCGGAGGATGCTTTAGTCTTATATCTCAGTTATAAATTATTTGTAAATTGTTTAATTAATTTGGAATAGTCTTTTCTTTAATAGGTTTAATTGGAATTAATCTTGTAAAATTCATAACTAATTCATATGAAGTCAGAATGAGGCCGTTCAAGTCTCTAAATTCATCTAAAATCATGATCTACATGTTTGTTTACTTTTTATGTATTATTTATTTGGTTTTTATTAGTCTTTTTCTCCGTTTTGCGTGTTAGCTTGTCATTTCCGTCGTTGCGAAGGTTCGTGAGTGCGTCAGAAGTGTTCAAGAAGATTAATTGAAGACCGATTATTGCAAGGCAAGTCACACAGATCCCAAACAAAATCCTTTGAGCATGTTGATCCTATATTTAAATTCTCTATTTATTTCAACTGTGCATTTATTTTCGAATGTCACCGGGTGGTGTGAACCTATTCCTTTCTTATGGCCACTTTGCATTGATTACTCTATTCCTTGATACCTCGGGTAATAAATTGATTAGCTTGAACCTTATATATTGGTTTGGTTCAGCTAAATGCTATATATATATAATTGCTTAGCCATGCTTAGAAACATTAGCTCATTAATGGGATGAATCATACTACATTATTATTTATGATTATATTTAATGGTATCTCACGATGGTTAATCGTGTTATGATAATTAATTGATAATTAAAACCTGTCAATGGTGGGTTGTGAGCACATGGTTTTGAAGGTCGTGCTCATGACAATTAAGGACCGATTCGCGAGCTACTGTTGTGAGACATTAACCGTACGAACCACAAGCCAGCGTGGGCAACGGCTTTACCTTTTGTATAGCATGGTTCATTACGGGGTGCCAGACTGAGAAGCGGCGAGAAGTCCGTGGGGCTCGCTGGGGAGTCCATGCCTCTGGTTATATTTATAGTGGGGGTGATTATGATGCAGGAATGGTGCACTGTGGTGAGTTGTGTTGTGCGAGGGGTACTGTCACAGTTCCTTTCCGAGGTACCGTGGTGGCATTGAGGCGCATGGTGACATGTCGTGGAGCTGTGTCTTGTGGGTACAGTGGTACACCTCTGGCCAGAGTAAAACTATTCGAATAGCCGTGCCCGTGGTCATGGACGAGTTGAGCAATGTTTTTCGTGATTAGTCTCACACCTCTCACAATAATTATTGATGCTATAACTGGTAATAATTTACTTAACTCCTGGTTTGGAGTTAGATCTGTACAGCCGGGTATGGTTGTTCAGGATGGTTGGGCCTGAGCAGCATGGGTGTGTTGTTCAGTGTTGAATAACATTGATTAATTACTCTACTGTTTTTCAATTCTCAAATGTTTGTTAAATGCTGCTTTTGCAAATGAGACTATATTATGCCATTCTTTGGTATCCTTGTGCACTTGCATATTTGCTGTGTGGCTTGCGGAGTATGTCATATACTCACCTTGCAATAATCAATCAACCTCAGTTAAAGAAAAAGGATCCAGAAGGAGAAGACGTTTGGCTTATACCCCAGTTGAGCTGCCTATGGGAGTGAAGCTGAAGCCATCGCTAGACCGTTATTCGGCTGCTGTTTTTCTTTTGGTTTGTAAGTATGTAACGTTATTATTATGATGGATTTGTATATTAAATTGTCAGTTTGTGTACCTCGGCTAATTTCTGGACGAGGGTTCTATGCACAAATTAGTTCGGAAATTACTAGTGAATTTCCAGGCGTGACAGAAATCTACCTTCCATAGTTTTCTAAGGTGAAGAGGTAGGCCCAAGTAACTGGTTGGGAAGCCTTGAACAGCTCCCAGGAAATCCTGCAACAACTGTTGCACATCAATGTTTTCACAAGCAATTGAGAGAATTTGAGTTTTGTGCGCATTGTTCTTGAGACCAGTTGCTATGCCAAAGTGTTCCATAATGGTTTTTAGATTGGATAATTCCTGGGCTGTTGGGTGCAAGAAGAAAGCTACATCATCTGCAAAGAGAGAGGTTCTAAACCTCAAAGGTCCACCATTGAGTGGGGATAAGATTCCGTGATGCTCAGCTTGTTTTATAATGAAGTTAAGGGGCTCCATTGCTAATAAAAATAGTAATGGTGAGAGAGGATCTCCCTGTCTTAACCCCCTTGCACGTTGAATTGCTTGGCCTGGGCATCCATTCAGGATGATCTTAGAGGTTGAAGTTAAAGAGTGAAGACATCCAGTTTCTCCATCTCAGCCCAAAGCCAAAAGTTGTTAGCACCTCTATTATGTATTGCCAACTTACAGAGTCGAATGCCTTTGAGATGTCAAGTTTGAGCAACATGGTGGGTGTTTTCCTTCTATGCAGTCTCTTGACCGGGTTTTGCACATACATGAAGTTGTCATGTATAGCTCTCTTCCTTATGAAAGCACTCTGATTAGTGGAAACCATCTCTTGTAATATTGGTGCTAGTCTATTTGCCAAGATTTTTTATATTATTTTAGCAAAACTATGAATTAGATTTATGGGCCTGTAATGATCTGCCGATGAGGCATCGCCCTTCTTTGGCAACAGACCGATGTGAGCACTATTTAATTCCTCAAGCTAGTTTTGATTTAGGTCGGTAAAGAATTTTATTGCATTGAACAGGTCCAGCTTGATGCGATCCCAACATCTTTTGTAAAAGGCGCCAATGAAACCATCAGGCCAGGGGCTTTTTTAGATGGCATCGATTTTAAAGCCTGCTCTACCTCTTCCATTGTAATGTCATCTTCTTGATCCTGCAAGTCAAAACTGTTCACTCCCAGGTTTTGCCAGTTGAGTGAGAAAACTCTGTTATGCACCGTTCCAAGCCTTTTGTAGAAGTATGAGAATATTTTTTCCTCTTTTTCCTGGTTTGAGGTGGCAATTCCATTTTCAGTTTGCAAGGATTAGATGAAATTGTCCCTTCTTCTTGCACTGGCTTTGATATGGAAAAGCTTGGTGTTTGCGTCCCCTCTCCTAATCCAAGTTAGTCTCGATCTTTGCCTAATTTTGATTCTGTTTAAGGCCGCTAGTCCCAGCACTTTGCTTTTGAGAGTGGAATAAAAAGTTCTCTCGTCTGTGGATAGGTTTCTACTTTCCTGGGCCAAGTCTAGTTGGAAGATGACTTCATTTGCAATTGCAAGTTGAAGTTTAATGTCACCAACCTGCTTCGACTCCCATCTTTTTAGGTCTCTTGCTAGTCTCGAGAGCTTTAATCTAAAGATTGCCAGGGGGTTTGTTGAGTTCAGAGGCCTATAGAAGGAGGGGTACTGCAGCCAAAAACTCTCAAATCTAAATACCTTCACTCTTGCTTGCTCGTCCTGGCCGATTAGAAGCATAGGGGTGTGAACAAAACAAAAGCTGGAAAGGGGCAAGAGTCTTGAGTGCTGAAACAGAATGTCACAGTCAGGGGTGCAAAAACATCGATCAATCTTTCTTTGTGTTGGGTTAGGTGCACGTCACGACGGCTACCTCATCTGATCAACCCCAAGGCAAGGATGATCAAGGCAAAGAACCAATATCACACAACGAGCAGAGAAGGAAGTCTGCGCGGGAGAGACAGCCTAATAAATTGTATAACTCGAGTGTGTGGACTCAGTGATATTGGGCTGGGCCACTGTGAGCGAGTGAGGCCCATTAGTGCAGTGCTATAAGAGGCCGGCAGGGAGTGGATTGAATCGAACAATGTAGAAACACTTTTCCTGAAACTAATTCAAATCTCTCCCAGTTCTATTGCTGTTCTTCCCCAAATCCCTCTTCCTCTGCTGCTCTTGTTCCAGTCTCAATTCCGATTCCTTCCTAGCTAAACCCTAATTCTTAGAAGTCGTGACAATTTGGTATCAGAGCCGTGAACCTGGAGAAGCCATGCTACATATCTCGATTGCAACTCCAAGTCGAAGCTATGGAGAAGCAGAACGTGGATTTCGGCAAGGTGCTCTTGGAGATTCAGGAGTCATTGGGGGCGCTGAATCGTGCACAGGTCGAGACTCAAGCGGCGGTCGTCCAGCTGGATCAAGGAGTTAGCAGTTGGAGACCTCAAGTGGAAGCTGCGGTTCAAGAGCTGCGTTGGGAGGTCGAGGAGATCAAGCAACAATTGGATCTCGCCAGCAAATCACAGCAAGCTTCCACATCGACGCTTTCCCCTTGAGTTCCGTCGACGGACGAGGAAAGGAAGGCACCGCTGCTGCCCACGCCACCGCCAACTTCTCTTCTGGCCTCGGCGGAGGGTGGAAGCAAATCGGCTCAAGGCCACCATCAGCTTCAGAGTTACCGGGGAAAGACTTCAGGGGGAAACATGACCCTGGGTCCAACCCCGGTCAAGGGTACGTATGATTCACACTCCTTGCAGTTTCCAAAATTTGATAGTTCGGGGGTTGAAGGTATAATCACCGTGTTCCAAAGTTGGATTTCCCTAAATTCGATGGGTTGGATCCCCAGGACTGGCGTATGAAGTGTGAGCACTATTTCAATGTGAATAACATATTTCCTGGTTTGTGGGTGAGGGTAGCCACCATCTATTTTGTGGGAAGGGCTGCATCTTGGTTAAGATCTTCTAGGGCTCATTTGCGTTTTCCGATGTGGGGGGATTTTTGTGCTGCTGTGTCGGAGAAATTTGATCGTGAACAACATGAAAATTTGATCAGACAGATGGATAGTATTAAGCAGTCGGGAACGGTTTGGGAGTTTTATGAGAGGTTTGATGAACTAATGAACCAATTACTAGTTTATGATCCTGGGGTGAGTGCAAAATATTTGACTCATCGATTTATTGAAGGGCTGCGAAGAGAGATTCGTAATCCTGTACTCTTACAGAGACCAAAGACCCTCGAAACTGTTTTGTCTGTTGCTTTGTTACAGGAAGAGGTGTTGGAGAATCCTCAAGTTTCCAGTGTCAAGGAAGTCAAGAGAATGGAAGGCAACTCTAGTTTTCGATCATCAGGCAAGGGACCTTGGCCATTGCCGCAACCACCAGGGAAGAGTGGAAGTTTCTCTTTGATGAATCGTCCTGAAGAGAAAAGAAGCACTGATACTGTTCGCAGTCCGACAAATTCGACAGATAAAGTGACTGCTCTCAAGGCTTATCGCCGAGCCCAGGGATTATGTTATATTTGCGTAGAGAAATGGTCCCCTACTCATAAGTGTGCTGCATCAGTTCAACTCAATGTGGTTCAGGAGTTGTTCAGTCTCTTTCTGGAGGGAGGAGCTCAGGAAAGTCAAGAAATCTCAATTCTATCATATGCTAAAGCCGGTGAACTAATGGCGATCTCAGTGCAGGCAATACAAGGTTCTGAGCCAGATGGGACTATGCGCATGCTAGGGCAGGTTCAAGGAACAGAAGTGTTAATTCTAGTGGATTCAGGTAGCTCAGGGAGTTTTATAAGTTCACAGATAGCAGCTGGTTTGAAAGGGGTACAATCTCTTCCTCGACAATTGTCGGTCAGAGTGGCTAATGGTGGTACGCTCAACTGTGACGCTATGATTCCTCATTGTGAGTGGCAAGTGCAGGGTCACAGATTTAAAACCACTTTGAGAATTTTGCCTCTTATCAGCTATGACATGATTTTGGGTATGGATTGGCTGAAGGAGCACAATCCAATGTCAGTTAATTGGTCTCAGAAAACTATCAAAATTAACTTGTTGGGAGCAGTGGTGACTCTAAAAGGGGTTTAGTCTGAACTGTCTAGGTGTGATTTGTTATCAGCAAAGGAGATGCAGCAATTGCAACAGAAACAAGCAGTAGCTCATATGGTCCAGCTTTGTTCTCCCTCTCAAGCTGAGGTATCTGAAGAAATGCCAAGTGCCATTCATTTATTACTTCAGGAGTTTGCTACTGTTTTTACTAAGCCAAAGGGGTTGCCTCCCACAAGACAATTCGATCACACAATACCTCTGATTCCAGGGGCACAATCGGTGAACATGAGACCCTATTGTTACACACCTGCCCAAAAAGATGAGATCGAAGCTCAAGTGACTGAAATGTTACAGAATGGCATCATACAACACAGTTCTAGTCCCTTTGCATCTCCAATATTGTTGGTTAAGAAGAAAGACGGATCATGGCGTTTTTGTGTTGATTATCGTCATCTCAACGCAATTACAGTTAAGAATAAGTACCCCCTGCCAATTATTGACGAGTTGCTTGACGAATTGTCCGGTGCTCAGTGGTTTACAAAATTGGATTTACGTGCGGGATATCATCAGATTCGAATGAGGACTGAAGATGAACACAAAACAGCATTTTGCACTCATAATGGTCATTTTGAGTTTAGGGTACTTCCATTTGATTTGACTAGCGCACCAGCCACTTTTCAAGGGGTCATGAACAGTATTATGTCCTCATTACTTTAACGGTTTGTGCTTGTGTTCATGGACGACATCTTAATATACAGTCGCACTCTTGCTGACCATATCAACTATCTAAGGGTTGTTTTCCAAATTTTGGTAAAACATGGTCTGAAGGTTAAACAGAGCAAGTGCTCTTTTGCTCAACAGAAACTGTCTTATTTGGGTCACAGCATCAGACCAAAATGGGGTTGCTACTGAAGAAGATAAAATAAAGGCTGTTAAAGATTGGCCCACACCTCAGTCAGTAAAGGACTTAAGAAGTTTCCTTGGGCTAGCAGGTTATTACCGAAAGTTTGTGCGCAACTTTGGTATTTTCAGTAAACCATTGACAAATCTTTTGCGCAAGGGTCAGCCTTTCATTTGGAATACTGTGACAGATGCAGCTTTTCAAACCCTCAAGCAAGCACTGATATCAGCTCCTGTTCTTGCGATGTTGGATTTCTCCAAAGGGATTGGCGCTGTGTTGATGCAGAATGATCACCCTATAGCCTTTCTCAGTAAAGCTTTGGGACCTCGGCATTTGGGCCTTTCTACCTATGAGAAGGAGAGTTTGGCTATCATGTTGCAGTAGAACACTGGAGACCATATTTACAGCACGCTGAATTCTTTATCAGAACAGATCATCGCAGTCTCTCATTTTTTGATGAACAGCGGCTGACCACGCCTTGGCAACACAAGGCTCTTACAAAATTGTTAGGGCTTCAGTACAGGATCATTTATAAAAAAGGTGTTGATAACAATGCCGCTGATGCATTGTCTCGCTGTCCAATACCTGAATCTGTTGCTTTATCGGCTCTTTCTGTTTGTGTTCCAGAATGGACACAAGAAGTAATTGAGGGTTATCATCAGGATCCTGACTCTGCCAGTAAGGTTCAAACGTTGTGCATCAATAATTCCGCCATTCCTGACTTTACAATCAAAAATGGTCTGCTATACTTCAAGGGCAGAATGTGGATAGGAAATAATGTGCCTGTACAACAAAAGATCTTAGCCAATTTGCATACAGCTGCTATTGGTGGACATTCCGGAATTACAGTGACTTATCACCGAATCAGACAACTTTTTGCTTGGACAAGTCTTCGCGCAGATGTTGCAAAATTTGTTCAACATTGCGATGTCTGTCAGAAAGCTAAGGAGGAACATGTTAAGTATCCAGGGGCATTACAACCATTGCCGGTTCTGGAACAGTCTTGGCAAATTGTTTCCTTGGACTTCATTGGGGGTCTGCCTCGCTCATCCACTTTCAATTGCATTTTAGTGGTTGTGGATAAGTTTTCCAGATATGTGCATTTTGTGGCATTGGCTCATCCTTTCACAGCTTTGGACATTGCTGAGGCATACATGCAGCATATTCATCGATTACACGGGTTGCCAGAGGCTCTCATTTCAGATCGTGATAGAATTTTTACTAGCACACTTTGGACAACACTATTCAAATTGGCTGGCACTCAACTGCGAATGAGTTCTTCTTATCACCCTCAATCCGATGGACAAACGGAACGAGTCAATCAGTGTCTTGAAACCTTTTTGCGTTGTTTTGTGCACTCCTGTCCCTCTCAATGGAGCAAATGGCTTGCCTTGTCTGAGTATTGGTACAATACTTCCTTTCATTCTTCTTTGGGAACCACACCATTTGAGGTATTGTATGGGCACAAACCTCGCTATTTTGGTTTGACAGCTTCAGCTGCTTGTACAGCACCAGAGTTGGTTGATTGGCTGCATGAAAGGGATAAGATGCAAACTCTCATTCGAGAACATCTGCTACGAGCTCAAATGAGAATGAAACATCAGGCTGATTTAAAGAGATCGGAGCACTCCTTCTCTGTTGGCGACTGGGTCTATATGAAGCTTCAGCCTTTTGTGCAACAGTCGGTGGTCACTCGCACTAATCGCAAGCTTTCTTTTCGTTTTTATGGGCCCTTTCAGGTATTGGCCAAGGTGGGGACTATGGCTTACCGTCTTGCATTGCCAGATTCCAGTTTAATTCATCCGGTGGTTCACGTCTCCCAACTCAAGAAGGCTTTGGCTCCAGTGGAACGGGTGCAGCCTCATTGACCTGTTTTGCCTAATGATGAAGTTGCCGATATTTCGCCTTGTCAGGTGTTGCATCACAGGCTTGTTCGCAAAGGAGCTAAGATGGTGGAACAAGTTCAGGTATGTTGGTCCCGCCAAGATCCTGCCGCCGTCACCTGGGAGAATCTTCAGGAACTACGACAACGCTTTCCACAGGCCGAAGCTTGGGGACAAGCTTCGTTTCAAGGGGGGAAGAATGTCACGACGGCTACCTCATCTGATCAACCCCAAGGCAAGGATGATCAAGGCAAAGAACCAATCTCACACAACGAGCAGAGAAGGAAGCCTGCGCGGGAGAGACAGCCTAAGACAGCATCTTCCTATGGACCATAAACCACTGTAATTTTCCAGGATACATTTGCTTCTCTCATGATCACCATGGCCGTTAGGGAGAGCAAACGAAGATCACAATGTGTCAAGTAAAAAAATTTCTCATTAGCTGCCAAAATTATTCCACCTCTAGTTCCATCCGCAGGCAAGAAAAAGAAATTATTTTGAAAATTGACTCCAGGTGTTTGGATAATGCAGGCCTTACCTACCTCTTGCAACTTAGTCTCTTGCAGGCAAACCAAAGTGGCTTTGTACTGTTGGAGAAGATTCCTGATGGCTTCTCTTTTGGCTGGCGCATTTAGGCCTCTAACATTCTAGCTTACAATCTTGCAATGCTGTTCGGACATTTTGGTAAGTAAAAAGACAGCAGATAAGCTGAATAAAAGAAGAAAAGAGCCAACACAGACTGCTCTTTTGATACAGCAAAAGATAGAACATCTTTCATGTCCATAACCTCCTGGGAATTGTTCAGTGACTTGTGACCAGTTTGGTGGAGGTAGGAAGCAGCAAATATCACAGCAGGTGCAGCAAAACCTACATCTTGCTTTAGCTTACATATGGGGGAGTGGGGGGTTACAGCCTCATTTGATTTTTGGTGCAGGAAGGCAAGAAACATCAAGTGCCCTACACTTTTCAGGTTCAAATTTCTTCTCTCTTGGCATCCCAACACCTTCTTCGAGGAGCCGACACCTATTTTGTTTATGTAAGTGCCCTCCAGGACTTCATATTGATGACCTTTAAGCCGGGGCAACAGCCGCCTTTCCCTTGGCAGCCTTGAGCTTCAGTTTCTTGCAGCCGCCCTTCTTCACCAAGTCAGCAATCATCTTGAGGGACCGCGGAGTGAGTGGCTGCTTGAAACGCTGCAAATACAATTTTTTGACATTCTCATCAAAAGAGTCACTTTCATTCATGATACCAGTTTTTTTGGAAATAATCTCTTGTGCAATAAGCTCAATTTTACATCCATTCCTTCTTTTCTTTTCTAGCCCTTCACTGTGATGTTGTGTGGCGCTTAGGAGGACTTTGGGTCCCTGAGTGCGAATGTGAATTGGGAAGGAATGAAGGGTGGTCTCACCAGAGTTGTGAGAGGCGATCCGGTCAGCAGCTGTGTTGTTGTTCCCTTCGGTCTGCCCCGCATTGGTCCCTCACGACAGAGGAATGAAATCTGGGGAGCCCTGCACACCCTGATCACCATCTGGCGAGAAGATGATAGCCGCTTCGACTCTCTAGGGGTCTTCTTGCTGCTCCTGGCTTCCCTGGTCCCCCTGATGGAAGAAAAACAACTCAGCGGGGGAAGAGGAGAGATCAATAGCAAGAGACCTCGAGCCCCCTCTCGGGCTTTTGTTCTACGCGGTTTGCGCACATTGCATGGAGAGAGAGTTTCAGCAAGTTGAGGTTTCTTTCGTAACCGACAAGAGGGGTATAGTGAAATTGGAGCCGTGACCTTCGCACTGTCCCTAGAACGATGGTTGCGGCTTCTGGTGGTGTAGGCATCTCTGTTGCGCTAGCGCCCCCTCGTGTCTTCGTTGTAGTAGCCTTGCCCGTCACCCCTGCGCTTGCTGCTGCGGGATCTCCCCGTGATACGGCCCTAGAGGGACCTAGAGCGGCTCCGATAACGTGGGTGTGGGCGACCGCCGTTGCCATCTGGGTCCTCATCTGGTCCCTGCACCGCACTGGTCTCCAGCCTACATGGAATAGGCAGAGGGCGCGAGCGGGAACGAGAAACATCATCATAGGCCCCATAGGACCACTCATACTGCTTATACAGCATTGGCCGAGGTTGATGATCTTCTAGGGTATCCAAGTGGATAATGACTGGGGATGACCACCCATCTTTGGGCCCCGAAAGAGGGGGGTTGTGCATGGGGTCAATGTCAGGCACAGGGGTATCAATGGGGACCGGCTCATCGTCCGGACTTGCCAACCCCAGCCAAGCCATTTTTAGGATGGCGTCGGGGTCGTTTGTCCAAATCCAGAGGTCGAAGGTGCAGTTGTAGTTGTGGCGGCGCGAGTACTCTTCGATGAAGTTGATGGCGCATCTGGGCCCGATCAACTTGACTGTCGTGACCTCAGTGCGCGCATGCATTGGGATGCCCTCGATGCAAAGCCGCGCCCAGAACCGGTAATGCACATGATGTGCATCCTGCCGGGCATCCCAAGCCTTGAGGTGGTAGGATCTACTAGAAGGGCAGTCCAGCCTTGGCTGCTGTAATGCTCCGATTTTCGTTCGCGATTAAAAATTAATTAATATATCATTTCTAGAAATTATATTAAAATTTAAAGCAATTTAATCAAGTGAAATAATGGGAGAGTTAAAATTTTCCCTTAAAAATCATGGCCGAGAGTATTTTGTAATATCCTTTGTGCCCTAATGAACTCTCTGAAATTTCCCACGAATTTTCAAAGCTCAAGGAACAATTTTACAAGCACAAAGTTCATTTAATCAATTAAAATAAAAAGGAAACCAATTAAATTTCCTTCCTTGTCCTTGGGCCATTTCCGGCACAAGCTTTCTACCCTCTCGCGGCCCGCGCGCCCCCTCCGACTCTCAATCCGGCCTCCCCACTCCTCTCGGGCTGTTGGCCCATTTTCCTTCTCCCACGCAAAGTCTATTTCGCCCCCCTAATCCGGCCTCCTCTCTCCCGAGCCGCCGACAGGTGGGGCCTACCTATCGGGGTCATCCCCAACCTCCAGCCCACCTCCAACCACCGCCATGGCCGCCCGAGCTGCCAACGTCGTCACCGATTCCGCGCCACCCCGCCCACCTCCTCAGCCCCGCGCGTTCGCTCTCGCCCGTGGGACCGCGTCGCCCCACGTTCCCGCACTTCTCCCCCAGTCCTCCTCGCAAAAACTGGCTATCAATACCTCCACGTCCCCACCCTACTCCGGCCGACAACTCCGCTACTCCTGATCGCGGTTCCGCCTTCTCGCGCCCACAAAAACCCTCCCCATGCGACCCTCTTCCGTTTCCCCCATTTTCCACCAGCTGTCACGCTCTCTAGCCGCCCCACGCCGTGAGCCCGAGCTCCGCCGCTCGCCGGCTCTCTTCCACCAGCCACTGTCGCCGCTCCCGCCATCGCCGCCCTCCAGCCGCCCGCCACCACTGCTCTAGCTACGCCCGCGCTGCGCCGCTGCTACCATCGGCTCTGTCGCTCCACGCCGCACCCCGGCCCCTACTCCGTCCTTCCCTTCCACCCTGCAGCACCATTCCCACCTCCGAGGCCGAGCCACCGCTGCCTGTACCGCCTCCAGCCGCACCTCACCGCCGTCCTAGCCGTCGGCGTGCCACACGACAACCTCCACCGGCTTCACTGTCTCGAAGGCAAGCCCGGCCACCACTTCTCCTCTGCAAATCGCCACCCGAACCCCGTTTTCCCGTGCACCGATGAGCACTCCCTTCTCACCCTCCATCACCGGCCTCCCTTCCTCGCCGTTCCCTGTCCCCTCGCGCTCTCCTCACCCCGTCCGCTCTTTCTGTAGGACACGGCCGTCTCCGTCCACCGCCTCCCTCCCGTGGACCGCTGTCGGAGCACCGTTCCGCCTCCGTCCTGACGAGCGCTGCCACCGAGCTCTCTCCGGGTTCCGCCGACAAGCCCTTCCAGCAGTCGCCCCTCGTCGGCGCTGCTCGGTGAGCTCCCCCTCTCCTTTCCCACTGCCCTCCGCCGCTTTTCCCGCCGTCGCCGCTCGCTGTTGGTGGCCTCTTGGCCCCAGGCATCGCTGCCGCTCCCTGCCGGCTGGCTGTCCTGTGCCCACCCATGTGGCCACGCCGCTCGGCCGATCTGGGTTGTCCGCGTGGTGCCCACCGTGACCGCCAGTGGCTCTGTCGCGTTTGGCGCCGCGTCGGCACCACGTCAGTGTGTCCATCCCGCGTGGCTGCCGCGTCGGCACCACGTGGTGGGCGCGCGCCGTGCTGCGGTGGACGCTGTCCAACGTGCGCCCTCCCCTTTGACCCGCTGACGTATGGGGCCGGCGTGTCGGCGCTGACCCCTTTGATGATGTCAGCGACAGCCTTTTCCTTTGGAAAAATAAATAATTAATTGCGCAATAATTCGGTTTAATTCTAGAAATTCATTTAAATGGCTCAAAACTTCTAAAATTTATATCTAATTCATACGAACTTCAAATTGGGCCAATCAACTTGCAAAATTCATATAAAATAGGCTCTGCATGTTTGTTTACTTTTAATGTACTGTTTACTTGGTTTTTATTAGAGTTTCCTCGTTTTGCATGCCTGCGTGTAGATTCCACTGTTTTGGAATATCGCGATCGCGAGGAAAAGAGTTCAGAAGATGTTTGAAGAAGCAAGGCAAGTCACACATTCCCCTTAAGCATGTTGATCCTAATTTATAAATGTTTTATCGTTTGCAAATAAAATTGCATGTCTTGCTAATTACATGGGAATAGGGTTTAGCTATCTGCTCGCATTTGCCATGTTTACTTGATATCTGTCCTTTGTCAAACCTGGGTGATAATTGAACTAGCTTATGTTAATTATGTTGACCTAGCTAGAACTATATGCTTAGCCATGCTTAATTACCACTAGCTCACATACTGGGATAATTACATTATTAGACATCTAGTATCGTGACGAGCTGCGTGCTCGAGACATCTGGCCATGTTTCATTGGTCGTAGTTATCCAACTAAAATGCAACTGAATGGTGGGTTGTGGGTGCATGGTTTTGCTAGTCGCACACATGGCAATTAAGGACCGGTTCACGGGTACCCTGGAAGACATACAGTGCTTATCACAAGCGGGAATGGGTAACTGCTTGATCTATAGTATAGCTTTCCTCTGGCTAATGCATCTAGGAAAGGTTGAGCGTGATGGAGTTCAGATGGGCCCTGCAACGGCCTTTGCAGCTTGCTGATTCGCCTAGGCACGAGAAGGGGCTGCCCGCTACCTGTTGAGGAGTGGGGGCGAAACCTGAGGTGTGGTGTGCTTGGTCAGAGGGAGTTATGTAAAGGGTCTTGTCACAATCACTCGATATGGTGACGTGTCATGCATGGCACGGTGACATGCCGGTGGATTGTGTCTTGTGGGTACATTTGTGCAGCTTTGGCCAGAGTAGAACTATTCGAATAGTCGTGCCCGCGGTTATGGGCGATCGACCAGATTCACCGTGATTAGTCTCACCCTTAATAAATCGACTCAATGCACTCGTTAGTTCAGGAGGGATGGTTGGGCGTGTTCAACGTGGTGTAGCGTTGATCAGTGGAGACTTAATATTACCTTAATTACTTAACAGTTTTACTAATTTGCTCAATAAATGCTGCCTTTATGCAAATAGCCACAAGCCTTCCGTTGTATTCCCTTGCATGTGTGCATCGTTAGTGTGGCTTGCTGAGTACGGTGGTTGTACTCAGCCTTGCTTTTATTCCCCCTTTTCAGAAGTGTAGTGCTTCTGAGCTAAAGACGAAGTTAGAGGACCAAGGCTCGGACCCCAGTTGAGTTTTGCCTGTGGAGTAGAGCTAAAGCCCTGCTAGGATCGCCTTTTTCCCACTGCTGCTGCTTTCGTTTCAGTGTGAGGACTAAGTGCCTCTTCTGTAAGTATTTACGCTTTATTTACGTTTGGATCTGTATATTAATTTGTTGTTTTGTGTACCCCTAGTTGGTTCTGAACAGGGATTTAATACACAAAATAGTCTGGAAATTTGGGCTAAATTTCTGGGCATCACAGCTGCCTCAGGGTGCGCTCCCTGTCTGCAGGACGAGAGAGGGTGACAAAGAAATCTTCTGGGTAATATTTGGTCACATAAACATCCCGGTGATGGAGACGAAAAGCAGAGCGCAGATCGTCAGCGAAAGTGTTCTCATCAACAGGACCACCTTGGTTATCCATAGACCAAGCCACGAACGAACAGAGGGAGAACTTCTCCCGGTTGTGCTCAATCCGCGACCACCACTATTGACGAATCCGGCCTGCGCTGCAGCAACTCGTCCATGGCGAGATCGCCTGTAGTAGGGAGGGGAGCCGAGCTCAATGGAAGAGGTGGGAAATCAACTGGGTTCGGGAGGAGAGGGGGGAGTGTTGAGGGGGCTGGTGGAGATCTAAGCCGGATCGCTTCTTGGGGCAGTGTCTAGCTTCATGTCCAATCCCTCTACAGAACCAGCACTTAAGAGGATTCCTGCGCTCAATTACTCTATGGCCTGCTTCGAGGCATCTGAAGCATTTCCCTTCCATTAGTTGAAGAAAACGAGCTCTTCTCTGCCTTGCTTGTTCTTCTAGAGGAAGAGAGTGTGCTAAATGCTGTCTTCTCCACTAGTATTTTGCTTTAACTTCTCTCCATTGGGAACCAGAAGGAGTTGTTTCACTTGATCTCTCAGAGGGAAGTAACACCACTTGTGAGTACTCTACTAGATGCAGAGACTCTAGGGCGCTCAAGGGAAGAGGAAGATCACTTACGGGCTTACGGCTGGAAGCAATCTTTTATGGACTAGCAATTTGCCTCCTGCACCTGTACCATCGGTTGGTTTGAAAGTCTTCACCGCACTTGAGTTTGAAAAGACATTGGCTGGTGGAGGATTGAAGGGGCCATTATTGCCGGTGGAGGAGAGCAGCACCAATTTGAAGCTTGCACCCGGTTGAAACCTGATCTGCGAATTTCGTGGCCTGCACTTCCTTCTATTTGCAGGTCGGCTGTGTGTGAAACCAAATCTGAAGGAGCACTATAGCCTTACCTTGAGCCCTAAGATGCACTAAAGGCTCACGCTCAGGGGCGGTCACGTCGGGTGGGGAGGGGTTGGCCTAGAAGGATTCAAGTGTTGGGGAGGAGAGGTTGGTCGGTGGATCGGTGGAAGATAGCGTCGACGGCGGGGAACGCAGTCGCCGGTGGCGGGGGTGGGTGTCGGGGCTTGGAGAGAAAACCATTTGGCTGCGTCCGTGTGCTGTGCTACTTGTGGAGAATATCCAGGTGATACCCTGATACTCCTCATTTCCTGTATATGGATAGCAAGGTTTTGGACATATTAAAAAAAAAAGGCTCACGCTCCCTCCTTCCACATTTTTTGTTTGAAAGAAAACAGCACACAGCACAAGATTGTGCCTTGTCATTAAATATAGCGGCAGAAAAATACAACCCTAAGAACCCCAAGAAGTAAGAAAAAAGGAAAAAGCTCTATACAATATACAGAGTGGGGCAAAAAGTTATGTAAGCGCTTTGCTCCTGCCATCGCCCATGCTTGTGTCTCATCCTTGATTTTTGGTGAAAAGGAATGATGACATGGCCTCGTTTTGCTAGAAGATTTGTTGGTTCCTCTCCTTCCAAATCTCCCAGAGGATGACGAGGATGAGGGTGTGCAACCCCTTTTTGGGAACTCCTGTCGTGTTTGCTAGAGCCTCCCACCAATCTTTTACGGTCTAGGTCGCCTCCCATTGTTTAGGGTCTAGCTGTTGGTAAGCCACCCAGGCATCTACCAGGCTCCAAATTCTTTTCATGTATCTGTAGCTGACAACGAGATGTAGAACCGTTTTGCCTTCTCTACGGCAGAGGGGGCATATCCCATTATTTTGCCATCCTCTAGTTGCCAGTCGGTCAGAGGTCTAGACCCTATATTGGATGACTAGCCATGCGTGAAATTTGCATTTCTCTGGCGCCCAAACTCTCCAGATGAGCGAATTGAAGACCGTTTTTGGCACCCCAAGGTACTATGCCTGGTAAGCCAACAATGCTAAGTATATGGTAGTGAATTTCTAATCAATTTGATCAGGCTCCTCCTCGTTTATATAGATGTTTCGCACAACGGTCCATAAGGCGACTAGCTGAACAATAAGTTCCACTAAAATTGGTGGGTTGTCTTCAAGGTCTAAGTCATCAATCCAAGCATCGTTTTCCTTTTCCTGATGCAAGGACTTCTCTTTCTTTTTTGATATTGCAT
Organism: Oryza glaberrima; assembly: GCF_000147395.1. Taxonomy (NCBI): domain Eukaryota; kingdom Viridiplantae; phylum Streptophyta; class Magnoliopsida; order Poales; family Poaceae; genus Oryza; species Oryza glaberrima. The sequence goes on along the minus strand of NC_068334.1, from coordinate 1,613,913 downwards.
AGACCAACAGCATGAGGTCCTTTGGCCTACGCCCTTCTACCCAAGCAGAATCCCAAGAAGAATTCCTCTTCGCTGCGTCTCCTTCCACATTTATAAAGCATGCATATATTTGAAAAACTACAACTTGTGTATGTTGTGATCACGTCCTAGTCTTCTATGCATGTAGTACAGATGGTTTCATTGTTATATAACATTACTTATATATGCAGCATGGAAAATAACTTTGTTGAAAGAAATCAATTATCAAAAGTACAATTTTCAATAATATGGCACTTTAATGTAAGACCTGTAAAATTGAATTATTGGAGTTTTTCCCCTCAATAAAATGGAGACAAACAGTAACGCTCATTTCAGGGTAAAGAACTGAAATGCCAGAGCATTTCCAAGGCAGGTCAGCCGTTTTAGCAGGAAATATGGGCATATAATAGGAGGAAAATAAATTGTAACTGCCAGTAAGAGAAACTGCAATGTGGCAGAAAAAGAATCAACTACTGTTTCTTCTTATAGTATTCAGCAAAAGGTTATCTGCATTGGAAGGCTGCTACTAGAAGACTTCTATATAAAGGATAGATGTGAACCTCCATAAATTATGCCTTTATAAACCAACCGTTTTTAGCTTTTGATTCTTGATTAGGAGAGACTTGTGAATCGCCTCATGTAATTCTGCCTACATTTGCAAACAGCTTGGTGGCAACCATTCACACGTTACAACAAGCCAAAGGTCAAGCAAGTTCCATGACTTGTTTATTTGACACCTATTTGAAAATTGCGTGTGACTAATCTAGTGGTGAAGCTTGCCTATATATATGCTTGATAACCCTTTGAGTTCTTTGCCAAACTACAAGTTGTCTCACTTCAGAGTACTGAGTACTAAAATTCAGTCATCCAGTATTTCAATGGCCCAAGGAGACAATGGCAAGAAGGCAATGCCACAGGCAGAAAACAAAGAGATTGCTGCTAAGGATGCACAGGACATAAGAAGACAAGCAGATGAATTTAACTCTTGGGTAAATAAAATCATAGTAATGGGTGATATATATTGTCTTCAATTTTAATAATAATTATATTTATGCTTTATTTTAGCTTTTGCAGGAATAGATTTAGCATTTTTCTAGAGGCTGTACACAGTGGCTGTAAATTTCTGGCAGATGAGCATGCAATTAACTAGCTAGACTCTTATCATTTGTAGACTTGTATCATATAATCAATTGTTCTTGATTCAGTTGGACAGGATGGAAGCTATGGACAGCCAAGAGCTGAAGCAGTACAAAGAACAAAACAAGGACATGTTTAACAGCCAGAAGAAAGCTGCGATAAACAAGGTTTGGATGGCTTTTATGAAAATTATGTGTACTAAATTCCTGGTTCCTTGGCGTATATCAGAATATATCTGGTTGTAAACCTTTGCAGATTCAGCAGAAGGAGAAGAAGAAGAGAAAGAGAACTGTGCTGAGCCCAATCTTGGGCGCTGTGATGAAATTTCATAGAGACAATGATGTGGACCCTTCTGCTTCAGGACCGGCTGCATAAAAGATGGTGGTGTGACCGATCATGCATCGAACAAGAATCTGTCGTCAATTATATACTTGGATAAGTAAATGATGGCTTCATTTGTTGAAATCTAAATCGTCTACTGTGTACTTGTTTGGTCATGTGAGCTTTGCAATATGTTGTACTTGACTTGTGTGATGTGTGGTAATCTCAAAATTAAATATATTATTAATGTTCAGTGTTTGATATTGAGATAATGTTTTTCTTTTGTCAAATTGCTACAGAAACCACTAAGTAAGTTCACAAGTATTTTTTTTCTGGGTCGGTCAAAAATAACGCCAACCAAATTTTATTAAGATTAGGAGAAGTTACAATATACATCGACAGAAGTTCTGTCACCAAATCTGGGATGCAGCTGGAACAATCCGTTCACGCATTGTCGTAGTGAAATTCTTTTTAGGAAGTACATAAAAGATTTGCGCGTCTTTGTATTAAGATGTTGTTTAACATTCAGCTAAGAAAGTGCAACAAAAGAAAAATACACGGATTCCTCCCAACCATTTTGTGCGACCTTGCGGAAAAACCGTGTTTAGTGATAATGAGTATCGCGGGGCAGTTGTGCTTGTGCATTGTGGTAGCGAATGTTTTGGGGAGAACCTTTGTAAATATGTCCATGATGACCATTTCACCAGTAGAGGAATGATGATTTCCCACAATTGCAATGACTTCACTTCCCCTTGGTCTTCGGGTATAGTCATTCATTTGCATTTCCAAATTATCTAGTAAGTCCAATCGGGTGTCTAAAGCATCATCGCACTAGCTAAGATTATATATTATGGTTCCATACTTCCATCTACAATAGTCCATGACAGAGGAGTCACTGGCCGGCATTGGCGATGCTTGTCCTCGATCCAGTGCATCATAGTCCAGTAGTACGTCTCGAGCGCGTGCTTGCTTTCTATGCACATTCATGCAGCATTGGGGATTGGAGTCCACTTTTGTCACAGCGAACTCGGCCCAGGCTAACTCCAGACCGAAAATGGCAGTCACCGAAAAAAAAATCAAAACCTCTTTATCTACTACTCCACCCCAAAATATAGCTATCAAAAACTAACTCTCCTCTCTCATTTTCCACGCACACGTTTCCCAAACTACTATACAGTACGTATTTTGCAAAAAATAATTCTATAGGAAAGTTTTTTAAAAAATTCATATTAATCCATTTTCAAGTTTATTTTAGCTAATGCTTAATAAATCATGCACTAACCGCTCTCCGTTTTGCTTGTTGGAGTGAGGGTTCCGAACTCAGCCTAAGAAGAGAAGTAAAAAATCTATACTACTATTCAATAATTACACTAGTTGGTGGTGGGAGGTGGATGAGAGTTGTCGAGATAAATGGTATCTTTGAATATTTAATGACTATAAACATCCCTTGGTATTCTATAGGCAATTATATTTTGGGTTAATTTGATCCATGCCACTGCAAATTTAGCTATTCAGAAAAATGACATTGCAATTCATCTATTCTTAACCGTGCCACTGAAATTTTGTAAAACTAAAACCGTGCCATTGACGTCACATTTTCCATCCATCCTCTTCCTTTTCCGTCTTCTTCCTTCCTTCTCCCATCTTCTTCCCGGAGTCAAGCCGGAGAGGGAGCTCGCCGGCAAGGTGAACGAACCCAACCTCGAGTGCGGTCGGCGCGGTCGGCGAATCCGGCGGTGGCGGCGTCGGACAATGGTGGCATCGGGACTCGGGCGGAACCAGCTGAGGCCTAGGTTGGGCGTCGAGCGTGATCGGCGACGGTGACTCTCTTCTTCCGCGTTGCTGCTCAACCTCGGCTCCCGCTCTGGCCTCCGGGTCGGTGAGCACCTCATGCCGGCCGCTCTCCCTCGCGGCAGTGCTCTCCCCGCACTACTCATCCTTGGGCCTCTCCGAGACTCCAACCGCCTCCTCGTCGCCCGCCGCGAGCTCTGCAAGCAGCTGGAGCACCTCGCAGCCGTCTTCGAGTCTTCATCGCCTCTGTTGGGTCTGCTCGTGCCATGCAGTGCCAGATCCACCGTTGTTTCCATCGACGCTGGCTCCACCGCCGACACCGTCGAAGCTCGCTGCGGCCATGGATGGATGGACGCCCGCCGTTTGCATCGCCGCCGCTGCTCCCGCACGAGATCTCGCCCACTTGGCTCCGGGAAGAAATGGGAGAAAGAAGGAGCCGCTGCCGCCTGCCATGGTTGGGTCGCTGGCAAGCTCCCTCTCCTCCGAGCTCGCCGGCATGACTCCGAGAAGAAATGGGAGAAATAACCGGGAAGAAATGGGAGAAAGAAGGAAGAAGACGGAAAAGGCAGGGGATGGATGGAAATCGTGACGGCAGTGGCACGGTTCTAATTTTGTAAAATTCTAGTGGCACGGTTACGAATAGACGAATTGTAATGACATTTTTCTAAATAGACAAATTTGCAGTGGCATAGATCAAATTAACCCTAATATTTTAGGACAAAATTTAAATATAAAGTAGCTGCGATGGGAATATATTTGATGACGACTAATGTTTAGTGCCATGCATGACCCTAAACTAAAGCTGAACTTCAGCAAAGAATTAAGGCCTGGTTTAGTTCCCAATTTTTTCTTCAAACTTCCAACTTTTCCATCACATCAAAACTTTCATACACACACAAACTTCCAACTTTTCCATCACATCGTTCCAATTTCAATCAAACTTCCAATTTTGACGTGAACTGATTAAACACACCCTAAACAGAAACAATCGATTTTAGTTTCATTGCCATCACCTGATGATAGACTTCTCTGTAATCACTGTTGAGTCGTTAACTTCATGTTCTGGTGCCGTGAGCATGAGTTACCATCATCATGAGGAAACATAGCCTTTATCGCTACAATTGCTCTTTTGTTTTTCTATTTTTATCACAGAAGATCATTGATGCTTATTGGGGAAAAATGATGCAACCTCGGTCTAGTAAGCTGTAGTTTATTTTGCTTCTGAAGTAATTGCCAGTGGTTTGGCTATACTGTCGACCACTCTTAATTTTGGGATGAAATTCTTAAACCATACTGCATGCCCCGTTACATGATATCATGCCACAAATTCTGCCTACATTGTAGATGATACAATAATCATCTACATGGAGCTTTTCCACGAAATAGCTCTCCCGCAAGAGTGAAAATATAACCCGAAGTGGATTTCTTAGTACCTAAGCACCCTACAAAGTCAATATCTGAATAGTCTAATATCACAAGCTTATCAGACCTCTTATATGTGAGCATATAATGCTTAGTTCCTTACAAATAATGGAGGACTTTCTTAACTCCTTTCCAGTGGTCCAATCCAAGATTAGATAAAAATCTACCAAGCATCCTAGTAACGAACGCCAAATCTGATTTCGACAGTCAAAGCATGCGGTTTCGTCTTCATTTCTTTAGTTTCTAAGTCATTTGTTGGGCTTTAGAATTAACCAAATTTATCACCTTTTATTATTGGGGCAGGTGTCGTAGAGCATTTGCTCATATTATATCTTTCCAACACTCTAGAAATATATGATTCTTGAGATAATCCTAGCAATCCTTTGGACCTATCTATTTGAATTTCAATGCCCAAAACATAAGATGCTTAACCAAGATATTTCATATCAAATTTAGATGACAGATTTTCTTTACTTTCTCGCAGCAAATTCTTATCGCTGCTTGCTAACAAAATGTCATCAACATAGAGTACTAGTATGATGAATTTTCCATCACATTTTCCTTTAATCCAAAAATTTTTAATTACTTCATCGAATTTAAGGTACCATTGTCTGGATGCCTCCTTAAGTCCATAAATGGATTTATTTAGTTTGCATGCTAAATGGTCTTTCCTTCCACAACAAAACCTTCCGGTTTTGCCATATAGACATTCTCATTTAAATCACCATTTAGAAATGCAGTCTATGCATCCATCTGATGAAGTTCTAAGTTATGGTGAGCTACTAAAGCCCTGACAATTCTAAATGAGTCTTTCTTAGAGATAGGAGAAAATATATCTAAATGAGTCTTTCTTAGAGACAGGAGAAAATGTATCATTATAATCAATTCCTTATCTATGCAAAAAAAAACATTTATCAACAAGCCTTGCTTTGAATCGTTCGATGTTCCCTTTAGAGTCCAGCTTAGTTTTGTAGGCCCATTTGCAGCCTATTGTTTTGCCTCCTTAGGAACTTCTACTGGATCCCACACTTTAATTCATCTTCCATTTATTCAAACCACTTGGATGAGTTTTTACTGCTTATGGCTTCTTTAAATGAGGTAGGGCCATCTACCTTCCCTATATCTTCGTTCATATAAACTTCATGATAATCGGGAATGGCAAATTTCCTTGCCTGTTGTGATCTTCTTAATTGCTGATTTTCATCGTTGTTCATATGTCGTTGAGCATCTTCTTCTGGATGTTTCTTCTTCATTCTATGTCGCATAATTCTGTTGATGCTCATTACTTTCATCATTATTTTCATCAACACTTTCTTCAACATCAGTTGTAGGGCCAGAGGGTCTAGAATTACTCGTTGTTGGCGCACTACATTCTGTGGCACAAGTTTGATAAATAGAATATTATTCTCTTGGATTTTCATAATTGGAACATTAGTTTGAATATCCTCAAGATTAATCTCCTTATGTTGTGAGCTCTCCACTTCATTATTTTCTAAGAAGACAACGTGTCTAGTCTCCACAAACTTAGCGATACGGTCTAGACAATAAAATTGGTATCCCTTAGATATTTCTGGATATCCGATGAAATGATGGCTCATAGTCTTATGGGTCTAATTTCTTTAGTTGTGGATTAAATATTCTGACTTTTGCACGACAATCCCACACGCGTAAATAATTTAATGTCGGTTTCCTTCCAATCCATAATTCATAAGAGATCTTAGTTACTGACTTACTTGGAATTCTATTTATAATGTGGGTAGTTGTCTTTAAGCCTTCAATCCACAATTTACTTGACGGAGTAGAATGATTTAGCATACTGCGCACCATATCCATGAGTGTGCGGTTGTGTCATCCTGCTACTCCATTCTGCTGAGGTTCTTCGGGCATAAATATTGGGCAACTATTCCATGTTGCTAGAGATATAAGGCAAACGGACCAAGAATTTGACCAAATGGAGCATGTTTCCCATAGTATTCACCACCACGATCTGATCTCACAACTTTAGTTTTGGCATTATGTTGATCTTCTTGTTTAGTCCTAAATATCTTAAATTTCTCAAGAGATTCAGAACGATCATTAATGGGGGTAAATATAGTCATAACGGGAATAATCATATCTGAATGGAACGATCATTATTTTTTGTGGACTTGTGCTCCGAGTGGCCCCTTTCTTTATTGTATTGGTGAATTTCCCCTTAATGCAATCTATGCAATGATCTGCGTAGGAAAAATCTAAGTAGAGGAGTATTTCTTCTTTAATGATACGTTCAATTCTCCCCCTAGAAATGTGGCCTAAAAAATAGTGCCATAATTTTGATGATGTCTCAGATTTATCATTACAGACATTTATAGCATTCATCACAGTGTCATCCAAAGAGAAGAAATAGAGTTTGTCTCGCACGAAGGCAAGACCCATAACTTTATTATCAAACTAAATGTAACATGTTCTCTTTTTAAAATGACACTCATAATCTGTCTTTGCAATGAAATAAGGTTTCTCTTAATAGAGGGAGCAAACACAGCATTATTCAAAATTAAATTGTAACCGCTAGGGAGTCTAAGTGTGAGGTCTCTAACAGCCGTCACATCAATCTCTGCCCCATCAGCTACTCTTAGGTTTTGCTCCCCTTTTGCTACCTTCCGCACGGTACTGAATCCCTGTAATGAGTTGGAAACGTGCACCATGGTACCTGAGTCAACCCACCAAGTATTAAGGGAAAATTCAGTGTAAAAGGATTCATCCACATTAGATATTTCTTCAGAATTAGTGTTACCTTTCTTAGCTAACCATGCTTTAAGCATGAGCAATTCCTTTGCCAATGTCCATCCGCCTCGCAGAACGGGCGGTGTGGAGTCTTGGAAGGATCATCATTAGTCTGAGTGCTTGCAATAGCTTGCTTGCTCCCACTAGCATCCCGTGAGGAGATTGATTTTTTTTCTCGTTGCTATTAGAGCATTCCCCTTGGTACATCTTTCTTTTGCCTTTGTAATTGGCATTAGCGAGGTTGAGTTAGTCTTTAAGCCTTTGTTTTTCTGCTCTTTGACACTCTTCCTCTTCGACTGAGTGTGCAATTAGCTCCTGTATGGTCCACTTCTCTTTCTGAGCATTATAATTAATCTTAAAAGGACCAAAGTCAGGACCAAGAGAGCTCATGATGAAGTGCACTATGAAACCATCAGACAACTCCATATCCATAGATTTGAGCTAATGTTCCATATGAGTCATTTCCATGATATGCTTCCTTTACCATTATAGGTGCTAGAAAGCATCTTGCTAATGATTGTACTAGCATAATTCTTAGAAGAGGATTTGAAATTCTCTTGAATGTTGGCTAAGTATGTCTTTGCATTGTCAGAATCAACAATACCTCCAATGATTTCTTGAGCAGTGTGGCTCTTAATAAACATCAAAGCCATCCTATTGGACTTCACCCAAGCGGCTACTTTTTCTTCATGAGACCACTTGAGATTTTCATATTTTCCTCCTCGCCCATGTCGAGTTCTTCAGCTGATTTGAGTTCCTCAGGAGGATCCTCTCTTATGGCCAAGTCGTAATCCAACAAAGCTAAGTTAAGACGCATAGTCACCCTTTTTTCAATATTTTTGTTTTCCCCTCTTTGGTTTTTAGTCTGATTTATGTGAAGTAATACATGTATGCTTCCAGATCTAGTAGAAATGATGTTGTTTTATTTAGTTGGGTAGTTGGGAGTTGGTATCTTGTGGATGTTTTTTCATCATGTTGTTCAATATATTATTATGTAATAATTTTGCTAGATAGATCTAGTTCTTTTTCAAGTTTGTAGGTCTGAATATGTGTTGGATCTGTCGTCTCTTGTGGTTGGATGCATGGTATATGGTTGTGCTTGTTGCATTCCATGTTTTGACAATGTATAATGCATATTATAAATTTGCTATTTGCATAGATGGTAGATATACGTCATAACGTTAGATCCTAATGGCTAAAGCTGCTGGTTTAGTTGTTACAATGTGTGCCTACATGATTTTCATTATGAGGAGAGCTAGGCAACGCCACCACTAGGATTTTCTATGGGCCATTGATGGAAAGGGACTTAATTAGACAAACCAACCCATTTTTCGGCTGTCATTTGTTGCGCCAAAGAGAGCTACTGTGGGACTCTTGTTAACAATGAAATTTGGTAAGCCCCAAAGTCATCATCGGCCTAGTGTCAGTATCGGCTTCAGAGTCATAGAATCGACCGATGGAAATTATCAAGTCGTCAATAGTCGGATTCTTATTATATTTGGTTAAGGAAATTAATATATTAAAGAAAGCTTAACCAAAAGTGGCCGAGTTCAAGGAGGATGTGGCATAGCAGTTTATCTATTAATTACGAAGAATCTGTTAGTTTCCTTTTATCTTTAGGAAAGGGTATTTAGTGTCCAATAAGGATTTTATGTTTTACTTTTATCTTTAGGAAAGTTTCTTTCTTGTCCGAGAAGGACTAGTATCTACCCATGGGTATAAATATGTACACCCGGAGTCATTGTAAACTATCTCACAAATAAATACAACTACTCTCGGTGCATCGCCACCCTCTTTACCGAGGTTTTTACTTATCATACGGCGAAACTTAGCACCTGATGCGGGGTTGCATCGGCTTTTGATATCCGCGAAAGGTAAGTCCTACGTTCCGCCGGCCCTGGCAATTGTATTGGCTTCATCGGCGTCGTTCAAGACTGCATCAGCACATCCGACCTCTTGGATTGCTCTGGTTCGGTTGATATATTTGCCTACCTATTTATCATATATCTTAGTTAATCTAGTCTTAATATTTCAATTTAGCCGTATCGGCCGATTCTCGCTTTAGGGTTTATGCCGGTATCGGCTAAATCGCTTTACCATATTAGATTAGCTAAGGTATCTACCACCCTGAAAATCAGTCAAAGGTTTTATTGTCTAGATATTATGTTTCTTTTCATACTTAGTGGTGCATCAGTTAAGTTTGATCACTTCGCGCTAAGAACCATAATCTCTAGCCTACTTCTTGATTGCCAATAAGGGTTTCATCGGGGTTTCAGCCGATGAGTTATCTAGACATTACATCGGCTTACAAGGATTTCATACAAGTTAGATTTAGCCGATTGCAACAAAGGTTTCATTGTTTATCTAATCTTGTGGATTTTATGACATCGGATATTCAGCCGATGTATGTTTTGACTTACGGATCAGTGCTTATTCTATCATATCATTGTTAGCCGATTGGTTTCTACTGGATATTATTATCGTTTTATTACATTACCATTAGCCGATTGTCTTTATATTGTTATCTACATTGGACATATAGTTGATTGCTCAAAACCCTATTGACATCGGGGAGTATCGGCATCGGCTGGAATTACTCCATCGGCTTGTCTACCGATCGGCTCAATGATCTGTTATTTGTATATCTTGTCAGTTGTAGGATCAAACTGACTGGCATGCTCACATCTCAACAACTTTTGGACCTGCACTAGAGCTAAACAGATCTCCCAGGCCGTTGTGTTCGTCGACTTAGTTCGCGCCAACACAGACCTGGCACCATCAGCCGAGCGCGGACTTTTCATCAACAACTCCATTCACAGCTCAATGGAGGAACAGGTTGCCATGTTCCTTCTAGTTGTTGACCACAATGTTAGATTTAGGGCTTTACAACCCATTTTTAGAAGGTCAACTGAGACAGTTAGTAAGTACTCCGGAGAGGTATTGTATGATGTTGGTGAGCTGAGAAATGATTTGGTCAAACCACCTTTAAGTGATATTCCTCGAACAATTCTTGGCAATAGAAGATTCAACCCATATTATAAGGTAAAACAAATATTATCCACAAGTTACGTTTTTTTCCCACAACCTATCCTAACATTTTTCATGCCAATTGGGATTGTATTGGTGCAATAAATGGAACCCATCTTCTATGTCAGCAGCGTTTAGGGGTAGAAAGTGTGTTACTACCCATAATATAATGGCTGCGGTGGATTTTGATCTTAAATTTACATATGTACTTGTTGGCTGGGAAGGGTCTGCACATGATGCCCTCATACTTGCATATGCCTTAGAGAGATGATGGCCTTAGTGTCAATAATTTAGAGTGTCAACAATTTAGATCTTCAGGATTTTTTTTTTGTCATGTGGTAATGATTGAGCACATTTTATCACATGTTAGGCCTCACTACTGGGAACCCATTTTTACTCCTGGTTCGGCAACCCCTTTTAGTCCCGGTTGTACAACCGGGACGCACAATCCGGAACTAAAGACGGTAATTTTAGGCCCGGTTATTTCAGTCAGAACTAAAAATCGATCTACACCAACCGATACTAAAGATGGTAGCGACTAGTGGCTGGTGCTACCATTTTTAGTACTGGTTGGATCTATTTGCTTTTTTTTAATGTTTTTTTTTGTTGCTTGCTGCTTTTTTATACATATGCATATATGGTGCTTGCTGCCCATATGGTGCTTGCCTTCAGGCTTAGCCAATGGCTCTGTTTACAAACGTGGCCCTTCTGCTCACATGGCAATTAGCAAGGCACAACTAATTTGCTTGGATAGAGTAGAAAACTCTTAGGGCATGTACAACGTTCTTTATTAGTGGTCTCTCTCTATTGTCATGCAAGTAAATTTGATGACATGGAAGAAAGAGAAAGGAGTATGGTTGTTATGCATGACAACGGCTCAGAGTCGACTCTTAGAATTTATTAGAGCAAATTTCGTTGCATGGTGGTGAAAGAAAGGAAAGAAGAGCAAGAAAAAGTATTTTAATACATTAATGATTAGAGACCATATTGTCTCTAACTGTTGTAGGATGCTAGTCTCTAAATAACGTAGACCTCGTAACTGACTCTATCTTTGTGCATGACCTTATGTCACAACTGTTTCATGTATTATGTGTTCCCTTGTGTACCTTCTGTTTACCATTATTTATGGTACTTCCGAGCGCAGATTTTTCGATATCCTGTGGCAGTTTAAATGCTGCCTGTAAGTGAATATGATATGTCATCGTCCTTAGCCGCGAAAGTAAGAATCTGTAGTTCTTGTTTGAGAAGTTTGGTAGCCTAAGTTTTAGTCCCTGGCAGTTTAAGGAGTCCCCCGCGTCGCCCCCCGCGTCGAGCGACTCGGGCGGCGCAACCCTAGCCGCCGCCGCCGCCCTTCCCCGCCCCTTCCTCTGCCTTGCCGCCGCCTAAGCGAGCAGCCGGCGGCTCGCGAGGACGGCGGTGCCGGGGCTCGCGACGGCCATCTCCCGAGCTCCTGGCGCGGGCGGACGCAGAGGCGGTGGCCGACCGGAGCGGCGCCGGCGTCGAGGTGCATGGTGGCAGATTCGGCGTCGCCACCACTAGATCTGGCGCACCCGCAGCTGGATCCGATCGCGGAGGCGCCGGCGCGGCGTCGGCGAGGCGTGGGCGCAGGCGGCCACGACAGGCGGTGGCAGGCGCGCCGACGGCGCAAAAGGCACGGGCGGTCGGGCGACGGCGTCAGGCGCGGACGGCCGCGTCAGGCAGCGGCAGGCGCGACGGCGGCGTAGGCGCGGGCGGCCGCGGCAAGCTCGGAGGCACGGCTGCTGTGGCCGGCGGCTCGATGCCTGGCGGCGACGGCAGCGGTGCCCCCAGATCCGTGCCTCTCGGCCGGATCTGGAGGGTGGGAGCAGTCGGCGACGACAGCGACGGTGTGGCGACGGCGGCGGCGGCAATTGGCGACGGCGGTCTCGGCTGGATCTGGACGCCGGCGGCAGTTGGCGACGACGGCGGCGGTGTGGTGACGGCGGTGGCGGCGGCAGTGGGCCGGTGGCAGTTGGCGACGGCGGTGGCGGTCGCGGCTGTGGTGGCTGCCGTGTCATCTGGCGATGGCGGCGGAAGACATGGCGTCGGGCTGCTAGCTGCTCGGTGGTGGAGGGCGACGGCACAGCGGTGATTTGCGGAGGCGGTGGTTGGCATCGGTGGCAGCAGCGATGGTGGCTGTGACTCTGGAGGCGGTGGCGACGTCGGCGGCGGGGAAGGAGTCAGGGGCGAGGTGGCTGGGTGTTCGGCAGCCAAGGCTGTGGTGGGGGTGACCGTGTATACGGTCACCGGAGGCATGGCGGTCTCGGTTGACTAGCCAAGGGCGTGGGAGACGGCTGCAGCTGGCCGGCGCGGCATCGTTCGGTGGAGGGGTCGGAGACCGGCTTGGCACAAAGAAGCGCAGCCGATGGCAGCGGAGGCCGGCTCGGCGCGAGATGCGCGAGCGGCGAAGATGGAGGCCGGCTTGGCGCAAGAGGCGCGGCCGATGGAGGGAGGCCGGATTGACGCGAGAGGCGCGTCCGGTGGAGAAGGCCGGCTTGGCGCAGAGAGGCGGGGCCGGCGGTGGAGGAGGCAACCTAGGTGTGAGGAGGAGCTGCCGGTGGGTGTGGCGCGGTCTTCGGCGCAAGAAGGCTAGCCGGCGGGGGACGCCGGTGCAGGGGTCCCACATGTCAGCAAAGCTTGTGGGGTGGTGGAGCATCGGTGCGCCAGCCGTGCCTTTGTTGGTCTAGTGGCAGTCGGCCACGCTTAGCGGCGGCCGATCCGGTACTAGCCTTCTCTTGGGCGTGTGTGTTGGCGATATCGTCGTGTGGGTGGTGGTATTTTTTTTCTTTTCCTGGTTACGACTCTTCAGGATTGTAATCTTGTATTTTTTTTTCATGCTCTGTTAATAGAACTTCGCACCGTCTCGTGTGAGTCGTTCAAAAAAAAAAAAAAGTCCCTGGCAGTTTGATGTCTGGTCCAGAGATGTTCATCCATTGCAGCTTCGTGCACTGCACGAAACATGAAATTGATCGATGCATGTATATAAGAGTGGGAAAAAAAGGTTGTTTGGAATCTTCCATTCCTTATTTCTCGCTTCGCTTCTCTACTCCTACGTGAATCTAAAAACCAATTTATTTTGGAATTGGACGGACTAGATGTGTGTGTAAAAAATCGTTAACTTACCATTTCTTAGGTGTTCATTTTTGTCTAAAATTACAAATGCAAATACGTTTGGTCCCTGTTTGACTTATATTTGACCCGTTGACTACTCGGCCTATGTATTTTCTTTTCTCATTTTAATTGTAATAACAAAGAGCAAAACATTTTTTCTTACTATTTAAATTCGTCCAAAAAGCCTATTTCCAGAAAAAGCTTTCCATCAATAGCAGAAGCCCCCTAAAACTTGGAGAAGGTGGAAAATAAAAGATGAAATTAACACGTTGTGGGAGCAAGAGACGATCGCAGCCGTCCATCCGGGAACCGCGCCGATCTCCAGCCGTCGATCGGGCTCCACGACCGTTTCCCCCCACGCCGCCCGGGCCCACCACCCCCGTCCTCCTTCCGTTCCCCGTTTCCTCCCTTTCTCTCCCGGTCTCCCCTCACCTCTTTATTACGCTCTCTCCTCCTCCCCGACGACGAGGCAACCCAGCGCGAGGCGAGCCGCGGCGACTAGGGTTTCGTCGCGCCTTCCTCCTCCTCCTCCTCCTCCTCCTCCCCCGCCGCCGCCGGCGACGACAAGGTATGCCCGCAAGCGCGCCTCTCTCTCTCTGTCCCACTTATGATCCCCCGCGGGTGTCTCCTGCTACGTGGCGGTGTTGGATGGCCGGGTGGTGTCCCCGATGCTCTGGATTTCGTGCGAATCCTAGCTAGTAATATTAGAGGTTTTTTTTTTTGTTGTTGTTGGTGATGATGCTCATATGCTGTAGAGGGGGGTTGGGGTGTGCTCCATGCTTCGCGGATTGCTGGCTCTGGATGCTTCCTTTTTTTTTCGTGTGTAATGCATCGTTTGCTTAGTTGATCGAGTTGTGGTGTGCCCTGTCGCCAGACATTGCCCTAATTTCTCAGCCCGGCTGTATGATAAATCTGAAATGAAGGTGTCTAATATGTAGGGGTGTCACCAGGAAGTGAACTCCTCGTTTTGTTCAAGTTGCATTATATATTTTGGAACCTTATGGTAGGTCTATTTTTGTGCTGGAGTGCGGATGTGGAATACACGTGTGCCCTGTTATATAACTATTCTATTATGATGATTAGGCTGTTATTGGTTGAAGTTGGGTGATAGATTTGGAACTCAACGCGATAGGTTGTTATAAACTATTCTATTATGGTTCCAGCTACAGTTTGCAGTTGTTCCCTAATTGTTGACCCTTTTTTTTTCATCTGAATTATAGATTGCACTGTTCTGGAACTAAAATTGATGTGGACTGTGGGGTCATCTTTACTAAGTGCTAATCATACTAAAATGTTTTATAATCCCAATTCCAAGATTTAGTTTTCTGGATGGCAACTTTTTTTTGATCAAGCAGTATGAGATCAGTTTTTGGTTGTTGCAATACTTTGCCTAGGACCTGATACACTTGAGACATAGTACTGTGGCAAACTTTTATATGGTGGTCTGTGACTTTGTGTGCTGTAACTATTATGTGACAGAAGAAAAGGACAGGGAGATATCTCAGCTAGTTATTTCTCATTAGTTGATAATATTTTTGTACTGCCTTTTTGGTTGACTGATCCTCATAGTAGGTATGTTGTATGGAACAAGTTAATTTCTCAGCAGAATTTGGTAGACATGAAATGATGAATGCTCACAATTTGTACACATTTTAACCAAGATTTCTTTGCACATTTGAAAGGTCTACTGGAGCACAAACAATGGAGCGGTCTTCTCAGTTGAATCCAAATGCCACTCCCTTTGTGCCTCCCCCAAGGTCTTCGTTTGAAGAAAGCTTGAGCGGAAGGAAGGCCTCTGAGAAGCAAGTAGGTGATTCAGAAAAGGATGAGACTGCTGACAAGTCTTCTGAATATGAGCTCCCAGATTCCCTTTCTTTGGACGACTATGGTGAAAGCCTAGGAAAGCTCAACATTTCTGCAGAATCTTCATCAAAAGGAGCTGCTAGTACCGCGCTTGATCCATCGCACTACGAGGAAAATGGTGTTGATAATCATCTTGCTGTGGTAGAATCTCTCTCGAAGATGTTCCCAGATGTGTCTGCTGACTTCATTGTTGAAGCACTGAGGGCCCATGATTTTGATACAGAACTAACTATTGATATGCTTGCTGATCTGGTATGTAAATTCCTATTTCGATCCTCTGTTTATGGCACTTCTAGTTATTATCACCAAGTGTTACATCACTAATGTTGTCCGCACACCTTACAAATACCATGAAACTGCATGCTGACTGCCACTTTTGTTGTTGACATTATTTCTGGCGATATATATTTATTCCAAGAGAAACATTTCTAACAATCTTTCTTGTTGAATTTTCCACTTCAGTGTGAAGGTGATGATTAGGGGAAATCTGCTGAAGTGTCAGGAAAGTAGCAGCAGCAGTATCGCTCTTCATCCACCTTGGCAGAACAATTACTCTTCAGCTACATGTTATTGAAGTCAATCTTCGTGACAATCAAGACTGAATTTCGTGGCGTACATCTTATTGCTGCTGCTCTAAAGAATTCAGTATTGTTTAGGAGCCAAAGCAACAATGACCGTGTTTTGGGTTTTTAGTTCCGGGTGGAACAGCTATTTTTTCAGTATTAGAGTCTGCTTCATGTTGATGGTTTCACCCAGCAGTTTATCGTGTGATCTGTTGCAACCCTTTTGGTGTAGCTGAACCTCCCCCTAGCTAAGCATTTAGGAGTCAGCAATAGTGTGCAATTTTTGCTGCAATGCTGTGCTCTTACCATGTACATTCTGGTCTTGCTGCATTCTGTGTAGGGAGATGAACCATTCCAGATTCTGTTATGATGCATTATTTGAACAGAACAGATATGCGCATGAAGAGATATCTATCTCATTGCAGTTACTGAATGGAGAATTGGAGACCATATGGTCATGGTTATGACTTATGAAACCTCAACGTTATCTTATGGATATCGTATTGCTCTCGCTTTTTATGCAAGTTGTTGTCGTCAATATTTGTATTTCGAGACGATGTATATATATGTGCAGATAACCTCCCTCTCCCGTTTCGATGCAGATAACCTCTCCATCTTCCATATCGATGCAGATAGACGCACGCTGCACATGTAATGTTGTTCCATGAGGATGCGTGACAATGAAGCGGCAACCTTTCTGCTATATTGGAGACCCAGGGGGGTTGGATCGTGCCGATTATGTTATTGTGTACATAGTAGAGCAGATTGTTTAGCAGATTTTTGAGAAAATTAACTTTCACCTATGTATGAGAAATTCGAAACATATTCAGGCCTTATAATCAAGGCAAATTTTGCTACAAGACAAACATCTGCTAAACAATATAGGTCAAAGTAATTAAAGTAATCGCAGGTCAAACATCTAACAAACATCAGCAAATATCCAATAATGTCAAAAATGGATATTTGCTGATGGACATCGCTCGCATTAAAGTAATAATTTCCGGTTGAAAGAGAAATCGCGTTTTTGAAATGTCAAAAATGCCCTTGGGCCCACATGTTAGCTCTCCTATCTCTTTTCTCTCTCTATCCCACATGTCAGCTATGACGGCAAGTAGGGGAGGTCTGGCGGCGGTGGTGGGAGGGCGAGGACGGAGCGGCTACGATGACGGGAGAGCGACGGCTCCGGCAAGCGGCGCGCCCGGACAGCGGCGCCGGCCACCGACGGCTCCCCTCCCTCCTCACTCGACGCGTTGCAGCCGTCACCGTCCAGCTGTGCCGCCGCTCCTTCACACGCTGTTGCCACCACCGAACCTCGCCTGTTGTCCGGCCTGCGCCGCTGTCCGGGCGCACCGCTAGCTGGCGCCGACGCTCCTCCGCGCGTCACTGGTCGCATCCGCTTTGCCCTCGCCCTCGGCCGCTCCACCCTCACCGGCCCACCGCCGCCGCCGAACCTCGCCTGCCTACCAGCGTCACAGACATGTGGGATAGAGAGAGAAGAGAAGGAGGGGATAGAGAGGTAGGAGAGTTGACATGTGGGCCCAAGGGCATTTTTGACATTTCACACGATTTCTCTCTCCTCTCTAACCGGAAATTATTACTTTAATGTGTGCAGTGACTACCAGCAAATATCCAACTTATGGAAGTGTTTTCCCCCAAAAGTCACTTCGTGCAGTGCCCTACAGCTAAAACCACGAAGTCACGGTGTCATGTAGCAAAATTTGCCTATAATCATCATGTATTAATTTTAAATCAAGTAAACAGCAAAAATCCTAAGGTTAGTATTGTCCATCCTCCCAATCTTTCATCAAGTAAAAAACAAAAATCCTAACGGTAATACTTGTTGGTTGATCTCTGACCACCGAGCCAGAAAGGAGAGCGATGGGCTCAGCCCACCAACGCCCACGCGATCCCTAACGTTGAAGAGCGAGTCCCACGCATCCTCATGCATGTTTCTCTCCTTAACGCTATGATCGGATACACCGTTTTCCTCAAGAAAGAATCACCCCCGATCCCCACAAGATACATATAAAGGGAATCTTAACCCTGTGCACGAGTGACGAGACACGTACGCTAAGCCATTCCCAAAACCTTGAGACTACCGATCCTAAGGCGTGTTGAAGGGGATCGAAGGGCGAATTTCCACTACAAGAAACTTGTTAATCCATGACGGATTTTCGGTGACGGATTTATAGATCGTCACTGACAAACATAATCGTGACGATTTTTTGTTTTTCGTCACGGATGAGCCCAGTGGATATTCACGGCCTGCTAATTCGTGACAGTTTTATCAAGACTGTCACAATGTATGATTTTAAATTCGTCATACTCTAGTTAGCCCAAAGCAATAAAAAATAAAACATATTTAGCGCAAAGAAAAATAAAAAATGTGATTGCAAGAAGAATCAAACGCAAAATACGGTTTGTTAAATTTGAACAAAATAATTTTATTAATTTGTTACATGTATATGATGCATAATATGGCAAACTAAAAAAATATGGTGCGCATGGGTAAAAATCTGCAGCATGTGGGATTTGAACCCACAACTTAGCTAGAAGGTAGGAATGTGTCTTACCCTTTGAACCACTTGTTCTAGATGTCCCAATGTGCACTTAGATATTTTTATTTGTCCCAATGTCACTCGAGTTGGCCCAGCAACTCAGAGTTGGCGTTTCAAAAAAGGAAAAAAGAACTCAAAACGTGCGCCCAACGAGAATAGAACCTATGACCTCTAGTTGAAGATAACCCATCCTACCACTGCGCTAGTTGCCTGATGTGTTCTAATAGGATTCTATAATATATTATAGTTGAATAAAACGTCATATATTTATATATAGCATTACTAGAAAAATATATTAAAGATTAAAGCAATTTAATCAAATGAATTAACGAGGAAACTAAAATTTTTCTTTAAAAATCATTGCTTGAATATTTTTGTAATATTCTACGTGGTCTAAATTATTTTCTGAAATTTTCCATAAATTTTCAGAGCGCAATAACTAATTTTAATACCACAAAGTTCATTTAACCTATTAAAATAAATGAAAAACAAATTAAAATTCATCTCTCTATACTTGGGCCTTTTTTGGCCCAAGTATTACTCTCTCCCTCCCTCAGCCCGCAGCCTCCCGGAGACTCCTCCTCCCTCTTCGGGCCGCCAGCCCTTTTTGCTCATCCCTTGCCGAGAAGTCCATTTTACATCCCTCCTCTCAACTCAAATAATTTTTCGGGAATAAATGATTTCAAATGAAATTGTCAACAACAAAATTGTATTACTTGTCAAAATCTAAAACTTTTGTTTTGGTCATTTTGCTATATGACTTTGTTTCAATAATTTGAATTTGAATTTCAAATTAAATTTCAAATTATGATAACTTCAACCAATATTTTCAAATAGTAAATGATTTCAACTAAAAAAGTCATCAACAAAAAAGTTGTATAACTCATTAATATATATAACTTTTATTTTGGTCATTCCTTCATCCGACAAAGTGATAGTAACATTATTTACAAAATGTACACATCTCTCTTATAATTTATGAAACCATATTGGAGATATGTAAAATTTATGAACAATGTTAAAATCACTTTGTCGGATGAATAAATGACCAAAATAAAAATTGTAGATCTAGATGAATTATACAACTTTGTTGTTGATGAGTTTTTCAGCTGAAGTCGTTCACTAATAAAAAATTCTATTTGAAGTTCAAACTTTGAACTTCAAATTTCAAATTGTTCAAATAGAGTCAAATGAAGAAATGACCAAAATAAAAACTTTGCATCTTGATGAGTTCTACATCTTTGGTTTTGGTGACTTTTCTATTTAAAATCATTTATTAACCCCAATTTTTATTCGAAGTTGTCAAATTCTGAAAATTCAAAATTGAAATTGTTCAAATGAACTTATTTGTAGAAAGGACCAATACAATAGTTGTAGATTTCGATGAGTTCTACAATTTTTTTATTTATGATTTTTTCATTTGAAATACAAAAATCAGTCTAAAATTAAATTTAAAGTTCTCATAAATTAAAATTAAAAATTACCATAAGATCTTTAGTTTTTTTTTTGCCAAAAATAAACATACTGCAAGCGCCAAAATTTTCCGGCCAGGTTTGCATCGCGGTGCCACTGCGCGCGGTCAAGCCAAAATTGACGTGAAATGTCCAAATAGTGTCAGAAGCTAGTACATGCACCAAGGCTATTCTTGTAAAATCGCATCCGTTGTTGCTTCATACCCATGTTCCCCAACCCTAGCCGATCCAAAATCAAACGAAGCAATCCCCAACCCTAGCCGCCGCCAAGTCCCCATCTGAATCCGCAACCTCTTCCTCCTCAACATCCGGCGGAGATGGTTTGGCGGCGAGTACGCCCTGTTCGACGCGGAGGTAGGCCTCCTTCTCCCGCCGCCAGCGGTATCGATGGTGGAGGTGGCGCCGTCGAGGCTGCGAGCGAGGAAGGAGGAGGTGGGGAAGAGTAGTTCATAGATCGGATCCGGCACTGACAGGCAGATGTAGAGGAGGAGGCGAGGGTAGCCATGCGTGGCGTACGTGGACCACTCCTTCTCCATCTCCGATGAGGACGACCTTGTCGGCGGCGCCGTGGGCGGGCCCGGGGCACGTCCGTCATGGAGATCGCCTTCGCGGCCGCTCTCCTCGTGTGCGGGGTGCTCGGCGCCATCGGGGGCGCATCCTCATGGCTGCCAACCGCTTCGGCAGCGACCGCGAGAGATCTCCTCCGGCAGCAGCAGCAGTGAGGAGGGCTCGACGGTGTGCGGCGGTGAGGAGGAGGTGAGCGGCGGTGGTGTGGTGCACCGGCGCTAGGCGGCGAGGAGGCGAGCGATGGCGGCAGATCCATCCCACGGTACCCCCATCCTCCTCCCCCTTCTTTCTCTTATTTCAAATAGATTGAATTAGTGCAAATAGAAGCACGTCCTGCCTGCCTCCCATCCGTCCTGGCCGTCGTCATCCACTTCCTCGTCATAGTTGCAGCGGTCTTCCCGTCTTTACAGTTCCATCCCAGACGTGTATCTACTACTGAATTTGTTTTTTTTTTTTTACTTTCAGATTGAAATCAGTTCTATGAATGCACTGAAGTTTTCAATTTCACAACATGGTCGATGCACTTCATTATATCTGAAATGAGTTAGGAACTTGCTATCAACCCCTTGTTTATGGCTGTAAATTTGCAAAAGATAATAATTTTGGCTAGTAAGTACAAGTATTTGGTGATGTATATCCTTGCTCATTTTCTTAATCTGCAAATAAACCAAGTAGATTTGTTTGATGTATATACTTGATAACTTTCTTAAGCTGCAAAAGGAGCCAAACTAGCAGTGTCGTTTTATGGCTGTAAATGCCATATTTGATTTTGCTTCCATGATGAGCAGGTCTTGTCAGTAGAATTTGTCTGTGTATATCTCTAACCACTTTAGTTGTTTGTGAATCTATCTATAGTTTGGTGGATGTGAATTATCTGCTTGGCCGTGAATGCCACGTTGTTCATTCAAATAGCATTCTGAACTCAGAACAACTCTGAACTAGTTGTGCACTGCCTTGATTTTTAGTTTCTTGTACAGAGGTTTTTGTCAGTACGTGTGATATGTAGAGCTATTCCTGAAGTAAGATGTTTAAAGATTAATTGTACATAACACAAATCTTTGATAGTTCTGTTTTGTTGCGTTTCTTTGCTTCAGAAACTGTGGATTTCTTGCTCTGTCCTGCAAAAGGACCACATTTATTTTCTCCTTCAATCTATAGCATCAGTTGCTTGCTTGCTTGGCCAATGAAATGAGGTAGATGGGGACATTGAGTTTTGTTAGTGCAATGTATTATGGGACATAAGATTGGTGTTGCAAAGTAGCCCTATCATTCAAAAACTAATATCGTATCGGTAGATTGTTTCTTCTCGTTTCTCTAGAGCATAAAAAAATAATCTAACACATGGTATTGTACTATCAGGTTGCTGGGCTCAAACATATGCGAACTTTGATGGAGTGGCCAAAATGCTTTGGTGGCTGTTGGGTATTGTCATGTGCTTTTGAACAGGTTTTAATTATGTTGTATGAGATATGCTAAAAAATTATGTTGTATGAGATGTGAAGGTTGTAATGTGTTTTAAGAATATTTTTGTGCTGATCAATAACTATTTTGTTACTGATGATGAGAGAATGTTAATTGATCGGTAATTAATTTTGCTAAAATTATGGACGAAATATTTGTATTTTGCTAAATTTAGCAGCAACTGAATTGTAGTTGGGCTAAAATCTAGCTGTAGCCCAATTTGAACTGGGCTGAATGATGACTAAAAGGCCGAAAAAACACTCCAAAAAAAAAACCGGCCCAAAACAAAAAAAAATTCATCAGGTCATAAATGGGCCGAAAGCTCCTTGGAAAAAGAATTGGGCCACAAAACACGTGGGCTAAGTCCTACATGGCATCGATGACACATTAGCGTCCACCTTGGCGAACACATGGCACATACGTGGTGATTCAAATCCTTGACGGAAAAATATCCTATGTGGCAGCTAATCTGTGACAGAAAAATATCCTACGTGGCAGCTATCCATGACGGTTATTTTTCATCACAGGAAATGGGCTTGGTTGGACTAACTAGACCATGGGCTCCATCATGATGGTTTAAAACCGTCACCGATTCTGTTAATCTGTGATGGTTTTCGACAAACCGTCACGCAGGTCAATCCATGATGCTCAATCCGTGATGATTTCTGAAACCATCACAGATGTTGTTTGGTGACGGTTTTTTAGTGATATGTGACGGAAATTTTTCATCACGGATTAATAGGATTCTTGTAGTGTTCCATCGCCATTGCCACACCGCAGCGGTCCTGTCACTACTGCCGCACGGTGATCCCATCACCGGTGTCCTACTATCACAACGCCGAATGGCTTCTCCCAATACCGGTCAGTACACCAAATTTCTCGTAAGCTTAATGAGGTGATCAAGCATAGCCTAAGTTCATGATTTTAAGAATTAACTCCAATATTCTGGTATCAGAGCCTTCTTAGGACTATGCATGTTCCATCACTCCAGTGATTGAAGCCAAAGGTTGCATCAAGTTTTCCCTAAGTGTCAGCTTCTTAAAGTTTTAAGGTTTATGTTCAGTGTATGTTTTTTTGTTCATGTTGAAATTAAGTCAAATTTATTATTCATGTTCTGTTGATCACAATTAGAGCTAAGTTTTAGTGTATTAATTAGATTGCTATTACTAATCAAGTTCGACTTGGGTAGCAATTAGAAGGAGCCAAGGAGGGGACTCAGATCATTCAATTCCCTAAATCATAACGAATTCCCAAATTAAGTGCAACCCAACCGGTAAATCCCAACTCAATCAGAAACCCCAAGGATTTGGGAGTAAGAAGACTCACGGTTTGGGCTCAGGTTGCCAGAGTTCGCCATATGCGGCATGAGTCCGTCGTGCGCGATCGTTCCGAGTTCTCCATCGTCTTCATGTGAATGGCACACGACTTCACTGCCGCTATGCATCCCCTAAGCCGTCGCCTCGGACCGGCCTCATGCCCGCATCAGTCCTCCGCTTGAGGTCGAGGCTTGTCTCGGCGTGGTCTTGCACTGCGCTGGAGAGGAGAACTAAAGCTGGAAGAAGGGATTACGCGCGGTATCAGTCCGCCACACACCATGAGTCCATGACCTGCCTTCACACTATGTCACCAGCCTTAGCTTGCATGGGCACTTATTACGGCCACGGCAACCCACTGGACCCCGCCGGAGACGTGCTCAGCATCAACCTCTCTGCGCACGGGCGTCTCAACGTCACCACTCCGCCGGCATCCCTGCCGCTGCGCGCGCTCCTTGTGTCGGTGAAATCAGGGAGAGAGAGGGTAATGGTTAGGGTTAGGGTTTTGGAAACCGGTGGTGCTTTTGTTCCGGGTACGTTTGAGCTGAGTCTTCTGATCGGAATTGGACGGTCGACACTGCACCTACACCGCATCAACCAGCCCTGGGTGATCATGTCCGTCGATTAGATCCAACGGAGCCTGCTCATGGGCCTGTGGGCAAGCTGGGCCACACATGTGCGGTCTTGATCTCCCTCATGGGCTGTACGGGCCTCCGCGCGCGATAATGGGTCGGCCGGATGCAATTTTGGGCTATGGCCAGCACTTGGGCCAAATTAGTTTATTCTTATATTTTAGCCCGAATCAATGTTATTCTAATTACATGAATGCATTTTTAATCAGCTTAAGCCATAATTTGATGCCATAAAATTGCATTATAAGTATCCTTATGCAACTAAGATCATGTCTAGCTAAATGGAACCAACTAGAAATTTGGCTAGAATATTTAATTTATTGCCTTTATTGTTTCAACCCAACGGAAATTACGATATAGGATTTTCCATTATTAAGATACTAATGTTAATTTTGCTTCATTTTCGCTCAATAGTATCATTAAGTAGAATTTTGTGTTTGTATTAATCTTGGTGACATTTTTTACATGTAGCCTCTCATTTCTTGCCCTATGGTGAGATAAATTAAAAATCTTATGTAATTGTGCGCGTCAATTGTCATTTCATGTCCTAATATGATTTTATCCCATCTTGCCTTATGGCATTATGGGGTAGAATTTATTTATGTGCGTATTTTACCTCAATCATGTCGTTTCACTCTATTTTGGTCCAACGGTATTGTAGAGTGGAACATTATGTTTATGCACATTAATGTCTTGGCATTTTTATTTCATTTTACCTAAGTGATGCAATGGAGTAAAAGCCTTATGTAATTATGTGTACAATTAATGCACTTTCTTTTTGATAATGGTGTTATTTTACTTTATCTTATAGAGTGAAACATCATGTTGATGTGCATGATTGATCAGACCAACATAGGGTTAATTATACACATTTTTTATCGATGTCATTGATCATGAAATTTCAGCCCCGAATAATATTATTGCTCACATTTGAGCAACTTAATGGCACAAATTTCCAAAAATGGAAGGAAAGGGTGTGACTTACTCTTGGGCTTCTCGATTATGACATTGCTATGTGAGAAGATGCTCCTGTTGCTCCCCCTGCTGATGTAGACCCTAATGTTAGAGGGGTAATCAAGAAAGGGAGGAATTATGGGAAGAAACAAATCGCATGAGCCTAATGGTCATCAAGGATTCAATTTCACCTGGCAGTTGAAGCGGCATTCCAATTGTTGATACCGCCTGGGGTTATATGGCGAATGTGGAGAAAGCCTTTAAAGGCTCCTCTACTATTTATATTGATGTCCTCATTACAAGGTTGCGTTAATCCTGTTATGATGGTAAAAGTGGTGTGGCAACACACATAATGTCAATCATCAACATGGTTCAGCGACTAAGAGCTATGGACATAACTATTCTAATGATTTTATTATCTATTCATTATGAATTCATTGCAATCAGATTTTAAATCACTAAAGATAAGCTATCATACTCTGAAGGATAAATGGTCGATTAGAGAATTAATAAGTCATGATGTTAATGAGGAAGAGCAACAAAATGCCGAAAGGCGTAATAAGCAAGCTTTCCCCACTAAAGCTCTAAAGACCAATGAGAATATCACTGATGAGCCCAATGAGTCAAGTGCCACCATCGTGTCCAAGCTTCACCATAAGTCTAGGCATGAGCAAGAGGACTGCGAAGGCTTTAGAAAATGGCTTCCTTAGAAGGGTAATCTTACTCATTACAATATTATTGCCCATACTTATGATACATTTGTGTAACACCTAATGTCATTTAATTCTTGTTGAATGACATAGGTGCATTACACTTATTCAATATAGAAAAATAGGAACAAAGCCACTTTAATGGGAATCAATTTTGATTAGGAGACAACTGATGATCTTCCCTTAGTCTAGGAAGACCTTTGTTGTTTCATTTCATTATGTTTTTTTATGTTATGAACTTATTTCCATTTATGACTATGGCTACAATACTGAGTTTGATAATAAGGGATATTTATTAAATTCAATAATAAAGTTGTGAGTCTTGCCTTCGAGCGAGACAAATTATAATCGCTCCATTATGATACTATGCTAGATATTTGCGATGTTGTACGAGACCTCATCAAAATTGTGACATTATTGCTTAGATCACATTTTGAATGAGAAGACTATGTCTCATTACATTAGAAACACATTTACTAACTCTAAAGTCTCTAAATATAGCAGAGGAACATTAAATTATAAAGTTCCCTTTCACCAATAAAAATCTCCCACTAAAGTTCTATCTCCTTCACTAAATAACTATTCTAAAAGCAATAGAAAAATCAAAGCTAAATTAGAAAATCGGCATTATGTTAATAGTGCGGTTAGACAAAGAGGAAGACATTATGGGAGAAACACTAATTATGCTTCTTTCTTACACTCTATATGGGCCTCTGTAGGCATTTTCAGGGCATAGTACTAAATTCCTACTTGTTTTTATTGGAATTGGTATAGTTGCCCATAAATTAGACTTGTCTTTAGAATAATGAAATATGTGGGAGCTTAAGAGTGATGTTTTAATTTGTGGGAGCTTAATTTTAAGAGCTTCATCATGAATAATTATTTACCTTCTAATGCATTTAAGTGGTCTAGGACATAAAGTATTTATCTACAAGCATTGTCTAAGCTTGTAGAAGAGAGTTTTTCACAAGGAGAAGGAAACTAAGTAAAATAGTCTTGCCTTTAAGAAGGACTCATTAAGTTGGCATAACACTAATTGTTTCGATGGATGGATATTTAAATTCCAATTATTATGTTGACTTGCATTAGTTAATTTGTGTAAAATTGGTTGTGGAAGAGGCACAAAAATATTGTGGTCTTATGAAATTCATCTATGCATATCGATTAGATGTCAAAACTATTGTCAATAATAATGGTACCTTAAATCCCATAAGGTCATCGGTAAATTCAAGTTTAGGTTGAATGAGATGGATAATTGCCTTTGGGTGGACATTAACCTTACTAGTACTCTGAAAGGGTCACTTAGGTCTAGAGAGGGGTGAATAGACTAATTTCAAAACTTAAGTAAACGTAGAAGCAAGAATTTTCGGAAATTCCGAAAAACACAAAGTGTGCGCACGGGTAAAGAAATGCTAGATCTAACTACCCACGAGAATGAATAACTAGCACAAACAGTAACTAGACTTATAGCGGCACAAACAAGTAAAGCTAGAGGAGGGGGAGAGAGATTTCACCGATGTTCTTGTAAGATTAGGTGTTCCCGAAGTTCGAATCCTTGAGGGGATTCTAGTCTCTCTTGAGGAGCTCAGAAAAGCCGGGTCTTCGTTAACCCTTTCCTCTAGAGGCTACGCAAAGAATTACTTCCAGTAGTGCTATCTCTTTCCTTTCGGCTCTTTCCTTTCGGAGGTGAGATCCGACATTCACAAACTTCTCCTGGCCAGCCACAAGTAGATCAGTGGCTCAAGAGTGACAATTTTTGGAAATTCTGAAAATTTTTTGGACATATTCGAAAATGACCTAAACCAAAATTGCTTGCACAGACATTTTCGTAAATTCTAAAAATAGTTTTCGAATAAGTCCGAAAACATCCTGAACCATTTTGGTCGCTCAGCCATTTTGGTAAATTTCGAAAATGATTTTCGGACGTCCGAAAATTTCCAAAACCGAGTTCGACTTCACAGCCATTTTTGGAAATTCCGAAAGTGGAACTGTACTACTATTTTCTCAACTCAGACAACTTTCGGAAATTCCGAAAACACATTTCGGACAAGTCCGAAAAACTCCAGAACTGATATTTTGAGGAGACACTTTGAAAAATTGATTTTTGAGCACCCAACGCATTCCTCGTTATCAATGCATCATTCCCCTATATAGTACACCTTCTCTAATGACACAAACAAAATAAAATTTACATTATACCATTTGATCATATGCTGCATCACATCGTTTTCTCACTTTCGCCGGGTTTTGTATTGAACCATGCTTTACCGAGGGCTAACATTCCTTCGCACATATTCAAATAATTTGTTAGTCCCCTCTAATCGCATTGTTATTAATCACCAAAATCATTTGGGGCCTAGATGCACTTTCATACTCTATATGTCTAATGTCCCATTAGCAAGCACATAAGTAAGAGATGCATTAGTGAAGGGATATACGTTTAAGTTTAAGTCCAAAGAAGTACTAGACTTATTTTCATACAGTGGCAGAAATTTTGGGATATAATGTGAGGTTGATTTTTCACATCTGCTCTAATTAGGGGGGAATTAGTTAATCAGATAAAGTTAAGTTGATTCCCTATGTTTTTGTTGTCGGAAGCAAAATAAGCCCTATGTTTTTGTTGTCGGAAGCAAAATAAGCGCTAAGCCTGGATGCATATAGGTTTTGTGTTATGTATCGGGAACTTCGGTAGATTTAAGTTCAGAGTAAAAGTATCTACTAATTTAGGATGTCTTGCATATTGTTTGTAAGTGTCTTGCATATTGTTTCTAAGTGATTCGAAGATATGTTCACAATAAGAAATTATGATGACTTTTGAGTTAAGTTATTCAGATATTAATTTTCAAGGGTACGTGAATAATATCCACGTTAAGTTATGCTCTTATTCTTGTATAAGGAGCAAAATCCATGGTTAATGGAACCAAATATTATTATACTACATAGTCGACAATGCAAACTAAGTTTGTAACATTAACTAGTCGACAATGCAAACTAAGTTTGTAACATGTTAATAAGCAAGAGTATGACTTAATAATATTTTTCTGCAACTAAGAGTGATAGATTGCTTTCTAAACCACTTAATGTACTACGATAATGAGATTGCGCAACATTATAATTCGCAGTTTGCTATTCGAGTAACAATGTCATGTGTTTCTGCCGAACACATTAACATCATGTTGTGAAAGATAGGTCCCACGATCAAACTACTAAATGAGCATATTAATGTGAAGTTCATGCTCATGGATCCACACTACATAGACTTATAACTTAATTTGAAGTAAGATTATGTTGCTAGCCGGTGCATATGAAAAGTAATGCCTTTAACAAAATCCTAGATATAGGGGCATAAGAATTAATTAACACCCAATAAAAGTAAGTTAATTCCTACCAAGGTATTATGATGACTATAGGTATTGTTGTCATAGAAGCATTATGTTGACTGCTATAACACATTACTTTGGTTTACTATTTTACTAAGATTGGACTGGTTAGGCTTAACCCATGCAGGAGCGACAACTCACGTACGCTAAACCATTCCCAAAACCCCAAGACTACCAATCCTAAGGCGTGCTTAAAGGGAACAAAGGGCGAATTTCCATCGCCAATGCAACACCACCGTGTTCCTGTCACTGCTGATCCCATCACCGGCAACCTACTACCACAACACCAACGCCGACAAATAACTACCGGCAACCTACTATCACAACACCGACGCCAACAAATAACTAAGGGCGACACTAATGGCTTCTCCAAACACCGGATAGCACACCACCAAATTCCACATAGTGATCATACATAGCCTAAAAGTTCATGATTTTAAAAATTAACTCCAGTAGTAGTTCTATCCATCCTCCTAATATCCTCTCTTGTAGGATTTCTAGAGCTGATCTTACTAGCCAAACACTATCAGGCAAACTCCATATCGCACAGGAGCTAGTTCCCACTGAAGTCAGAGTTAGGAGTTAGAATCAGTGAGTTAGAGCCCCTTATAAACAGGATTTGCATGTCCAATTTACAGCAAGGACGCCACAAATCCATCAGATGATGTGGGCATGTCACGCAGAGCTATTTAAGCAGGCAGGAAGAACAATGACTACCACCCCAACTAAGCTGCCACACTTACAAACTAAGCTACAAGTGGATAGGCGTAAAAAATATTAAAATGGGTAAATAACACTCCAGTTTCCGTGCCAACTTTAATTCACAAAAGCACAAGAGTTTTCGTGGCAAAAAGATGTACTGGAACTAGCAACAGAGCAGAAGCTCAACTTCTACTGACAATATAAGCCAAGTCACTGATTATTCTTAACGCACCGGTCATTCTTCACGGCCTGAAGCGCTGCCCTACAATAAAGAAAATGTTTTCAGGGTAAGCATTAGACAGCATAATTTATAGACAGCTTTTCCAGCTTTGTGCGGGCAATGTTTCATGGAGTATTAAGGAACTATCACTTCATAATAACAAGGCAAGCAACAAGCAGACGAAATACTAGCATTCCAAAAGGATGTAACATTTACTATTCATAGAAGCAGCAAATATTCCTTTACTCAACCCATCACAGTGAAGGGTAACGAGACTTGCCACAACGAAAATAAAGACCAGGTACCTTAGAGCATTCTCAATATCAACATTTGCTGGGTCCAGCTTCAAGCCATCTGAAAAGGCATCACAAGCATTACCATATTCCTATATGCACAGAGCAACAACTAATCAATTTTATGATCAAAAAAATTTGTGAGTAATATGTTCTTTAATAACTTAATTATTCCCTAAAAAAACCTTAAGAAGCATGAAAGCTGCTCCTTGCCGATAGCAGGCTTTTATCCAATGAGGCCGGAACATTCTGCACATATTAGCATCAGCAAGAGCTTGTTTTCCATTTTCCAAGCGCAACCAGCAGAGACTCCTATTTGCCAGCAGAGTTGCAGAATCATCAGGACTAGGTCCAAGTCCCAGTGCCTACATTACACCAGGTACACAGCTTTCAGCAATAACCAAAAAAACATCACACAAATGAAGCTCTGAAAGCCTTCCAAAAATCATTTTTAAAATCATCGCCAATATTAATACTAAAAAACAGTAGTACTGCCAGTAATTATGAACAGTGTCAGATAGATGACTTGTTTATCTTCTTCATCTCAAGTGTTTGCAGGTTTGCATAACTTCTTTCTGTTGCATGCATAATGTTATCGTATTTTTTGAAACACCGCATCGTGATGTATTTTCTAACGCAGGCTCAGGTTCACCCGGACACCAAAATTTTACTCAGTAAAGCTACAGTCATAAGAGAGCTATAATGTTTGCAATGAGTCAGGGGATGATGATACAGCCCATGACTACCAGCACTATACAAGCTGACCAGCATGTGGGTATATTTCTCTCTTAAACGACTCCACTTTCCAATTCAGGCTCACCCTTTTTTTTCCTACCCAGATATTTGTCCTGACAAAAACACATTTAGTTCATTCATGCAATATATCTTTTCAATATGACCAACAAATTAAAAAAAGTATATTCATTTTTTTAGAGATAATCTACATCTGTTCTTGTTTGTCAGACAAAAAAAAAAAACATCAGAATACCCCCATGCCTCAAATCCACCCAAGTTTCATCCAACAGACAGCGGAACAAATCCTACCAGATGCAAGGCACATGACATTGGCCAGAAAGAACCTTCAATTAATAGGTGTGATTTAAAGACAATTTACTTGGTACAAAGAAATCAACAAATTATCTTTATATACAATAACTTTTTGTAAATAGTCAACAGAGCTATAATATTGATACAAGTCATCTCCATACAAATTAACAATCCATTTCAAGACATAAAGATGTTCTGCAATGCCTTACACTTGTATAGAGTTGTGCCGCAAGTAAATAATCCTTTCTCTTGAAAGCCTCTTTACCTTCTACTTTCATTTGAGCTATTTTCTTTACACAAAGATCTTCAGGCTGAGAACAAACTTATTGTTAGAGCAGCAGTACATTTAATGCTGACATGAAGATGCATTCAGAAAACTACTTCGGCAGTTTCAGTATATATGGATGTTGCTTTAGATTACGCATGTTAAAACTTCAACAACTTTGGCCCCTAATATACAAGTAGCTGTTCTTGATCAAGGAAAACATTTTTTTTTGCAAAAAAAAAGGTGAAGTAAAAAAATGGCACCATCATATCTTCAAGTCCAAGTCCTTGTGAACATCAGGAGCAATTACAAAATAAATGATCGAGAGTAATAAAGTTGGAGAATAACATTATGGAAATACAAGGATGGAAAAAAAAAAGATACCAATGGCTTCGAACCAAAGTTTTTTGCATGGGCAAAGATTCCATCAATACTCCAATCTGGCACCGTTGAAATTGGTGAAGTCAAAGGAAATAACATCTCAACAATTTCCCTATGGACTTGGAGAGCAGCAACTTCAATTGGAAAAACACCAAACTGCAAGATGAAAAAAAAAGTTCTTTCATAATATATCATGACTAGTACAAATGCCAAATATAAAATTGCAAAGAATTTGAACCAAATTAGAAATATTTCAACCCAATGGTTGCAGTATCCCAGTACAACTATACAAGACAGGTAACGTCACACACGCACAGAAAGCATTAGGTTTCCTCGCAAAAAGAAAAGAAAAAGAAAAAAGAGAGAGCATAGGTTAAATCATCAGACACACACAGAAAGCAAGGACATGTTGGTATGATGAAAGACCACAATTATACATGGGAGGGCACAAAACTGTACTTGTGGAAGTAGGATTTAGCTTGTTTGATCAGGCTACGGACAATTTGGATCTATTTGTTGGCTCCAACACCAGGATCGACATTCACTCAAAGCAGCAAACAGACCAAATAGATGGACTCATTCGTTCGGTCCGGCGAAAAAAGTTGACTTTTTTCCTAGTCAAACTCGTAGGATCGACATTCATTCCTTTTCACTCCTAGGATCAACATTCACTCCTTTCCCTCATAGGATCGACATTCACTCCTTTTCATATTATAAGTCGCTTTGACTTTTTCCTAGCCAAACTTAAAAAAGTTACCAACTTTATAGGAAAATATAACAACATATCAAATACAAAATAAACATATTATCAAAAATATATTAAATGTTAGTTTTAACGAAACTAATTTGGTATTGTAGATGTTGCTAATTTTGTCCATAAACTAGTTCAAACTTGAAGTTTGGTTAGGAAAATTGTCAAAGCGACTTATAATATGAAATGGAGGGCATAGCTAGAAATTTCTATTTGGATTACCCATTGCCATCATAGCTTTCTACAGCTAACTCATCACCAATCTTTCTAGTACATGCATGTTCTAGTGATAGTTTGAAGCAATGCAATTAGCATACATGCCCTTCACCTTAGTCAAATCCAATTTGACTACTTTCTCAAGAAACATTAATTTTACGACACGGATAGTTTTTTTAATAAAAAAGTAGCAGGCCTTCCAGTTATATTAATAAAACAGGAGAAAACAATACAAAGAGAGAGACCAACCCCTGCAGGGAACACCGTGGTACCAACACCAGCTTGAAGGCATTTAAGGTACCAAACCAAGAAAAGAAAACAAAAACCTCAAAAACACAAAGCTACAAGCAGCCAGCCATGATGCATGCATTAAAATGGCGGGCTCATGCCAAACTTGATGCAAACATCCGAAGTTTCAAACACCAACAACTATGCCAGCACCGAAAACACCGACGGCAACCACCAGCAAGTCAAACCCAACCCAAGACAAGTGCACATGAGCAGAAGCACAATGCACCATAGAAAATTAGTAAAACGTTGGGAGCCATAGAGGTGGTGTCATTGTGAAAATGCCAAACATCAACAATACGACAGCCAAGAAGACAAGAAACACTACGCCACAATGCCTCCAAGCTAACCCACCATCTTGGGCACCACATGAAACCCATCACACAAGCATATTCTTGCACATGAAGCCTTGAAAGTTACACTCAAGGAAGCGCACAGTAGGAAGAAATAATAATATCATTACCATCTCTATACAATATACACAATGTAAAACATACCACACTGTACATTACACTTTATCAAGACAATGTGTTTCCTCCTGATGCAAAGTATCTATTTCTGGAATCACTGATACACTCGTTCACCACTTGGTTTCTTCAGTTCAGTTTTTCCACCACATAGAAAACTTAGTTTTCCAACTGTCGGTGTAAAAATTATGGCACACCCCTGAGACTTAGGAAACGTCAAATAGACCTACTTTGGGAAGGCTGCGGGAGACCTACTTAGACTCGACAAGGACTCCACTAAAACTACTGGTACCAAAAACACCTCTACAAGTCCTAGGAAACGAGACCTACGAGTATAAATACTCGGCCCCAGGAGGGGTGCAGACGAGGAAACCAATAGAACAACAATCAACTCAAGCCATGACGCCAACCAAGCCCTACCAAGATCAATCCCTTATTCTGCCAAGGAATAACCCTACAGAACAACAATCAACTTAAACCACGACGCCAACCAAGCCCCGCTAACATCAATCCATCGACCTGCCAAGAGCCACCGGAGTATAACAAATAAGCTTAGGATAGACACATACACCTCTTTTGTCCATATATCAATAAAGCAACAGTCTAGGGAGGCCTGAGGGCTCGAACCTTTATATAAATCATCTCTTGTCTGACTAGACCTCAGAAGGTAACACAGACAAATAGAACCTAGGTAAACAAGTTTTCTATTGTCAAGATTTTAATCGACAACACCAACATTGCCAACAAAAAAATCAGTTAGAAAAATAGAAGCCACACCGAATTTACCAAAATAATTTTGTTAGTCTTTTTCAGGAATTTATGCACCGAAATTCTCGGGGTGTTTCAATCTGGTAGTCTTTCTTTTTTAGGACAAATTACTGTATAGAACCACATGCACCAGACAAGGCACACATCAATTCATATCAACAGACCCCTACTACGAGAACCATAAGCCTTGGGAATTTAAATGGGATCCTTGAGGCATTTTGGCCGGGGATGCAGCAAACTCAAGTTGCTTCTCCTCAGGCCTTGAACCTCACCTCTTCATAACCTCAATGTCCTGAGGCACGGGGATGCGAAACATGAGGGATTGGGGCTGGTCTGGTGGAGTGGAATACTGGACGCCTAGTCTAATAACCTTGGTTTGGTGGGATGGAGGAACAGACTGGAGACTACTGAGGACCCAGTGAGTGCCGATAAGATTTTCAGTTGATTCCCGTCAGTATTTGGATTTTGCTAAGAAATGTCCAATCTCGCATTAATAGCTCATGGCAACTGAAAAATGAAGGAAATAGTATAACTCACTTGGTCCGGAATATTAGGATTAGCACCAGCATCTAATAGGCATTTCATGATGCCAGAAAAACCATAATTTGCTGCCATCATAACATAAGTAGCACCATTGGAGTCTCTAAAGTTCACATCAGCCCCAGCCTGTATAAATGAATTATTATTTGATCAGTTCAGTTTGTGTTTCAGATGCTATCCAGAGAAAATGTCCATGGAATGAAAATGGAGCTTCCAAATACAACTATAAGAATATCCGTATCAAGAAAGGGGCACTGACTTGGATGAGCAGTTTGACGCATTCCAATGATTTAGAAGATATAGCCATATTCAATGGGGTATCATCAAGATTGAAAACCTTATCAGGCTGTTGGAAGTAAAATGATGGAAATAAGGATCAATAGAGAACTATCAATCATATGCATGCTTGCAAAGAAATTAGACAGCATTTACATAAATTCTGAGCAAATAGGCATCTTTATTTCATTCAAACCAGTTATAATCAAGTGTTGATATAGATGGACCACATGTACCAAAGGCAAAAACATATAAGTTTTCTGTTATACACCTAAGAAAGGAACAAATAAAATGAAGAAAATATTACATTTGCATGATGGTCCAATAATATCTTCATGGTGCTACATTGACCATGAGCAGCAGCCGTATGCAATGGGGTCCCATAGAGAGAATCAAAAACAATACCAATTCCTCTTGACAGCAGCAATTCTACTATTTCACAGTGTCCTGGAAGAGAACATTTGTTAAATAAAAAAAAAAACTAAATTGCAACAAAATGTTTATAGTATCTGCAGAAGCATATGATGCAGGCCTAAGAAATGTCACATTTGATTCAAATCAATTCCCCTGTATTCAAGGAAAATATTCAAAATAGACTCAGGATCAGGGTTCAGTTTACCAACCATAAACCACTTGGTAACCAGTAAATAGGGATTACATTTTTAAAATGGCTGGTTGGTTATTTGAGTTCTTTGTAATTGTTATAGGCATGAGAGACATCCGTCATGTTAGGAGCACATATGTCTATACAACACTAGGAAAAAATATATCCCCACTGCCTGAAAAAAGGGGTTGGTGTTTGGTGCTCGCAGTCCCCTACCCTTTACCATAAAAGATGTTTTCTGGATTGTATAATGTGTGAGTTGATTTTTAAATCATTGGCAAAGGATTGAGTTATTGGCACATCAGTATGTGCCATTGGAGATCTGCATAACTTCATTAAGTTATGACACCAGATTGTAACATAACTTTATTGTACTTATTTCACTTCCCCATCTCTTTTAAGTTGTAATCTCGTCCGGTCTTGGGCTTTTGTCTCCGTAGTGCTACCTCTTTAGAAGTATATATAAACTAAGTTGGGTCATCTCGACCTTCCATTGAGTTCTCAGGACAAAAAAAGAAAGATAGCATTCTCCAGTTTCATTTGGCTGCTGCTCAACTAATTATGTCTTTAACGCTAGAATTGACAGCCTGCAGCATTTATTATGTTCAAATACTTGCTCAAATTTTGACTGAAACGGTGCAAATTCTGGAGCCTTGCTGAGGATTTTCAGTTTCGAAATGTTTTTTGCCGAGCACGCGCGCGCGCGCATGCGGGGGGGGGGGGGGGGGGGGGGTGTCGGTCTGAAATTCACGACATTATTAGAAAATTTCCTAGTGTTGACAAATTTTTGTGATTTACTAGAAAAAGTACCGAATTTTTTTGGCCGGAATTATTAGAAAATTTGACAAATTTTGAATGAATTTGAATAAATTGACCAAATTCACAAAAAAATTGCAAAATGCCGAAAATTTCAGGCAAGATATGTGCTTGCGGCTGGGGGGGGGGGGCGAAATTTCAGAAATAAATTGCAATCCCTGGTCCTGCTCAGGAAAACTAATAGAGTAGATAATAGAACAAATTAACCGATGGTTAATCTAAAGTGACAAAGTATTTACACATATATATCAAACATATTTTTCAAAACATGCGTAGTGTGAGAGAGATACCTTTCCCGGCAGCCGCATGAAGAGGTGATCCTGATTTACCAACAATCATTGGATCAGCACCATGATCAAGCAGATATCTTGTAGATGCAGTTCTCCCAAAAAACGCAGAAAGGAATAGTGGAGTTTCACCTGATAAGAAAAGGTAGTGAATATTAAGAGCTTAGGGAACTCATATGGTCATATACCATTCTTGCCTTCAACAATGCAAACTACAAAGGCTCCTGCTCCACAAGGTAAAATATATCTGCAGTTATTGCTGTTAAAACAACAAAAATGTGGATTTATCTTCAGTGATCCTAATGTAATACCACTGATTTGAAAAGAACTAAAGTGTCCAACTAGTAATGCAGAAATTTTGTGCAATAAAATACGGGAAAAAAAACATTTATATGCCAATGACATTGGCCATAATTAATGATATTGCACCCCGTTTGGCACCCATGAATTTGCTCTAGAATCATGGAATTGGAATTCAATTCCTATGACATGGGAGTTTCGAGGACAGCAAGAATCAGATTGGAAATTCCAGTTCAATTCTTAGTCAGAATATAATAATAGAAACCGTCGCCGCTGCCCAAGAGTCAGTTCCTTTGGTAATTGTTTGGTGGGACCTTTCTTTCTTGATAAAATCATTCTGCTAAATTAAATATCGTCTCGTCTTTAATAGTATAAAAGCACAGTGGATTGGTGTGTGATCTCATATTAAAATATGGATTTGATGCACATAGAAAATGAACATGACCCCTTTTTGAAAAAGCACAACCCGATAGAATGCATTGGTATTATTGTTTGGAATCAAATTCAAATTCCATTAGGATATATATAAATTTGGGTCCAGCTCTAGATATAAACACAATGGGGGAGGCACTGCTATAGTTGATATAGTAATAATCATTTGATATTCCGCAGCAATTCAAGCTAGAACCTGAAGTATAAATTTAAAATGCATACATTGCATTGCACAGCATCAAAAGTTGCACAAGCGTGCAAATAACACCACAAGCTCATATAGTCCGTAACCAGCATGAAACCAACTGTCGCAGGTGAGGAATATTAAACTATATGGACACGCATATCGATCTCTTCCGTTTCCCCGGGTAGGAGCATCCAGGATAAGTGAACGATTCGTACATTAGAGCGAATGGAAGGGGATCAGAGATCAGAACCTCTGTCGTTGGTTTGGTTGACGTCGAGGCGGAGGTCCTCGACGAGGTACGTGAGGACGTCCATCCTCCCCTCGGTGGCCGCCAGGTGCAGCGCGCGGCTCCCGCTGCCGCCGTCCGCCACGGCCGCCAGGACGTCCGCCTCGCCGCGGCCGCGCCCCGTCGTGACCAGCCCGCGCGCCATCTCTACGCCCAGCGATAAGAAGGGGGAAGAAAATAGGAATTAATGGGGGGAAACCCTAGGAGGGAGAGAGAGGGTTGGGTGGGTACTGACTCCTGAGGAGGCGAAGGTTGCCGTCGAAGGCGGCCTGGAGGAGCATCTTCTCCCACCGCTGCTTCCCCATCCCCTTCTCCTCCATGGCGATCGATCGAGCGGGCGGCGCGGAGAAGGCGAAACGTCCAGACTCCAGACTCCATACCGAAGTGAAGTAGTAGTAGCAGCCTGCAGCCTGCAAGTAGAGAAGACGAGCGGCCTGGGCGGGGGCGATCGCGTTGATTCTGTTGCGACGGAGATGACGCCGCTGACCCCGGGCCCATCCTTCCACGTCAATCGGTGCTTTCTTTTCCTTCCTTCACCCAAAATACTAGAGCAAGTTTAATAGTATAGCCAACTGCTAGCTCTAATTCATCTATAGCCAATCTAGTAGCTCATTCATACAATAGTTGTATACTACACTATTAATATCTGGTCCCACCTATCATACACACAGTGTCTTAAAGTCCGTGCTACAGCTTGCTACAAATCTATAGCCCGTTGCTCTTCTCTCACCTCATTTATCTCCTTAAAATATATTTGCAGCTGGCTTATAGCATGCTATTGTACCTGCTCTTAGCTGTAAGCACATGTGAAATAGAGAAGAGAAGAGAAGAGAGAGAAGGAAAGCTGCAGCACGGACTCCAATATATTGTGTGTGTATGATAGATGGGACCAAATATTAATGGTGTAATATATGTTTATAGGTAACTCGTTATGGTTACGGAGAAGGTATATCTCCTATCCTATGACTTATAGAATATACGAATATGATATACCTTTGCGTACACAGGTTGCTTCCGTATACACTAAGGTAATTCAACAAATATTATGGAAAATATCCTTACGAGTCGGGAGACTAACAAAGTCCCACTCGGAGGAGGTAAGGTGTCTTCTATATCGTACGGGGTCCGATATTTTCAAGTTCTACATGGAAATGATTCACGGTGTAAAAGGGACACCTCGGGAGGGGTTTCGGGTATCGAATTTCACCACCAACACATCTACCATAGCCTACAAAGCCGGAGCACGTGAAGCCAAGTCACCAGAAAATCTCGTCGAATCCATCGACTATGATCTCGTCGGTACAGCCGAATTTGCCTACTCCTATTGTATTCTGTGGTTTTCCATATTAATCCCATATAAACTGGACTAGCTATTAGCTGATAAGGGGCTTGAACTAGTATAATCCTTGTATTTTTTCTTGCTTGACGTCGTATCGTGTAGATCCTCGTACCAACGTACCCCAGTACCCTACTTATCTGGTCTATGGGTATCACCCATTGACATAACTATTGTATGAATAAGCTATTAGATTGGCTATAGATAAATTGAAGCCAATAGTTGGCTATACTATTAAACTCGCTCTTAGCTGTCCAAAATTATTACTCCATGCTATAAAGTGTTTAATCACATATTAAATAGCAATATTTTGGGATGAATGCAGTAGGAAGAAATAGAATATATAGCCACGGTAAGTTTTGTTCTATACTTGAACTTTTAAATTATTCAAACAAGACCTTAAACATGATATCATGTTTGTACATATGTAGTCCTTCCATGTATCATAGGGAAAAAAACAAGAGGAAAAAAGAAATTAAAAAAAACCAAGTGATTTTGCATATTAAATTTTTTCAACTATGTACATGGCATTTATT
This sequence comes from Oryza glaberrima, assembly GCF_000147395.1. NCBI lineage: Eukaryota > Viridiplantae > Streptophyta > Magnoliopsida > Poales > Poaceae > Oryza > Oryza glaberrima. The sequence goes on along the minus strand of NC_068334.1, from coordinate 1,573,834 downwards.
TAGCATATTAGTTACATATTTAGTGTTGGTAGCTAATTTAACTTCGTATCGGCATATTTTGCTTTTTCGAATCATCGTTGCACCTATATTTCTGTATCTATACTTCTATACTAATATAAAAAGGAGGAGTTGTCCCCCTCCAATCCTACAGGTGAAATCATCCGGATTAATCTGCACCGTCCATCCGCGCCGAATACTTCGCTCCTCCTCCTCCAGCCGCGAAGACATCGCTCCACACGTGAAGACTTCGCTTCTCCTCCTCGCTCGCTCCTCCTCCTCCCCGCATGTTCTGCCGCCGTGCCGCCGCATCCTCGCTAGAGATCCTCCCCGCGTGGACTGCCGCCGCCAGAGCTGCTGATTCTTCCCTGCCGCCGGAGCCGGTGCGTCTTCCCCGCGTGGACTGCTGTCGCATCCCTGCCGCCGGAGCCGCTGCTTCTTCCCCGCCGCGGCCGGTTCCGACCTCGGCCCCATCCGCCACGGCCGGAGCTGACTTTCCGCCGCCACCGGCGCCGACGTCCTCCTCATCCGCTGCTGTGCCAATCCCTTCGTCGATCCCCTCCATCCCCATCATCTCTTGCCGCTCACCTCCTTCTACTCTACCACACAACCCGTTGCTCTCTCTATTGTCGCTTGTTCCTCTCTCCCCTTGGTTAACACTGAGGAGTACTAACTAATTTTGTTTTGGATGTTATAGATTTTATACCAGAAGTCCAAAACAACATCCATCGGTATGGAGACGAGTTGTTTCAGGTTGTTGAATTGCTTGCCAATCCCCCTTCGATTTTCTGTATGAAATATACTCAGATCTTGTGTCGGTTCCTCATGTCGATTCCTGTGTGATTTTCTGTTGCGGAGTATAGCTTCATCAAGCCAAATTTAATGTTTTCTAATTTCTCCTGTTTTATTATTCTTACGTGATATTACTTGTAGCAGCTAAAATCAAGATGATGTGACTTGGGTAGGTTTTCAGTTGTGTTTGTATGCAACTAAAAGTTGCCAGGCTACACTACTAGGTAAGCTGGCGTGATTTATGTTTTTTTTTTTTTGCAGTGTCATCCTTTTGAGAAGTGCTTCTATGCTCCTTGAAAAAAACCTGCACGGGAATTAAAGCACATCAATGGTTCGGATTAAAAGGTGATTACTAGGGTAAACCGTCATTAGCAAGGGGCAATTTCGACCAGGAAGTGAAAGCCCACATCCAGCCCAGGCCGATCGATCCATCGATCTGGGAGGTCGACACGGCAACAGGGCTAGATGGTGAAGATCACCAGATCGGCCGGGCATGTGTGAGGAATGGGAGGGCGACGAGCTGTGAGGGCTATTGTCGACTTGTCGTTGTTGCGCTCGGCGTTGAGACAGATTATACAGTATGACGAGATATAGGACCAGTTCTCGAAGGGCAATGTGGTGTGGAAGCGGCAGAGCAGATGGAGAATGGCCGCATCCTCTACGGCGGCGGCCGTCCATGATGACTCAAACTCCTGCATGGTAGAATACCCGCTTCTTGTACCTAGTGAAACCTAGAAAGAAATCCCAACGATTCTCCTGTTTTTTGATTCAGTGATTTTCGTCCTTTACAAAAGCTAATCCTTTTGGCCGCTTGACATAGATGATGCAGATCTTATCTGAATATCATTCCAGGTGCGTCGCGAGGGAATTGCCGTCGCGAATCGATCGATGAGAGACGGCTGGGTATGGGGTGGGTATGGATATGAACTTTTGCTTCCGGGACGAAATTGCCCCTCGCTGATGAGGTTTACCCTGTTAATCACTTTTTAATCCAGACCATTGATGTGCTTTAATTTTTGTGAAGGTTTTTTTATTGAGGAGCATAGAAGCACTTCTCTTGTATGAATCATATCTTAATTTGGTAACATTAAAATTCTTTCCGAGTTATCTCTTAATTTCATACCATTAAAAATAATGACTTTTCAAGAATCAAGTTCGCTGCCATGATACACCGAATATAGCCATGTGAGGGAGCTCTTGCCATCATATTTTCATGTGCCATTTGATGACCGTAAATTTGGTTTTCCAAGATGTGCAGCAGGTAACACTGTCGATGCGGCTGCCTTTGGTGGTGTTCTCTGTTCAACCTGAACTACAGGAGTAATCGGTCTGCTAACACAGACCTGGTCTCAAGGTGCCATGCAACTCGCTGATTCCACAAGCTTATGACTGAGTAGCAGGTAAACATTTTGTCCATCCATTATCTGCAAATCCACCTGTGCAACTCTTTGCTTCCCAAATTTGATTGCATGTGTTGCATATTTTTACTGATGCAGAATCGAATGGTTTTAATGTTGTATGTGCAGACACTGTGGCAACAAATCTATCCCAAGTTTCCTGCGGTTTTATTTCATTTGCACTCTGATTTAAATGAATTACATATGCAGATGTCAATCTGATTTACCTTTGTACATGATTCAAGATTCAACTACAGCAATTGAAAATGTTCTTCCCTATAGATCAGAAAGAATGAATTTTTAATGGTGAGGTATAACAGAGATTCTAGATTATGCATAATTTTCTTACCACAAAACTGAAATGATGTTTGATATAATTCATAAATTATTCTAAAAATTTGTTTTGTAGATCGGTAAAATTCACTCGGAATCCTGAGTGGTAGAATGACATCATTGGTCTTATCTGAAGCAAAGTATTCAATTCCCTCTTAATTTGCTATAGGAAGCCGTTTGATACTTTGTTTATGTTGGTCTATTGGCTCATTTGGAAGGGAACGTACTGCAAGAATCTTTGATCAGAAGAGAAGCACAGCAGCCCAACTATTTGCTGACATCAAGGATGGAATCTCCATTTGGAAGGAAGCTGGTATGTTTTAAAACATCAGTGAGTTGTACCGTGTTTTAGTTTGGAGCAAGTTTGTTCCATGGCCCTGTTAGGCTTCGACAACACGTTCTGTTGATATAATTTATACGGAATTGCTAAGCATCTGTCGACAGAAAATGCATACCCAAATCTTGCAAATTTTGAATCACCGGATGTGCTTCGCAATTCGTGCTCCATGTGCTTCTTCTACAACTCCGGTGACCTCCTCTTCTTCTCCGGCGCCGGCGAATTAGGGTCCCGGAGTGGGGTGGGGTGGAGGTGGGAGGGGAAGAAGGGGGAGGTGGCCGGGCTTAGAGGGATGGCTATGAGAGGTGGCAGCCCGGCAGTGAGCGGCGGATTTTAAATTTAAAAATAAACCATCTCGATACTTATTTCTAAACCTGAACCTTCTTGCCCACTCCGCCTCGCCTCGCTTGCAATAGTCACACCATCCGCACTTGCTCGTGGAAAAAATGTTCATATTCAAAAATAAGTTTTGGGAAGGTTTATTTTTAAAACTAAAAATGAAAAGGTTCAAAAAAATTAAAAAATATATATCTGTGATTGGTCATATATTACATTTTTATCTGTTGGACTTCATATTTCTAACGAGCACGGGCCCTTTCAGTATGATTAGATCAATTCCCTGTTATACTACCTTGGAGTTGTATGCTTGTGTCATGCTCAAACAGCTCGACTATTCAGCCCATCCAATTTTCAAATGATCTTAACGACTGATTGTCGCAGGGTAGAGACATACAAAGAACAAACAATAATTTTGTTTTTAAAATAGCTCAAAAGAATATTTAGTGAAATTTTACCAGGGTGAATATGTTGGGATCATGAGTTCCAATCACAAATTCCCTCGCCGCACCAAGTGTGCCCCTTTTCAATCACCGGTTCTTAAAAATATGTTTGTGTGTTTTGGGTGACATTACAGGAAAATGCAATAATATTTTAGTGTTTTTATATGTCGAAAACGTGCATTGCACGTGCACGATTACTAGTCTTAGTATAATCTAAACATAGCAAGCTAAGGAACCTAAACAAGTGCTATTAGCTTTAAATAGGTGAGTTTATGCCACTATGCTGCTAATTATGCTCGTTCTTGCTATAAACAAGGCTGCAAAATGTTTTTTTCATGAAAAAATCCATTTGCTATTTTTATATGTCAAGGATTGACGTGTTCCTTTTGTTCATGTTTAGAAATGGAATTCTGAACATTGCGTGCTCATATAAGCAATGGAAGGGCTGCATGTGCTCAGAAAAAAAAATTGGGAGGGAACCTCTTCTTTTTATAGAGCTAATGCTCATTAATTAAACACCTAGAACTCAACATGCAAGCATAATATTTAGAGAGAATCCCTTATATGCCACTAGAATTTGACCAGTTCCCTTATATACCACTCAAAATTAGTTTCTTCCTTATATGCCACTAGTTTTTCCACCCTTTTATGCCACTCCCACCACTATAGTGTTTGTTGACTGTTAGTCAAAGGTTAGTTTTTTTTTTCATAAATGACCAATATGCCCTCTCAACTAAAAAACGTGTAAACTTCAAAAAAATCATAACTAATTTATTTTAAATCCTTTTTGAGTGAACAAAACTTTATCAGAACCAGCGAAAAATGCTCTTTATATTAAAAATATTGTTGGAAAACTGCATGTTTCATGCTTATATTGAAAATTTATTTGTGATGGTGATGGCTAAAATTGCATGTGATGTAGAAAAAAATCAATTTTCATATGTTGTATCCAGTAGCTATATTAATCTTTTTACAATGAAGTTAATGGTCAACTGACGGTGGACTGACGGCAATAGCATAAAAGGGAGGAGAAACTTGAACCGGTGGCATAAAAGGGAGAAGCCAATTTAAAGTGGCATATAAGGGAGCCGGTTAATTTAGAGTGGCATATAAGAGATTCTCTCTAATATTTATTAGCACTCCTAAAACCTACAAGCGTGTCGCATCAACCCATTAATCACATAAAGTTCAACATGCAAATATATAGTAATTGTCTACAATTTATTTCATTCTAAAACTGAACACATACATGCTAAATCATCATTCTCAAATCATTTTCATAATATTTCAATCCAAATCATTTCTTTGTTTTTCCAATATCTAATATATATCCCGCAACAGAGTGTGGGGCGATGAGAGTGCACTGTAATAACCAGTACTCTAGAACCGCTTCAATCTATTATCAGAAAAACAAATTATCAACATCTAGCTAGGACACCAAACTAGTTCCATTAAATTTAACATTAAATATATTTTGATATAATGTTGTTTGTATTGAAAATATTATTATATTTTGGTCAAACCTAAAGAAGTCTGACTAAGAAAAAATCAAACGACTTATAATATGATGGAGGGAGTAGGTCCCTAAACTCTTAAAATGCAGATTGAAGTTCTAGAATTTGTCGAAGTATGTTATTTCGATCCCAAATTGCCACAGTCCCTCTGATATCCTACGTGGGACTAACGTAACATGCCACACGAAGATAAACATGGCATCATGGCTCACTGACAAATAGGGATCCACTTAAAAATTTTCCTTTTTCTTTATTTGTTATTTTTATTCTCTTTTTTTTTTTTCCATTTCTTCTCCTTCTCACTACAGTTGTAGGCCACCGCGGAATGCGGCACTCATCTCGACAACCTCAAGTCATCGCCAACAAGGGAAGGGGGTGACGGTGGCCTAGATGTGGCTAGCCGCATGGCTGAGGAGATGTGGGAAGGGGGAGGGCCTCAGCGATGGCGGCCCAGGCGTATCTAGCCCGTGAGGGAGGAGATGCGGGAAATGGGAGGGCCTCAAAGAAGGTGGCTCAGGTGAAGCAAGCTAGCATGGTAGAGAAGATGGGGAAATAGCGCAGCAAGGGGAAGGTGAGGGGTCATCAACCTCAAGCTTCTGACTCCTCTTTATTGTTGCTGCCTTCTGTACGGCGGGGTTCATCTGGCATAGCCTCACCAAGCTTGAGTTGGTGGGCATGGACCGGGCACAAGCCCCTCGATTTGGTCTTGGTCCATTGTTCCAAGCCCGATGTCGACACCTTCTACTCAGATCCAACAACGTGCGGCAGTGAGCTCCCTTTCAGCCTCTCCATGTGAGCAGGCAAGTTCTAGCTTTGCTTTCATCTCTCCGTGCCGCTGACATCGCCCCTAGTTGCCTCTGGTCAAGCTCACCTTGGCAGCTGCCCTCGAGCTCTCACAGTCTCATCGTAGTTTGTACATCTGAATGAAGAAGAAGAAAACGGAAAGGAAAAGAAGTAAAATATTTTTTTTATGAATAGGCCTCACTTATCAGTCAGTGTAGAATTGCTGAATATGCCATGTCATGATGTCAACGTCTATATGGAATGCCACATAGGATCCCGGAGTGACCGTGGCAATTTAATACCGGAATGACACAATTTGACAAGTTTTCTAGATCTAGGTGTACATTTTGAGAGATTAGGGATCTACACGACACACCCATATAAGTTGAAGGACTGTCCATGTACTTCTACTCTTTTGGTTTGAGTAGAAGATGATTATGTGCTGCCAATGACGTGAGGAGAAGAGGTCGGTTAGATAACTCTCCTTAGAGCATGTCCAGTAGTGCCCCTACCCCGTACTTATTGGGATTACTAGCAAAAAAACCAACTCCAATCTATACTTTCTATATAGTTGGTACCCACTAATAATTATTAGAAGCTAAAGCTCAACATGCAAGCATGCCACATCATCACCCACTAGCAATTACTATTCTAGCCTATTTAAAATCCCATGCAAGCATGCCACATCTTCACTCACTAGCAATTACTATTCTAGCCTTTTTTTAAAAAAAATATATTCTAGTCTATTTTAAATCCCATGTAAACATGATACATCATCAACAAGAATGTGTCAAATCATCTTTCTCACATTATTTTCTCAACATTTCAACAATATTTAACATATACTCATCCATGAATCCCGCAGCAAAGCGCGGGGTATCACCTAGTATTTTTCTCATTTTACTGCCAAAAGTTTGGAGTTCCCATCCCTTTAGTTTTCGCTTTGTGAGGAACGTACAAGCGGGCCTTCCTGATCCGCTTCCAATTGCGTGCTCTTGCCGCTCAAGTCTTGTACCCGACAATCATGCAGGAGGAAGAGGAATAAACTGATTTTTATGGTTAGTTTCACATGAGGCCAACGTTTTCTATTTTAGGGAGTCAATTTTTGGCAACCTCTTGGAGGGATATTTTTTTTCACGCATCAAATTATGTTTAGAATTTGAAAAAAACCAAAATTTTAGGGATGAGATTTAGCCAATCTCTTGGTGTTGCTCTTAGGTCCATTTTGAAATAGAGGACTGGCAAAGGAAGGATACAATTGCGAAAGGGCCTATAGTCTGCTAGTTACAAGAGCCTCAGTACCATCATAGGTCCTGGGTTCGACTGGTGACGTCGTGTCACGCCTAGAAATTAACGAACCAGAATTTCTAAGCTGAATGTGCATTAAATCCCTGTCTAGGACCAGCCAGGGTACACAAACGACAATTGTTGACATACAGATCCACGTCTTACAAAAATATAAAAGATTACAAATGCAGCGGAAAAGACAAAAGCGAGCTAAGCCTGAAGACTTGACTCCTGCAATGAGGCGACTCTATTCCACAGGCATCCTTGACGGCAGTGACGAAACTAACTTCTTCGAGACATCTCCAACTGAGAAGAACTTCAACTCTGGGGTGGGGGAAAAGAGAGCAAGACTGAGTACTACCCACTGTACTCAGCAAGTCATACCGGAAGAGAATGTATGATGCAGGGTATAACCAAAGGAGGCTAGAGGTTCATTTGCATAAAGCTAGCATTTAAAAGCAGTAGTTGAAAGCAGTAAAACAGTTGTAGCAATTAATCAATATTAACCAATCACTGTCCAACGCTACACCACATTGCAACAGGCCCAACCAATCACCTGAACTATACCAGTTCATTAAGCTAAACTAGGGGTGAGACTAATCACGGTGAATCTGGTCGATCGCCCATAACCGCGGGCACGATTATTCGAATAGTTTTACTCTGATCAGAGGTTTACAACTGTACCCACAAGACACAGCTCCACGACACGTTACCGTGCGCCGACATGCCACCACGACATACCGGAAAGAGGCCGTGACAGGACCCTTCGCATAACCTCCTCTAACCGATCGCACCACACCTTAGGGTTCGCCCCCGTCCCCAGTAGGCAACGGGCAGCCCCCCTTTCATGCCGCGGTGAATCCGGAAGCCGATCAACCGGACACCTCGGCCGACCCAACTCCATCACGCCCACCCTCGCCTGGGTACGTTGGCTAGAGGAAAGCTACACTACAAGCCCAGTCGTTGCCCACGCTGGCTTGTGGTAAGTACGATAAGTTCTTCCAGGGCATCCCGCGAACCGATCCTTAATTGCCATGGGCACGACTAGTGTAACGCCCCGATTTTCGTTCGGGATTAAAAATCATTAAATAATGCATTTCCTAGAAATTAAATAAAAAGTTAAGCAATTTATCCAAGTGAATTATTGGGAGAATTAAAATTTTTCCCTTTAAAAATCATTGGCCGGGAATATTTCGCAATATTCTTTTTGCCCTAAAATACTCTCCGGATTTTTTTCGTGAATTTTCGGAGCTCAAGAAATAATTTTAAAGTCACAAAGTTCATTTAATCAATTAAAATAAAAAGAAAACAAATAAAATTTCCCCTCTTTGTCTTTGGGCCGTTTTCGGCCCAAGATCTTTTCCCCCTCCTCGGCCCGCTCGGCTCTCTCTCTCCCTCAAGTCTACATTTCCTCCCTAGCCCGTTTTCCTCTCCCCCTCTCTTCGACAGGTGGGACTCGTGGAGCCCCACCTGTCATCTCCTACCTCCAGCTCCATCCCCAACCGCCGCCATGGCCGCCAAATCCTCCCACGTCGCCGCCTCTCCCGCGCGACTGCCTCTCCCGTGCGTGCATGGACGCGGTCGTCGCCCACGTCCGCGCCGTTTCCCCCCACTCCCCCCGCAAAATCCGGCCACGTCGCCGCCTCCCGCATCTCTCTCTCCTCCCACGTCGCCGGCCAGTTTCTACCTCTCTCGGGCTCGATCCCGCCTCCCCTCCCCTATAAAGAGCATCCCCAGGGATTCCTCTCCCGTTTCCCCCTCCTCCCCGAGCCCGCGGCACCTATTCCCGCTCTCCCCACGCGCGCCCCAGCTCCGCAGCCGCCGGCGTGCTCCAGCCGCGCCGCGCCGCCGCTCCCGTCCACCCCGCACTACGCCGTCGTCCTCCCCGGCACCGCAGCCACCGTGCGAACCCCGTCCACCGCCCCTCTTCCCCGATCCACTACCGAAACACTACCGCCACGCGCACCACCTCTCTCCGTCGCCGCTGCCTACTCCAGCCGCACCTCGCCGCCGCCCTAGCCGTCGGCACCCCACGCGACAACCTTCACTGGCTTCCCCATCTCGAGGGCAAGCTCGGCAACCACTCCGTTTCCTCAAACCATCGCCGAAACTCCTCTTTCACCGTGCACCCGAGGCCACCGCCATGTTTGCGCCTCCGGCCGCCGCTCGGCGCCGTTTCTGACCGCCTCACGCCACCCCACCGCCACCACCGCGTTCGCCGCTCCATGCCGCTCCCCGGCAACCGCTCCGCCGCTCCCAATCGTCGCCGGGCTCATCTCCCCGCGCCTCCCGGGTGAGTCCCGCCACCAATTCCTCATGTTTGGTCGGCGTCCCTCGCCATGCGCGACGCCTCTCCCTCCCCTAACTGCCCCGCCTCCTTTCCCAGGTCCCTCCGGCCGCCGTCCGCTGCTCTATGCCCGCGGGACGCCGTCGGAGTGCCGCCGCGTCCTCACCCGAGATGCCCGCCGCCGGCCGCCTCCTTCCGCCGTGCCGCTCGGTGAGCCCCAACTACTTTCCCTTTTTCCCTGCGTCGGCCGCTTCCCATGCCCGCCGCTACGCCGCGTCTTGTCGCCGGCGGCCGTCCGGCCGTGCACCGCCGTCGGCGTTCGGGTCCATGCCGTTGCCGCACGCTGGCCGTGGCCTGTTGCTCACCATGGACCACTGTGGTCTTGGTCCACGGTGTAGCCAGTCACCGTGGTGGTCCGTGTCCACCGTGGGTTGCCTCCTTGACCCGCTGACGCGTTGGGCCCGCCTGTCGGCGCCGGCGCCCCTTGCTGACGTCAGCATCTCTCCATTTCCTTTGTAAAAATAAATAATAATTGCGCAATAAATCGAGTTTAATTCTAGAAATTCATTTAAATGGCTCAAAACTTCTAAAATTCATACCTAATTCATTCGAACTCCGAATTGAGCCATTCAACTTGCAAAATTCATCTAAAATTGAGCTCTACATGTTTGTTTAGTTTTTATGTACTGTTTTCTTGGTTTTTATTAGATTTTTTCCTCGTTTTGCGTGCTAGCGTGTAGAATCCGTCGTTTCAGAAGTCCGCGGTCGCGAGGAAAAGAGTTCGGAAGATCAAAGTGAAGAAGCAAGGCAAGTCACGCATTCCCCTTGAGCATGTTGATCCCAATTTACAAATGTTTTACTGTTTGCAAATAAATATGCATGTTTTGCTAATTACATGGGGTCAGGGTTTTACCTATCTGCTCGCTTGTGCCATGTTTACTTGATATCTGTCCTTTGTCAAGTTTGGGTAATAGATCGACTAGCTCATGTTACTTATGTGACCTAGCTAGAACTATATGCTTAGCTATGCTTAATTATCACTAGCTCGGTTGATGGGATAATTACAGTATTAGACCTTTTAGTATTAGAATGAGCTGCGTGCTCGAGACATCTGGCCATGCTTCATGGTCGTAATTATCCAACTAAAATGCGACTGAAGGGTGGGCTGTGGGTGCATGGTTTTGCTAGTCGCACCCATGGCAATTAAGGACCGGTTCACGGGAAACCCTGGAAGAATTTCTCGTACTTACCACAAGCCAGCGTGGGCAACGGCTGGGCTTGTAGTGTAGCTTTCCTCTAGCCGACGCATCCAGGCAAGGGTGGGCGTGATGGAGTGGGGCGGGCCCTGCGACGGCCTCTGTCGCTTCCGGATTCACCTAGGCACGAGAGGGGACTACCCGCTGCCTTGCGAGGAGTGGGGGTGAAACCTGAGGTGTGGTGTGCTTGGCTAGAGAGGGTTATGCGAAGGGTCCTGTCACAGCCTCTTTCCGGTATGTCGTAGTGGCATGTCGGCGCACGGAAACGTGTCGTGGGGCTGTGTCTTGTGGGTACAGTTGTACACCTCTGATCAGAGTAAAATTATTCGAATAGCCGTGCCCGCGGTTATGGGCGGTCAACCAGATTCACCGTGATTAGTCACACCTTAATAAATCGACCCAATGCACTGTAGTTCAGGTGGGTTGGTTGGGCCTGTTCAACGTGGTGTAGCGTTGATCAGTGGAGATTTAATATTACCTTAATTACTTAACAGTTTTAGTCTTTTGCTCAATAAAATGTTTTACAACTGCCTTTATGCAAATAGCCACAAACCGTCCTTGTGTCCCCTTGCACGTCTGCATCGTTGGTGTGGCTTGCTGAGTACGGTGGTTGTACTCAGCCTTGCTATTATTTTCCCCCTTTTCAGAAGTGTAGTGCTTCTGAGCTGAAGACGAAGTTAGAAGACCAAGGCTCAGACCCCAGTTGAGTTTTGCCTGTGGAGTGGAGCTAAAGCCCCGCTAGGATCGCCTTTTTCCGCTGCTGCTGCTTTTGTTTCGGTGTGAGGACTAAGTGCCTCTTCTGTAAGTATTTTACGCTTTATTTACGTTTGGAACTGTATATTACTTGTCGTTTTGTGTACCCTGGCTGGTCCTGAACAGGGATTTAATACACAAAATAGTCTGGAAATTTGGGCTACATTTCTGGGCGTGACAACTAGCAGAACCATGCACCCATAGCCCACCATGTAGTGTATTTTAATTAACTAACACCATTGCGGTGGCACTAATCCAAAGCTATGCCAATAATCAAAGTCTATGCATTAATGTGATTCCCCTTTTGTGTACTAGTTGAACTAAGCATGGCTAAGCATTTCCTAAGCCAACATCTAATCATTTGGATACCCAAGTTATCAATAATATAAGGTAAACAATATATGGCTGAGTAGTTGGGCCCATCCCACATGATATTGTAAAATGATGCAACATTTAATAGAAATGCGGGACATTTGTAAATTGGGTACAATATGATCAATCGTAGTGCATGACTTGCCTTGCTCTTGCACTGATGAGACCACATCAACGTCTTTGAGAAACCGCGGATCGACGAAGCGGCCGAAATCTACGCGACAAACAAAGCACACAAGGAAAACATGCTATAAGACTACTGAAACAGGAAACAAAACCATTTTTAATGGATTCTATGCATTTTTATGAATTTACTGAGACTTGAATGGACTTAAATGGAGCTTGGATGGATTAGATATGAATTTTAGAAGATTATTTGTGTTTTTACTAATAAAGAAAAGACCTTAATAGATTTATTGCGCAATAAATAACCCCGGATGACATCAGCAAGGGGGGGCGGCGCCGACAAGCGGGCCCCGCATGTCAGCGGCACAAGAGGAGGAGGAGGTGGCCTGGTGGGTGGGTCCCAGCAGACGGTGGCTCAAAGGGGAGGAGGAAGGCGACCTGGCTTGGCTCGGCTTCAAGGCGGCCGGCCGGTTATGGCAAGGGCGGCTGCGCGCGCGCGTCGTCTGCGACGACAATCAGCGGTGAGAGGCGGCGGCGGGCGGCGCGAAGGGTGGTGACGCACGGCGTAGCCCGGCGCTAGGAGGGAGAGGAAGGGAAAAAAAGAGGGGGAGGGAGGCCTCACCGGAGATTCGACCGGCATGGGTGAAGACGACAGCGGACGGCGGCGGCAAGCGGTGGACGGCGGGGTGCACGGGGTGGACGAGGCGGCTCTCGACGTCGCGAGGCCGACGACGATGACGGAGTGGCTCGACGATGACCCTAGCGGCGGCTAGCGGCGGATGGAGGCAACAATGGGCGGCGGCGCGTGGCTTGGCGTGGGAACAGCGGTGCGACGGCGGTAGGGGCAACCGAGCGGCGGCCGGGATAGCTCCCACGACGGCGAAGCTAGCAGCGGCGACGGCGTGGCGCAGCGGCGGCGGCGCGCGGCCGGAGGCGGCGGCAAGCGGCGGCGCTAGTGGCGAGCGGCGAGACGGAGGTAGGAGGCACGAGAGAGCGCGGCGAGTGGGGAAAAAGAGAGAGGGGGCTCGGGGGAATGTTTTATAGGCGAAGGGGGAGGCGGACGAGGCCGGGAAGGTGGCCGATTTGGCCGGCAACGTGGGAGGTGGAGAGAGAGAGGGGGGAGGATTCGAAATGAATCCCACCTCCAAGCGGGTGTGTGCGCGTGCGGGAGAGTGGGCGGGCGACGTGGACGCGGAGCACAGGCGGAGTGGGGCATGGGAGGAGCGGGGGAAGCGGCGGCGTGGGCGGCGGTTTGCATAGGGCACGGCGGCTGGAGGTTAGGGGTGAACCCGACAGGTGGGCCCCACCTGTCGGCGCCCAGGGGGAGAGGGGGAGGAAGGTAGGACTTCGGGGGAGGGGAGAAGTATTGGGCCGGCCCGGTAAGGAGGGAGGCGTGGGAGGCGAGTTGGGCTGGCGGCCCAAAAGAGAAAAAGAAGGAAAAGAAAAGGAGGAAAAAGAAAAAGGATTTTCCTGGGATTATTTATTGTGGTTTAAAGTTTTTAATTGGTTAAAATTATTTATTGAGCTCTGAAAATTCCACTAAAAATCCTGTTAGCATATTTTGACATGTAGAATCCAAGAAAAATTCCACATGCCGATTCCGATTATTATTTACATTTATTAATTTAGGGATTCATCTCTAGGTTAAATTAAATCATTTCTTTGGACGATTTATTTTATGAATTTAAAGCAAGGTTGGGGAACTTCAGGGCGTGACACGTCGTCAATCTCCAGATTGATTTGCTGGCCCAATCTTCGAAGATGCTCATAAGGGTAGGGTTTGCGTGCGTGTATTCATAGGGGTGAGTGTGTGTGCGTGTTGTGAGTGTATGCGTTGTACCGTGTAATTTAAAAAAAGAAGAAGGAAGGATTCAATTTCCTATAGGTCCTTTTCAATTCACAGGGGGAAGATCTGTTTTTTTATAGGATTGTATTCCTATGGTCAAACCTCTTGGACAGATATATAGAAAAATAAGCACGGCGTTACGCCTTAGTTATATTGTTTATATAGTGTAATTAAATGGCTTCTCTTTCCATATCTATTTTCACACATCTAGTACTACGTTAATTTCTATGTTTTTTTTCTAGAGTGAGTACACAAGTGCTTCTTAAACTTTGTTCAGTTATGTCATCTGTGTGCTTAAACACTTAAAATATATTTTTACATCCCAAACTTTTTTTTTCCTACAGCTCCAAACAGACTCCAACCCGATTCATACATTGACAAGGCATGCCACCGTGGTGCATATGTGTAGTGGGACCCACGTATCAGTCATTGGGAAAAAATAAAATTAAAAACATATTATCTCCTTTTTTTTTTAATTTTATCTTTTTCTATATGACTGACATGTCATTCCCACTTGCAGGTCGGCCCCAATTGTGACATTGTCACGTTAGCCTTTAGAGTGGATTGGATTCCGTTTGGACCTATATAATAACCAAGATAAATTTGGGATCCGTAAATACATTTCAAGAGTATAGAGAGGTAGATGACACAACCACATAAGTTTAGTAACCGCCAGTAGACTTTACTTTTTTTTTCTATTCATATGTTTTTCTTATCTGCATTTTAAAGCGCCTTAGGCTGAGTTCGTTAGGAACAAATCTACTGGCGCACGGGAAACGGAGTGGTCTATTAGCGCGTGATTAATTAATTATTAGCTATTTTTTCTAAAAAATGGATCAATATGATTTTTAAAGCAACTTTTGTATAGAAACTTTTTGCAACAAAATATTCTGTTTAATAGTTTGAAAAACATGCGCGCGGAATAAAAGAGAGATGAGTTGGGAAAACAGAGTGCTGAACACTCCCTTATAATCGTGAGAAACTGCGCGTGTAAACTGCCAATATTAAAAAATATAATATATATCTTATTTAAAAAAACTGTTTGAGTTTAGATTATTGTGCAAATTGGTGTGTTTTGCAAGAGCAAGTTCCCAACACTCCCCTTTCGTTTTTCACGTGCACACTTTTCAAACTGCTAAACTGTATATTTTTTTTAAAAAAAGTTTCTATACAAAAGTTGTTAAAAAAACATATCGATCTATTTTTGAAAAAAAATAGCTAATACTTAATTGATCACGCGTTAATAAACCGCTCCGTTTTCCATGTATGGGATGGTTCCCAACACCAACCTCCAACTTAACCATCGTTAAAAAGGGAGAAATTGAGTGTTAACCTTGGTTAACCATCATCTATCCAGTATCCACGACCTGACTATCGCTGCCTTCCCCACCAACTCCGCAGTCTCTACAAAACCCACTCCGCATCGTTCGTCTTCTTCTCTTCCGCCGCTACGTCTCCTCCAGTCAAGGGCTAATGCCTAGGGCCTAGGCTTCTACTAGTAGCGAGTAGCACACTGCCTGCCACTACCGCTCTCTCGCCTTCTCCACCCCCGAGCGATCCCGATCGATCCTCTCTCTCCATGGAGGAGGAGAAGGGGATGATGGGGAAGCAAGAGAAGGAGAAGATGCTCCTCCAGGCCGCCTACGATGGCAACCTCTGCCTCCTCAGGCCTCGTTCGGTTCGAGTGTAAAAGGCCGGGATCCCCGGCCCCTTCGGGGAAGCCCACCACGCGGGGAAAAAACCCCTGTGCTGACAAAAATCGCATTCGGTTCGGTCCGGGAAGGTGGGAATCCCGGCCCATGACCCCCCAAACCCTAGGGATACTGATCCACCACCCAGACCGGTGGAAATCCACCACGCTCCACCCGAGAGGCGCAAGCGCCGTCTCTCCCCATCGCGCGTCGGTGCCTCTCGCGCCGCTCTCCTCGTCCCGTCGCGCGCCGGCGCCTCCCACCGCATCCACCGGCGACGGCGCCTCCCACCGCATCCTCCTGCGCCGCTGCCTTCCACCGCATCCGCCCGCGTCGCCGCCTCCTCTCGGCTCTCGCTGTAGACACCGCCGCCACCTCACATCGGATCTGCTGGAGCAGTCACTTGTAGACGCATCCGCGGCCACCACTGACTTCCCCGGCGCCGCCTTCCTTCCTCCCAGTGCAGACATCAGGTGAGTCCCTTACTCCTCTCCCTGTCGCTGCTCGTGTGGATGAAGAAGCTTATGTTTTGCTGCCATCCCTCCATGCAAGATCCATTGGCAATTACTTCTCTGTTCAGTCACCTCTGTCCGGACACCGGGTCTTTCCCAACAAGAACCTCCTCGAGGAGCATCTTCTGCTACATCAGCTAGGTATGTCAAACACCATCCTTCTTCTGAACTCCATCGACGATTCAAGATGGCACATGCATGCTTGTCAATTATCAGCATTACAGACAACTAGTAGGGTGCCCGTGCGTTGCTACGGGGAATTTTGTTGATCACGGGGGATAAAGCCGTGAACTCCAGCATTCCAACATAATTTAATTAGTGTTTCAGAACTACTCGCTGACTCAAATTTAAGGAGTAGCAACAGTAATGCTCAAACTCGTTACATAAAATGACTTGTATGTTGGCAACATTAAGAGCCATAAACTGCACCGATCAGAATGTAACCAATTTTATGAAAGAAATAACTTCAGTCTTACAGAGAAACTGCATAGAGGAATACCACATTACAAAATATCGGTAGGGTTTGCCCTCCGTGCCGCCCGCTCGTATTCTGGCCTTCAAAGTATTCGTCATGATTTGGAGGAGACAATCATTGAAGTGAAAAAAAACTAACTTATTTCACCAGTTCTGGAAATGTTTTATTCAGTTTCCTGGTACTATCAATGCTAAGAGTTGTCTACCCTGGTTATCACTGATCCAGAAAAACATAGTACCATTAATCAACTCAAAAGGATTGTGTGATATTTTACTGAACAAATAGAATGCGCTTATTACATAATTGATATTTCAACCAAATGGACCGACAAATTTTACTGAACAAATAGAACGCTCTTGCTCAGTGCAGCATGCTCTGCAATGTCACCCCATTTTGCTTGCAAAATTACTAAAGCTTCCAAAAGAAGCAAGGTCTCCTGGTCAGTCCAGCTAGTACCACCAAAGCCTGGAATTTCTGCAGATTCCATAATGATGAAATCAGTTTGTGACATGCCTGCATCCAAATTTCCTTTGTCATAGTCTGCGTGGAAAGGTTTAAGAGAAAACAATCAGCATTCAGCTAAATAAATCATCAGACCTAAGAACTATGCTTCAGTACTTTTGTTAGGTAAAAAAATTAAAGAAGAAGAAAAAAGAACCATATAGAAGTATCATCAGCTCCATATTGACCTTACCATGAAGCTACCTAAGCAAGAAACCAGGTGGGATCAGGTGAAGGGATGTGAATCAAATGGTTTTGCAGTTGATGGTTGTTTTCCAGAGTCAGGTAATAGACTAATAATAGAGTGTTGTAAATAGATTTGTTGTCAATGTCAGCCACCAGGTTAGATAAAGCAGAGTTCAGGCACTGGATAACTTGTCCGCTAGCATCCTGCATCCAAACTTGTAGAGTTGTAGGACACAACGACAATGCAAAAATCTTCGATTTTTCATTTCCTAGTATAAGTAGCACATAAAAAACCTGCAGTTGATCACAATACCTGTAATGGTGTATATAGGCCTTGCCAAAATCCCACCGAAAGTAATGTTTACTACTGTCCAAGAAAAAAAACACACGAAATGTTTGACTTGGAATATAAAAATTACAGAAAGAATGGAATTTAAGCAAGCATATTGTGGATGGTTAATTAGTCGCATAATATACCTTTTCTAATCTGTGAGGACCTCTCTATACACAATATTTTTTGTGTATGTTGCAGCCTGTTTAGACAATTCCTTTCCTTTCTTCTCATTGTCCTTCACGCCAGTACGCTTAGACTTTTTCTTTTGTTTCTTGTCTTCTACCGGCATCCATAGTATTTTTATGTTTGTTCTAGAGGTTGCTCTAGACAACGCGACGTATAATTGACCATGAGAGAAGACAGGCTCCGGTAAGTAGACGCCTGCATTTGGAATTGTTTGACCCTGCGCCTTATTGATGGTCAATGCAAAGCTCAATCTAACCGGAAATTGCTTCCTCTTGAAGCGAAACGGGAACATATCATCATCAGAAGGACATAGAGGTATACGAGGAAGGAAAACTCTGTTCGCAACTACTATTGTGCATCGCAGCCATGGGCAAACCGAAGAGACTGGCACCTAAATACATCTGTTCGCAACTGAGCATGCAAGCTCCAACCTGTTTGGTTCTATAATGACTATAAGTGGTACTTTCAGATTCAGCATATGCAGAGACTTATAACAGCAGGCTAGTATCGGTCTGAAATTCATTTCCTATTGATCCCCAACGAGCAGAAAAGAGCAGGCTGGTACTTTCAGATTCAGCATATGCAGAGACTTAAACGCTACGACGGTGGCTGCGAGCGGAGAAGGGTGGTCGGCGATGAGGGGCTCGACCCCGTCGCAACTCCTCCCGAGCGGCACGAAGGGCGGAGGCGGAGCAGCGGCGGCAGGCGTAGTTCATATATGATATGGCTCAGCGAGGATTAAAACCTAAGTGATTTCCCTGAACATCACAACTGTAACGTCTAAGCAAGCATTTTGTCGAACACCTTTTGGGCATGGGGAGCATTAGCGTATTACCTGCAGCTTGCATTTATTTGCATTTATGTAGTTGCATCGGGCTAGCGAGGGAGCTCCAGTGGAAGAGAGCAGGATCAGCGACGAGGTGGAGTCCCAAGCTGTGCCAACGAGCACGACGGCCTCAATCCCGAGCACCGCGGAGTAGCGCGGCGCGGCGATGGGGGCGCTGGCGGTAGAGGCGTGGCGGGGCGCGGCGAAGAGGTGGGAGGAGTGGCGTCGGCGGTTGGATAGCGAGCGCGAACGATGCGGGGGAGGAAAGCGGAGGGAGCGACCGAGGGAGGGGGCTGCGGCGACGTGGATCGAGGGGTTGAGGAGGGGAGATGCGGAGGGAGCGACCGAGAGAGGGGGAAGACGCGTGCGCTGATGCAGCGGCGTGTGGAGGGCGCGACGAGTGGTGCAAGCGCGATGGCACGGCGTAGGGGTACGGAGGCGGAGGCGGCGGCGGGGTGGGGGTGTGCGAGAGAGAGAGAGAGAGAGGAGGGGCACAACGACGGGGGGATTGGGGGGCGCCATTTTTCTCGCCGACTGCGGATCCGGAGAAGCGTCCGATCTCGATCTCTGATCCCACGGTTGATAGGTCACGCGTCTACGTTGGCTTCACCATCACCACTACGGATTTTTTAAATAGTAGAGATTAGCTTCAAGATACATTTGTGGCGTGTCTAAGGTCTAAAGTTGCGGCTGTTAAGTGTTAATCCCCCCAACAAGCAGCATAATTTAACCCAACCTGAAGCCTTTATACCCGGCAAAACACTAAACAAACCTACCCTTCTAATTTCACACTGTTAATTAGGCTAGTTTTGGCTAATTAATTAGCTTAAAAGCTAGCTAACATTGCTATCTTCAGCTTTCAATGCAAGCCCTGCAGTGTAGTAAGTAGCTCACACGAATTTTCAGAGCGTGTTGTCTTAACTGGTTTTCTTGTATTAACAGGGTTGATATACATGAGATTGGGTGCTTTTGTGAGGTATGTTCTGCCTAAAGTTTCTATTGTTTATGTCCTGCCTAAATTAATTGTTCTTGAGTTTCGATAATGTTCTGTTAAACAGTGCTCAGATTTATATAGTACTACCTCCGTCCCAAAATACTTGTCGCTTTGAGTTTTTGTTTGTAACTTTTGATCATTCGTCTTATTCAAAAAATTATAGAATTATTATTTATTTTGTTTGTAACTTGCTTTATTATCAAAAATACTTTACGTATGACTTATCCGTTTTTATATTTGCACTAATTTTTCAAATAAGACGAATGGTCAAACATTGCAAGAAAAGAGCCAAAATGACCACTAATTTGGGACAGAGGTAGTACTAAGTTTTACTACTGTCCCTGGGTGCTCAGATTTGCTCTGCATTAGTTCTAGAGAATGGCATATATGCATTTGTAATAGAGAATGACATGTGTTTGTTCACAGTCATTAGCTGAAATTGGACAGCAAGTATATTCTAGTTAGTTAGCATAGAATCTGGTATTGTTCTGATTTTGTTTCTGTTTTGTTTTTTTCCCTTTAATTCTGGTAGCTTGAGTGTCTATCAACTGCTTTGGCCATTGGATTTGTTAATACAACACGTGTTCCACGAAAGCTGAAGATGATTATTGATTCCCATGACCCTGTAATTCTGTAAAGGATGCCATCATTTTTAGGAATTTAGGATGCCCCTTGTGAAATGCGTCCTTCACTGTGGAAATGGATCAAAGGAATATCACATCTCCCTCTTAACAGCTTCCCAGGAATATGCAATTCTTTTGGTTTTAAAAACAAACAAGAGTAGGAACATCAATTCCATCTATACACTCTGAATGTGCTTGTGTTTCTTACCCACTGACTGCATTAGTGCAGTGTATATGTTGGGGACCTGCTGAAATTGAGCTCAATTCTGAATTCTAAAATTCTGAAATTATGGTTCAGGTTGCTGAAATTTAGCTAGAAAATTCAGTCTCAGATCATGTGCAGGTTTGGGAGTTTCAGTTCTCTGAAACTGATTTTTTTTACTTTGATGAAGAGTACAACTGTAGATTGTGCCATTTTCCCTTTCAATGTGCTTTTTTTATTAATTCATAGACCAACACCAGATCTTTAGAAGTGTATAAATAGAGAAATCATGCAGTTGATGTTATTCCCGTAATTAGACACTTTTTAGGTGCCTGTCATGCAGTTGATGTTTTCGATATATGAATTGTCTATTGGACGTAGTTTTTATTAACCTGTAGTTTCTGTTGACTGCTGCTAGTTAAGCTATTTCAATGGGGCTTAAACATGTGGTTTAGCAACTATTGGTTATAGGAGTAGCTATTATATGTTGTTGTTGTGACACAATATTCTTCTTTTTTGTACATAATACATCAACATGTGTATGCCATAGACTGATCTGTATAGTGAGGATGATGTATTCTTTCCCTTTTGCAGGTAATTGGAAATGTTCACAGTGAAACCTGAATTATTCATGGAACTTATTGAACCTCTGGAACTAAGTAACCTAAAACTTTCTCGTTATTGGAAATATATGTGGCTGTTGACCATATAGGGGCATATTGATCAGCTATTTTTCGGCCTTTGAATTGTGCAGTTTTCTTTCCAGTGATAATCCGTCTCATATGTTTTTTCAGGGACTTTTGTTTGCTGCACCAAGAATGTTATTGTGATGTACCTGAGAAATGTGTTGTTATGTTAATTGAGGAACTTTACAAGTAGATATTAATGATTTAGCTTCAATTTATGTAATTTAATCCCTGCTACTTATTACTGTAATAGAGATCTACATGTGTGAATCTATAATCTTAGTGTGCACTAATATTCTAATATGAATTGACATTTTTTTCTAGACTTTGTAATAATCACGACATAAATTGTACAGCCAGTCTTCGTTATTTTCCCTTTTTTGTTTTTTCTCTCATTTTTTCTCATTTTTAGATTTTTCTGGGTGGTGTTTTGAATTTTCTGCAATTTTGTTCGTGACAATTTAAAATTTATGTAATGAAATCTTTAAACCTTAGTCCAAATAAATCAATCCCACCAATCCCTTACCTGTCCAAACAAACCAAATGATAATCCCGTGGTGAAAGGGATTGGGTGGGGGATTGGGTGGTGGGAGGGGATCAACCCAATCCCCTCCGATGACCGTTTTACCTGGGTATAATTATCCCTTGGTGCTGAACGAGGCCTTAGGGTTTAATTGCTGATTGTGCTTCTCCGATCGATGTTCACCCGTTGATATAGAGATGGCGCGAGGGCTGGACACCGGGCAGGGCAAGGCGGCCGTCGTGGCGGCGGTGGAGGGCAGCGGCTTCGGGCACCGCGCTCTGCACATGGCGGCCTCCGGAGGGAGCGTGGACGTCCTCAGGTACCTCGTGGAGGACCTCCGCCTCGGCGTCAACCAGTTCAATGGCAAAGGTCTTGCGCTCTTTGCCTTGCCTCTCTTCCGTTCTATTTTTCAGTTCGCTCTTATACGAATCAAGATGCATTGAGTATTCTTTTTCTCAAGAATGATACAATAATTCATGCTTTGAGTTATTCTAGTCCTCGTGCAAGCATTGAACATCCCCTCTTTTGTGTACATTGAAAAACCACAATTTAGATTGATATCAAACTCCAAATTCGGTGGCTTCAATTTATTATTAAGAAAGATTATTTAATAGGACAGTCCCTACTGAACTATCTCGTGGAAAAAACTTGTCATAGCAATTAACAAATTAACCAAAAATGAAACAAATTGCTCAACCCCTCACCCCATTCAACCACACAATCATCACACAGAACGAGAACCCAAAACATATCACGTAATTAAGCAACGCGGAGAGTCTTGTCAATGTGGGTGCTGGAGGTCACCACTTTGTGGACCAGAAGCTGGCATGGAGGAGCAATGGTAGGAGAAGAGCTGTAATGTGTTTGAGAAGTAGGGTGACTGGGGAGGCCATGTCTTGCACAGACAGCAGTTGCAGAAGTGGTGGTACCGTGGTGGAGATGCGTGACAGCGTGAGAGGCTAGAGAGTTGACATGGGTTGGGTTTGACTGTGTGAGGGTGTTCGTGATTGTGTAACACCGCAGATAACTGGTTTCCTGTTTATATATACCTTCTCTGAGATTTGGACTTGAATTGTCAATTCCAATCCCTGATGGCAGACAACAACCTTGTCAATGGAATTGGAATGTGTTCCTTGGACTTGGAAGTATTCTGAACAGTAATTGTGCATTCTAATTTCCTATTTTCCTTGCTTCCCATACTTTTCACGGTAATCATTTATCACAAGGAATCACTGGTACTACATTAGCACTAGCCAGTCCAGTTGCACATTTTATCTTTTTAACAAGGAGTCTACTTAACCCCCTGAAGAAAAAAAAGGTACATATCATGTGCCCTGAAGTATTTAAAAATGTACAAATAACACCCTGAGGTGGTTTCGCCATGGTAAACAATATGACTAGTGGGTAGTGATGTGGTGATGACTTAGCAGATGAATATAAAATCTGTAGTAAAATGCCCCACTTCTTGAAACAATGTTTCATTCAAGTACTTAAATTGAACTTTGAAAACAAAAGATAATTCACCCTCTGACAAGAGGACTCACCAGATAAAATATTTTTAGGATGCAGACCATCACTGCATTGTTGTCCACTACTCCATGTCATTTGGTATGTTGGCATCTCAGGGGTTTTTTAGATGGCTTTCAATACCTATAGGGGACATGGTACCAAATTTTATACTTCAAGGGATAATGTGTGAAGGAACTGTTTGGTTTTTGAAGTGGGATGATGAATTCACCACTTGATCCTTGATGATGTTATTTGGTTTGGGGAATGGAATGAGTTTATCCATCACCACCTCAATCCTCAAAAGGCACATGATAAGCTATCGGATGAATGGAGTCATTCTTCAAATTTTGTGGGATGGTCACATGATGGATCACCCGTCCTAGATGTGTTGATTCCTCATACCTGTAACTAAACAGCCTGTAAGTAGACGAGCCCCCATACCTCTAGGTGGTAAAGTAGTTTTTTTTTTAAACAATACCATTTTACATTATGCATCAGTAGCCTTTGTAGTTTGTATTGTTGAAGGCTCGATCAATATGACCATATGGGTTCCCTATGGTCCTTATGTCATGTCATGTTTTTCTTGGCAGGTCAAACACCACTGTTCCTGTCTTCAATTCATGGGAGAGCTGCTGCTACAAGATATCTTCTCGATCATGGTTCCAATCCTGCGATTGATAAAACAGTGTTACCTCTTCATGGTGCTGCAGTGAAAGGTCTCTCTGTCTCTTTCTCACACACCGCAAACACAGAGTCCAACATATATTTTTGAACAATATATTTGATACATATGCAAGTGAATTCTTTCTTCACTTAGATTTACCTTTATTTTCTTCTAATATTTCTGTCAATATTTGAACTATTGTTTGTACTTAAAACTTAATGGATAAGCACAGGGCCAGTAGCCAGATGAAACCAGATAAAATTTTCCCTTGTGTGCAAGGTTGTTTCGGGAGAGGCACTCCTTGTGATACATATTTACTGGTCACTATATTATAGTCATGACTCTGGATTTCTGTTATTTCGTGAAAAACTTCGCAACAAGTTCTCACAACTATTCAACTAAATGGCAAATTGCACGTAGAGACTAAGTCCTTGCATCAGTATTTTGTCACTAGTAAGTTTGTTTTGTAGTTTGTTACTCTCTCCGTCCCAAAATAAGTTAATCTAGTACGGGATATGACATATCCTAGTACTATGAATCTGGACAGGCACACATCCCGTACTAGGTTAACTTATTTTGGGATGGAGGGAGTACTTAAAATTGTTGACGAATATAGAATTCTGACAATGACACAAAGTCTTGAATGATGCTTCTCTCTTGGGTGTTTGCATGGCTCTGATTCTCATTTGATTGATGATTTGGATGAAAAAGAAACAGCTACATGTTTCTGGACAACAACTTTAGTTCCTATACTTCGTTATTGTTGTCCTGATTATAAGCATATTTGCTGTTAATATGTTGAATTTTGTTCAAGCTAAGCTTTTTAGATAATAAAATTATGAAAACTTAAAATCCAATTTTTACTGTTATCCAACAGACTCCTTTTGAAAACATAACTGTTCCGAATCACTATTAATAATTGTTTCTAGGCTGTTCCTGATTGAGCTGAACATTGTTCCAAGTCCATTTTCAACATATATCTACCAATGAAGACCTCTATACCTATGATAAACATTGTTTTCTAGTTTGTTCTTGTTAGTAATGTATAAATTATTCTTTTGCAGGACACTGCGAAATAGTAGAGTTGTTTCTTTCAAAAGGAGTTGATGTGGATTTATATTCTATCGCTGGGACCCCATTGCTGACAGCTGCGATTAGTGGCCAACATAGCACGATGAAGATCTTATTGGAGCATCATGATGATGTAAGACATCAGTTTCTTTGTTGCTCCCTCATCTGTGCAAAAGAAACACCTGACCTATCAGTTTCAAAAAGAAATGCCTGACTTACTAAACTTTTAAGGATAGTATCACTGATTTGGACTATAACACATTAGAATGAAAAAAAAATGAAAAAAATGTCCTCCAACACTTGTGCCCCATCTAGAGTCAAAGTTGTTTTCTTATTGTCAAACATGCCTCTTTATTACTCGATTGGCTCAGTGTAATCACAAGCCACCAGGCGATTTACAGACTCCGGGAGGGGATCAGTCGAAACAACAGACTGATCTGGGTGACCCCATTTTGAGCTAGTTCATGAGCAGTATTGCAATACTGAGGAGCATAGGAGAAATCTACTTTGGCAAATTCTAGCTGAATAAGCTGTTGGTCTGGAGCAATGCATACAATTAATGTTGGATTATAATTGTTTCTCTCAAAGTGCAACATCCTCACTTCCTCAGGAGTGCTATAAATGCAATTTATTTCCTGTATAAGCATCTCAGTTTGTCCCTGCCTGAAAATACCAACACGCACTCAATGTACGAGTACTGATATTAATTTTCTTTTGCTCCTTTTTTTTAAACTGCAAGATCTTGATTATTCTACTTTTGACAGCC
Organism: Oryza glaberrima; assembly: GCF_000147395.1. Lineage (NCBI taxonomy): Eukaryota > Viridiplantae > Streptophyta > Magnoliopsida > Poales > Poaceae > Oryza > Oryza glaberrima. The sequence continues at coordinate 1,548,226 of NC_068334.1, read as the reverse complement.
TAACAGGGTTTTCAATCTTGATGGTACCTCGTTGATTATGTCCATAGTTTCTGGATCATTGGAATGCGTGAAGCTATTAATCAAAGTCGGTTACCTTTTTCTTGATGTCTATATTCATATTTGTAATTGTAGTAGCACCTTGGTTTATTTTCTTTTTCGTTTCTCTGTGGATGACAACTGAGACACAATCACTGATGTTCAAATAACAATTCATTTATACAGGTTGGTGCTGACATGAATTTTAGAGACTCCAATGGCGTTACTTGTGTAATGGTTGCAGCAAATCATGGCTCTTCTGTCATCATGAAGTGCTTACTAGATGCTGGTGCTAATCCAAACATTCCAGATGAAGTGAGTAATATTCTTTCCTCTATAGCCTGTGACTGGATGTTGTTGCGACAGGCTGTATGGTCTTGAGAGATTAGGATAATCTACTCACTTATTCTTTTTATCAACTGTACCAATGGATAAGTCTGCATGAGAAGAAGGCAGTGCTTCTATGCTGCTCTAAAGGAATGCAATTGTTGAAATGTCATCTCAAAGGAAATTGCTCACATTCCACTCCAAAGGGTGGATATATGGTTTGATTTTCATTACTGTTTGATGCTGCTTGATATAGGGATGATGAGAAAATACTAAGGTTTACCAATCTACGAGTGGGAAAATATTTAGTGCCCCTGTAAGTGATCATTGGACAAACTAATGTCCTGGGTTGTACCCTTTGAACCTTCATCCTATCCTGTTTTGACAAATCATGATATAAAAACTTGTTTTTGTGAACCTTGGGTTATCCTTACTATATTATTTAACCTGATGTTTATTTTACAATCTTAGCTCAGACAATTTTACAGCCTTATGTTTCTAACATGGGATCCTAGTTGTTAGTGCTGAAGTTGTTAAAATTATTTGCAATATCTGTGATATTTGCATTGGTGGTGAATTATTATGAAATCAACCAGTTCTTTTACTCCTGCAGTTCAATACGACTCCAATTGAAGTTGCCGCTAATCATGGCAGAAGGGACATTGTTGAAATGTTGTTTCCTTTAACCTCACCAATTTCAACACTGTCAGATTGGAGTATCGATGGAATTATTTCTCACGTGGAAACTTTTGGTTTGAAGCCAAGGGTATTTGTTCCTTTATCTGCCCACTTGTAATTGCATATCATTGTTTATCATCATTATTAGTTTCCCTTACTACCCCACCTTACTAGGCTCAGGGAAATAGTGTGAATGATTTTGAGAGTTGAGGGACCAATTGTGGACAGTTTCATGGTTCATAGATGGAAATTGGACCGAGGCCATAGTTGAGGGTCCAAATGTCGACTTTTTTCCTTTTGGAATATAGTATTCCTCTTTTGATATTCGATTTTTTTTCTCATGATATCCTGTCAATTAAACTTTATTAGTTCTTAGGCATATCTGGTGAACTGAATAATCATCTATGAGTATATCGTATTATCCAAAAATAAGTATGCATATGTAGTATCTATATCTATACTACTTTAAAAGAAGGCAGCGGCGGTGGCAGTAAATCTGCAACCCCACCTACTCTCATTGTAAATTTTGCAAATTACCCATTGAACTTCCTAATATTGAGGTGAATGTTCCATATAGCAAAACGAGGATGGGCAACACATTTCATGGAAAATATATTTTTATTAGTTTCAGACAATATCTATATCTATACAAAGAAGGCAGGGGTGGTGGTAGTGAATCTGCCAGCCCACCTAGGCACCTACTCATTGTAAATTTTGCAAATTAGCCCTTGGACTTCTTAATATTGAGATGAATGTTCCCTATGGCAAAACGAGGATGGGTAACTCATTTCTAGGAAAATATATTTTTATTAATTTCAGACAATATTATTTCTTCTATCCATACCAAAGCATGGGCATTCAGTTAGTTATTTAAAAAGATATGTGGGTATCTAGTATTAGGTAATTGCTCACTATTTATCATTGAATTCATGAAGATTGGCACCTAATCAGTAAAATTTATGTTGTCTTGGATGCATGTTCTGGTACGTAGGTCAATCATGCTGATTTGGATTGCTACTTGATAGTTTAGTATTTTTAGCTCACTAACTGTTTTTATATGTAGAAAAAAAAACATTTTCTTCACTTCAAGCACATCTAGGGCATAGATAGTATTTATAGTTCTCAGTTAGTTTTGATGAGCTTGCCAATTCATTTGCCACCTTCTGTTTCCTTGTATTATTGTTGAACTCTTTTAGCTTTGTTATCTTTTTCGTCCATTTCCCCATCAATTATTTTGGAAAATCAGGCTAGTGCCATCACAAACATGGATATTAGTAACACACCACCTCAAATGCAAACTTAGCTTCTCATGTATTTTTCTTCCCTTCTGTTTCCCCTGAGAGTTATTATGGTAATTCCTTATGTATTTTTCTTCATTTGACGTGGCCGGTTATGGTTATGATGAGGCTGATGAGCACAACACAACAGTATATATTTGTTGTTGTACTGAATGTGAACAGTTAAAGCAATTTTAGAGTAATATGGAACATTTATTTTCATGTGTTTTTTTTGGATAAAAGGCCTGAGTGGCCCAGCTTTTATAGAAAGCTAGAGAGTTCTTTCCATGTGTTATTTTGTTATGCGCTGTGCACAGATATTTACTAGTTCGTAGTTGAGTCAACTGATTTCAAAGCAGTAGTACTGGAATATCAAACTGGATATTTTACAGGTTATGCAAGATATGTGAATCATTGACTGTGATATTTGTTAACCAATCGTTTCATAGATGCAGCTTCATATTGGTATTAGTTATACATGCATGTTCTTACTGATAATCCTTTGTTCTCAGGATAATGATCTGTCTAAAAGGAAAAGTGCTGAACTGAAATTACAAGCTAGAGAGGCTTTCGAGAGAAATGATTATGCGCTTGCAGTAAAACACTACACTAACGTAAGACATTGCAACACATCTTTAGTGCCTAAATGTGTTGTTTTTTTGGAGACAATTCATGTCAACATTGTAGCTCTCTGTTCACCCTTAAAAAAGTTGTTTCAATACTACCAGTATACTACCTCTAGCTAGGAATGAAAACGGAGCGGATAATGCTCATACCATGTTTGTTTTCATATTTTTTGCCGGACACGGAAACAAATACGGATAGCTTGAATATGGAAACAAATATGGATTATCTCTAATACGAGTAATAATCGAATATGATCGAACACGAATACGGAAACAAATTTTTCTCAGAACACGAAAACCAACTCAACTTCTAATAGAAACAAATATCAACATATATAATTAGCTCATTTTATATAAAATGTAGTATGATTTATAAATATTTTTAAAAATTTAAATAGTATTAATAGTGTGGACTAGTGATAAGAGATGAACTACAATTAAAATCTAAAAATGTCTATTGAAGGTCATAGAGTTATAAAAAAATGGGGGTATGTCTCATAACTTATGTGGATATCCGAATTATTATCCGTATCTGACGGAGAAAATATCCGTATCCGTATCTGAACTATCTGAGAATTATCTGATACGAAAGGTATCCGTATTCGTTTTTCTCCGGAGCGGGCGGAAACTATCCGTTCCGTTTTCATCCCTACCTCTAGCATTGTTGGATTACGTAATTAACAAGACATGATAATAGCTACAGACCTACAGTTGAGGTGAGTAATATAGACAAACAATACATTCCATTTTATGTATTGCTAAAAGTTGCATGTACTTTTACTGTAGGCAATAGAACTTAGCACAAGTGCTCATGATAAGGCAACCCTGCTAGCAAACAGGAGCCTATGCTGGTTGCGTTTGTCAACCGGCATTGGGGCTATTGCTGATGCTAACATGTGCAGAATGTTGCGGCCCAGTTGGCCCAAAGCATGCTATCGACAAGGGGCAGCTTTCATGTTTATAAAGGTAAAAAAGACTAAAAGAGCATTTTTTTTTAAAATTCGATTTTATTTGTCAAAAATTTGATCTGTTCTTTTGTGTATAGGACTATGGAAAAGCTTGTGAAGCTTTTGCAGATGGCTTGAAGTTGGACCCTGCAAATGAAGATATAAAGAAAGCTTTAAGGTAATTATTCTGGATCTTCATCCTGTGAAGAGCCCACTATATTATAGATTCAGTAGAAAAGAATGTATATTATAAATGTGGAATCGGGTTAGTATGCAAGCCTTTTTTGCTTCTCAGGAAAGTAGCATCTTGTGATCTCCCTGGTGCCTTTGTGCATGTGTGCCTAGTTACCGTTTCGGGAAAATTTCTTGCATGCCATTTGAATGATTCTTGTGCTTCGTGCTATAAGTGGGAAGGGGGACCCATGTAGAGATTTTTCCGTTTCTGTAGTACAATGCTTTTTTTTTTTCTCCTTGCAGGGATGCCGAGGAGGCCATGAAGAAAGACAAAATGGAGCGCAGAGGTTGAGTTCAGCCTTATGTTGAGCCTCTATTTTGTTGCTAGCTAAGTTCGTCCTTCATCAGCAACCCAGGACATTTTGGCCGCCAACGGACAAGCTTGTGCTCTTGCAAGCTTCAGATGGCAACTCGTGTTAATCGTGGTCGAATTAACAAGCTCCAATTGCACTCTTCACATTTCGTAGTATGTTCTCTGTCTAGAGACTAGAGAGTTTAAATGTTAACTATATATGTGGAAACTATTTCATGGTTTGTGGAAGTCGTCGCGCCTCCTGAACACCATCAGTTTTCTTTTCTTCCAACAATTCATTTGCTGCTTCTTGGCTTGTAAGCTGCGTTGAGAATCTAGGATGCGTTTTAAATAGCTAATTAAGCTTATAGCTACTTCTCGTTTTTTTAGCATGTTTTTCAAATTGATAAATGGTGTGTTCCGTAAAAAACTTCATATATATAGAGGATGATTTAAAAATGAGTTCATTTTTTAAATTTTTAATAATTAATGCTTAATTAACTATAAGCTAATCACGTTTCTTGTTTCATACTTTTGTGTGCAGCTAATCACCTAAACCCATAATTTAAAAAGAAGTGACTGTCTACATATCTGTTGATAGAAAATCCTCAACCCTTTCCATTTTCAAATTTTGGACCGCTAGATATGCTTTTTAAGATTTGTGCAAAACCTCAATCCTAACTCTCTCCTCCCTTTCCTCTCAAGCTCGTGCATTCCGCCGCTACCACTCCCCTTGTGGGTTCCATCTCGCTCTGCCCGATCCCCCACCGCCATCGCGCTGCCGCCCACCACGCCGGCTGGCCCAAAGGCGCCAACGGTGCCAGTGAGGCTGCCCCCCTCCCGGCCGGCCTCCTCCCCTTCTCCTTCCCCTCCCTCTCCTCCTCTTCTTTCCTTAAGCCAACGGCGGCGCGCCACCGTCTTCCCCGTCTCCGGCAACGGGGCTACAACACCGGCCGCCTCCTCCTAACACGCCCTTCTGCTTTGCCCCTGGCATCTACACCGGCCCACTACTAGCTTTCGACCCTGCGGTTTTGATAACGCCGCCACCGCCCACCGCCGGGCTGCCACCTCCTACGGCCATCCCTCTAAAGCCGGCGAACTCCCCCCTCTTCCCTCTCCCCCTCCCACCACCACCCCAACCCGGGACCCTAATCCGTAGAGTTCTCTGTCGGAGTCTAGGGTGTCATCAGCGCCGGAGAAGATGAGGAGGTCGCCGGAGTTAGAGGAGAAGGCCCGGGGCACGAATCACGAAGCTCATCCGGTGGCCCAAAATCTGCAAGATTTGGAGATGGGTTTCATGTCGACTGAAGGTTAGCAATTCCGTAAAAAGAATGCACCCTAATTTTAGACTTGCTATTTGTACTAGGTATAGAGTACTATAGCTATAGTTCCAAACCTAATCCCTTCTATCTTGCGCTTTCACTCGCGACATATCTGCTCTGTCTCTCTTCTTTCTCCTCCCTTCCACACAAGGGCTGAGACAGTGTGGAGGCGGGGGTCCATATATTTATAGATGAGGGGCTAATGTAGATTTTGTTTGAGGTTGTTAAAAGGCCCAACAGGCTAAGAAGGCCTAAAAAATCGTAACCCAACTCTAAATTTATCTTATTTGCTCTTGGTCATTTTGGTTTAGCTCCCGCTATAATTTTATACCGATTATACTGACGGGGAATAATTTGTAGTAGCTTACTCACTCTTAAACCTGGTACCGGCAATACAAAGAGTACCCTTCGAAATTAAGTTTTTCTGTCGAAACAACAGCTGCTCGCTTTAGATTTTCAGCGCCACGTGAAACAGTAGTTTCGGTTTAATTTTTGGTCGAAGAGCTCATAGCACCTCTTCCGGATATATCATCTCGCGATGGCATCTTGAAATCAAGACAGAGAAATTAAACAAATACGCTTCTTTAGACCGGTCCAAATCCAATACTGTGATAGTAAGTTGATGGTTCTTCTCCGCCATCTCTGTCCGAGTGAGACGATGCAGAATACTCCCTCCGTCCCACGTTAAGTGTATCCATGAGTTTTCGTGTCCAACTTTAATTGTTTGTTTTATTTAAAATTTTTTATAATTAGTATTTGTATTGTTATGAGATGATAAAATATAAATAGTACTTTATGCATGACTACTTATATTTTTATTTTTTTAATTTTTTTTAAATAAAACAGACGATTAAAATTGGGCACGAAAAATCATTGCTGCACTTTAAGTAGTACGGAGGGAGTATTAGGTTGTGTTTGAGACAAGCACAGTGGAAAGAAAATACTCTCAACTAATAAACAATGTGTTCTTTTAAAAAAAATATAGAAAAGTTACTGGCTAGGACATGGGCAGTCGAGCTAGATGCTGGGCTAGAAGTTAGACTGGTGCGGAGAGCGCGTCATTATCCGACGGAGGCGGCGCGGAGCGATGGTATTCTCATACGGCGCCGGGGTCATGGTGAGGGTGACGGGCGACGTCGCGGCGTAGGGCGTGGTTAGGGTTCTTGGGTTAGGGATGCGCGGTTCTAACCAGCAAACGCGGCGTAGCATGGTGACGATGGCGCGACGTGGCGGCCGTTATCGATCCGTCGGTGGCGAGGCGACGTACGATGTGCTATGGGTGATGGCGACGCGACTGTGGTGATGTGACGAGGCGATCGAGGTAACGCGCGCGGCGCGACGGGACGGCGTGGTGCCGATTCTCCGGAGAGAATCAGGGGAGCGGGATCGCGGCGGAGTGGACGCGACGCGGCACACGGGAGCGGCATGGTGCAGTGCGACGCGGGTCCGACATGGGTGCGGCGCGGCTAGGGTTAGGGACGGTCGCGGCGCCGACCCTGGCGCGACGGGAGCAGGACGCTCGCGCGGGCAAGTGCGGCGTATCGCCGGGTTTTCTGGAGGTGACGCTACGCTAGGAGATGTACAGTATCGGCGCGGCTGGGTTGCGCTGGGGAGAGATTTCGTTCTTGGGTAGACCCAGATCGAACGGGTTGGTGCCTTGGTGGACCATGAACAGTGCTGGCTGAGAGATGAATAGAAGGAAAATAATAGAGCGAAAAGGGAGGGACTTGGCTGCAAATTGATAGTTGAGACTAGGAATTTGGATTGAAATGTAGTTCTATACATTTTGGATTTGAAAATTTTATTAGGAATTCAAATATTTCACTTGAATTTGAATTATTGATTTCTTCCCACAAATGATTTGCCTTAATTTAATTTAGATTTGATCCCAATGAAATCAGGGACTTGCTATAACTTTTTTATATTGATTTAAATATTCAACTAGGACCATTATAGAGGCAATAAAGCATTGCCTCCGTTTATTTGTGTGGCAAATTATTTTGCCGAGTTGAATTTTATGTCCTGAGAGACTTGACGATATGTTTTAAATATTCCGATGGAACATCCTTTACGTGACTAGGGTAATTCTATCTAATTTCAATCCTCAAGTTAAATTTAACATATCCTTTTTAAATTGGTTTTTATGGAACCCTACAATATTTGATACTCGGTACAGTATATGTGATATCAAATTAATTATATTCCCAATAAAACTATTTTATAGATAGAGCTCAACTTATTTGCACGGTTATCATTTCATGTGTACTTATATTTCATGACACATACTAAAGGACTATGTCGAAGAGTAACCCTAGCTATCTAGCGGGAGGACGTGAGATCCCCCTTTGTGAGTTCGGCCAGGGGATAGGGCACGAGCGATCAAGAGCCAACCTTAGCCGAAGATTTGGCCAAGGTTGTCGAGAGTGATCAGGAGTGAGACCAGAGATTATACAGGTTCGGGCTGCTCGGAAGCGTAATACCCTACTCCTGTGTGTGGAACTATGCTTAAGTTCTTACAAGAGATTTTGGGCTCCTGGGAAAACCTAACTGTGCTTCCCCTAGAGTTCAAGCTATCAAAAGTCGTCCCCTTGCTCGGCGGGTAAGGTCCTCCTTTTATAGTTCAAGGGGATACCACATGCACTGCCTCTATTCGTCTTATCTTTCTTGGAGGGGGGGTCCCTCTTCCTCGGGTTCTGCTCCCGCTTATGCCTTAGACCGGAAGCAATATGGCTGCTTGCTCCGTGGTGGGTCCCAGCGCCGTCTCCCATCTGACACGGGGGACATCCCCTGTCATTCCCTCATTAAGCCTTGAAGACTTTTGTGGGCTCATGTTACCGGGAATGCACCGGTCGTGCGTGCTGAGCCCTAATGGCTGATGGGATGGGGCATACCTGCCCCTACGTCGCCTGACACAGGGCGGGGCGTGCGTGCGCTGCCACCCGTCCATCTATCTGCTACTGGTCACAGACCGGTCCAAGTGATTGACGCACGTCAATCACTTGGGCGGCGTCACACGACCAGCCACGCCGCATTGCGTGGGTGGTTGGGATGCCGTTCATAAATGCGCCAGCGGCGCCCCCTCCTCCACCCACTTAGTCGCCGAGTGGTAGCTGAGCGGGGGCCTCGGGGTGGCGCAACCCCTCGGGCCCGAGGGGTGCGACGGGGTACCCCGAGGCCCCTAGGTGGACGCGGGGCACCTCTCGGCTGCTTACACGTGGCTAGGGGGGAAGGGCTCCTCCGCTCCTTCCCCCTAACGTGGGTACCCCTGGGCCCATATCACCGATAGTAGCCCCCGGCACTACGTCCGACCGCACCCCACCTGGGACGGTCTGGTGCGGTGCCTAATAACCTCCGTCTTGTGATGGTGGGCCCCGCGGGGAATCTGAGCAGCCGTCACCGATGTGGGCAGCTTTAAGTGCTCACCATGATGACAGGTCGCCCATGGGTGATCGCGCCACGCACGGGGGCGTGCAATCTGGGAAAACGGAGGGCCCGCCTGGCCACATCCGGAATTATCGCTTGGCGTCGCATCAATCGCGCGTCCGTCAGGTACGCGAAACGACATTATCGGTGGGCCAGCCTGGCCACATCCGAAATCATCGCGCGCCCCACGTCGGTTACGCCGACGTCAGCCGCATTGAACGCGGGACATGGACGTAGTGGGACGAGCGGGGCGAGTGGGATGAGCGGGCGCGAGAATCAAGAGGGCGGCAACAGCGACTGAGAGAACTGAGGAGGCGGGCCCAGACGAGGCGAGTATAAAAGGGGGAGAGGAGGAGACCCCTTCTTCTTCCTTTCGCCATTCTCACTCTCGCATTCCTGCACCTCAGCCCCCAGCATCTCTCTCCTCAACCACCACATCTCTCATCCAACCCCTGTTCGCTCTCGTCGGTCACCATGGCACAAGACGCCGGCAACGCCATTCTTCCGGCCTCGCGCATCACGTCGAGGAAGCACGTGAGCTTCGTCCGCAAATTCATGCCGGAGGACGCCGTCGTGAGGGCGGAGGAGCCGCGGCCGCGGCCGCGGTACCCGGAGCGGTGTAGGATCAAGGAGGCCGACTAGAGGGGGGTGAATAGGCGGTTTTAAAACTTAATGGCACTTAAAAAAAACTAACCTAAGTTGCTAAGCAAGGTGAGGTGCAAGGTTAACTAAGCAACTAAGTTAAGTTTTGCAAACCTAAGTGATATGGACTCAAATATGTCTCTATGAATGTAAATAGCACAAATGTAAATGCAACAAATAAATGAGACAAGAGATAAGGAATTTTTCACCGAGGTTCGGAAACTCGCCGGTTTCCTAATCCCCGTTGAGGCGAGCCCAACTCCACCACTCAACCACGAAGCCACCGCACGCCGCCTTCGTCAAGGGGTGGGCAAGGCGGGAGCCGGCCCACGGAGAGGACTACCCAAGCCTCGATCACTCGGGGTAGTTCTTCCTTCACTCCGAAGGTGGTGAACTCCAAACCACTCACAAACGGTGCACAAGGGTTGGCTCAACTCACTCTCTAACACCTCACTAGATAAACTAAGTGCACAAGGGTGTGAGAGCTCTTGCAAGGGTTCAAGATAATGCAATGGAGTGCCAAAACCTTGCCCTTGCTGTTGGGGAGTGGGTATATATACCCCCAACCACCAAAACTAGCCGTTGGAGTCAAAATCCCCAACTCTGTGCTCTGCCGGTCAGACCGCCATAGAGTGGCCGGTCAGACCGGACTACTTTGTAACAGCTAGAAAACTAGCCGTTACAGGGCAATCATTGAGCCCACTCAACCTGGCCGGTCTGACCGCAGTGTAGTAGCCGATCAGACCGTCCACGGCTCGGTCAGACCGCCATCGGCTCGGTCTGACCGGTTGTGGCTCTGGCGGCTCTATATCGCCACCAAAAACCAGACCAGTGCAACAGACTAGTGGGGTCGGTCAGACCGGCCTTACCACGCCGGTCAGACCGGCTAACAGGTCTGGTCAGACCGGCCTAAGGCCCACGGTCAGACCGCAGGTCACTTTTCAGCTCAACCGACTGTTAGTAAAACGGCGATATCTCTTGACTCGGATCTCGGAATTTGGCGTTCTTGGACTCTATGGAAAGCTTATTCAAAGGACCATCCAACCCATGAAAAAACCATCCAAGAAACACAACTTAAGTCAAGTATAAAGGGCTCACACTCCAAAGGATATCCACCGGACATACCCACAAGATGTCACTCACTCCTATTGGACATGCCCACTTCTCTCTTGGTTTAGGACTTGAGAAAACTCATCACACTTGGCTAGACAAGCCCACCAAATGCACCTACATGCATATGAACTAATATGGTACAAGATCATCCACAAGCTCGCTTCATAGACCCCTCTTGATAGTACGTCGCCTATCTAGCAAATCTGGTCTACACCAAACACCAAGACCGGGAAAAGACTAAGAAAACATTCTTAGCTACATTATACCTTTGCCTTGCGCCATCCATCTTGGGGTCAAGCTTGAGTCGAGATCAACACTTGTGACCATTTGATTCAACCATGTTTATACCAAGGTATTTACCATCATTTGTCAGGACTTTCTTCTCATCACAAGCTTGATTTCATTCTTGTCGACATGGCGATGCCCTTGGCTTGGTGACCATCAATCCATGGTGTCATCCATTAGCCTCATCACAATTAGACCTATTCCTTTGCACATCTCAAAGAAGAACATTAGTACCAACAAATCGGTTGTCATCCTCCACTTGGTGACCAACCGGTTGCATATGAAAGATATGGATATGTTTGTTGAGTATTCATTAACATCGCAAGTGTCATATACTCGTATGCAAGCTCAAATGCAAAGATCCAATATAAATAATAGGTGAACAACGTGGATCTAAAACATGCACAATAAATGTATAGGATTTGCTCCCCCTAAATATATGCATACAAATAAATATACAAGAGAGGCAAGTGTATGCATAAGTTATGAAGAACCAATGGGGTTTATCCTATACACATGGAGAAGGCATGTAGCAATGATAAAGATAAACCAAAAAACACATACCTTCATGATCTCCATGTTCTCAATGTAAAGGAGACTAAATAAGATAAGACTCAAGTAAACATTAGTCTCACACTTATATAACAATAACATGGAAATCATATATATGAACCTATCAAAACTAGGAGATAAGAAGTGATACATATCGCTTTATCTCCATGAATTTCATCGAATTTCATCCTTGTCATGATTAAGGTCCATCATCAAAGAATGCATATCTACCACATCTCATTATCGGGAAATAACCTTGTTGAAAACTTATGTAAAAGAGAGGTTAATCCCATAAACATCGGTTTATCATCTATCACCAAAGCAACAATTACACAAATTGTTTAATCCAAGATCTTTCAATCTTTTCTCTCTTTTGTGATAGATAATAATCCGATATAAACAATATAGAGAGATGAGATGAAAGATGATTTCAAATCAAGATAGAAATCTTATAATAAACAAAATATAGAATAACCTCCCCCTCAAGATGTGCATACATATGGATATAAAGGAACACATATGCACATAATCAATCAAGATCAATGAGGGAGCTCACACTATATTTTGGATCCACAAGAGAGACCAAGTTAGAATATGTGAAGTTTAATACATACATCTAATCATTTTTACTTTCATATCCAAATGAGACTAGTCAAACAAAAGCTCATAAAAATGTTAGTCTCATATAACTAGATTTGTCATTAATCACCAAAACCAAATTAAGGCACTTGAACTTACAAGCGGTCTGTGCACCTCCTGTCCTTTGCCATGGCGGGACTAATCCCGCCATTCTCTGGCTTCTTCCACGAGGTCTTGGACTTCTACGAGATCCACGCCCTGCACCTCGCCCCCAATGCCATGATGATCCTGGCCATCTTCGCGCACCTATGCGAGATGTTCATCGGGGTGAGGCCATCCATGCGGTTATTCCAGTACTTCTTCGTCCCGCAGCTGCAGCAGTCCGCGGTGGTGGGAGGATGCTACTTTCAGCCCCGCGCGGGGGTGATGGGGCAGTACATCGAGACCCACCTCCGCAAGAAGTGGGACGACTGGAAGAGGGATTGGTTCTACACCGCGCTGCCTGACCACCTCCGCCTCCGGCTCCCCACCAGCCCACCTGAGCGATCCGCTGGCTGGCTGGCGGTCTCGGAGCTTGGAGAGGAATACAACGCAGTGTTAGACCGCCTTACGGGCCTACGGAGCAGAGGCCTGACGGCGACGACGGTGTTCGGCCACTACTTCCGCCGCTGCATCGCGCCCCTTCAAGAACGGTCCCGCGGAGCATGGGCCTACACTGGGTACAACGACCCGATGCACACCCATGTGGGCCAATGCTTGGATTGGGGCGAGGAAGACGCGCGGGCGGTGGTTCGTCAGGTGCTGAGCCTGGACACCGTCGAGCCGACGCTGATCCCGGACGAGATCCTTCCCCTCTGCAGCGACCGCGACCGGGAGAGTATTCTAGCCGTGATGATGGCGGTTGGCACCGCCGGAGGTCGGTCCCGCAGGGGTGCCGCTGGGGGTGGCGGGCGGCGGCGACGGCGCTGAGAGCAGCAGTGCGGCCGCGGGCGGCGGTCGGGCTGGCGGTTCCGGCGATGGCGGCTCCAGGGCGCCTGGCCTGAGCCACGGGGCCGGTAGAGGCCCGGCCGCCAACCCGAAAGGGAAGCGGAAGGTTTCTGGGTCCGAGCCGCCTTCCCATCCACATGGCGGCGGCGCCGAGCGCACAGTCGACCGGCCACCGACCAGCCACAAGCGTCTCCGGAAGATGGGGCAGACGGAGCCGTGCTGGGGGAGCTTCATCGAGCCCCCGGAGTAGACCTTCAAACGCCCCCCCTCCCCGCCTGCAGGTACATCTGCCGCCTTCCGATTCCATTATCTCTCTTCACTCTAGCTTTGCCTTTCTCTCTATGTTTTTTTTAACAGGCGCCCCTGGGATTTTGTTGCAGCGAAATCCCCTCCCGAGGGGGCTCGACAGCGAGTCTCCCCGGGGATCTAAGCCTGAAAGGTCGGGGTGGCCGGAGGCCGGCCAAACCGGGACCGCGGACACCGCACGACCCTCCAGCAGGGCCCGAGGGCCTCACACTGGGTCCGACTCTGAGTCCACCATGGCTGAGACCGTCCCGGTGAGGAAGGAGAGGACGCCACCGGGGGTCGGTGGCGGGGCGGCTCCGGGGGCGAGGCTGAGGGGGATGCCAGACGCGCCCCCGAGATCGACCTCGGGGGTGGCCCTGAAATCGAGGTCGAGGAGGAGCGCGGCCCAGAGGCCGAGGTTGAGGCTGAGCCCGAGCGCGAGGCTGAGACCGAGTCGGCTCGTGGTCTCGAGGCGGAGGGTGCCGAGAGCACCCACACCCCTCTGCACTTGGGGCGCCCTCGGATTCGGACACGCAGGAGGGGCTCCGAGCGCAGCCCGCAATCCCGTGGGGGGACCAGCCGGACTCCGTCATCACGAGGGTGGACCCTGCCCTTCTCTACTCTTATTCCCGTGAGCATGGAGCCGTTTCTGCAGGTCCTCGCCACCGCCGACTCCACTGTCCGGGAGGGGCTCAACGTCCAAGTTCAGGCCCTGGCGGATGAGCGTGTGGCCCTGGAGGCCGAGTGGGCGCAGGTCGCGGCAGACCGTGCGCGAGGGGAGGAGGGGCGCCGCACCGTGGATGCCCTGGTCGAGCCAGGGCACAAGATGCACCAGGCTCAGCTGGCTGAGATCCAGGCGCGCGAGGAGACGCTGGACTCCATCATGCGCGAGACGGAGGTGGAGTGGCAGGCGGCCCTCGTCGCCTCCAGCATTCTGGACGAGGCGCTGGGCGACATCCGCCTGCAGTATGAGGCCCACGCCGAGGACTTGGTGCAGCGGGCTGAGGCCGCCCGCGGGGTCCTCAACACGGTCGCGGCCCAGGAATGGCGGGCGTCGGAGGCCGAGGCCTCCCTGCGGACTCGGGAGGAGGCGCTGGCGACCCAAGGCAGGACCTTGGACGAACGCGCGTCTGACCTGGAGAGGCGCGCTCGCTCCATCCAGGAGTCTGAGGCCGCGATCCGGTGGTGGGTCGAGGTCCTCGACCGCACCCACCGCGAGCAGGAGGAGCTGGACCGGGCGCAGTCCACCCTCCGCCTCCGCGAGGAGGCCGCCGCCGAGCATGCCCGCACCACCGCCGCCGCCGAGGCAGCGGTTGCGCGACGCGTGAAGGAACTGCGCCTCCGGGAGGAGGCTTGGCGGGAGCGTGATGCCGCACTTGCCGAGCGTGAGGCTGACATCACCCGTTGCGAGGTGGCGGCACGGCGGCTGGGCGACCATCCCACGTAGTGTGAGGAGGCCGTCGCCGGCCGCGAGGCTTGCCACCTGGAAGGCGCCCGGGCCGAGCCCGCAATGATGGCAGCGCGGGCGTCCGAGCTGGAGGTTAGGGAGAAGGCGCTGGCGTCGCGCGAGCAGCGCAGTGACACCGATCTAGCCGACCGGCTCGCCACGGCTCAGGACGCCCTCGCCGCTCTGGAGCGCCTGATGCAGGACCAAGCCGGGGAGATCAGGGCCCTTCATCTCACCAACGACGTGGGGCCTGGCCTCCTCCACGACGCCATCGAACGGCTAGAGCGCGCGGGACGACGGGTGGGCATCTCGATGTGCCGGGACAAGAAGTTACCATCTACTAGGCCAGCGCTCGCACACCGGCTGGACGAGATGGCGGTCGACCTGGAGAAGTTGCAGGGGGAGGTTGACACGGTCCTCAAGTCGTCGTCGGCTTCCCTGGCGCGGCCCGCGGTGGAGCTCGTCCTAGCGAGCTACCAAGCCCACAATCCCGAGTTCCTCCCCTGGTGCACGCTTGAAGACTTCCCTCCGGGGACTGAGGCGGTGGCCCGGGAGCAGGTTCAAGAGGCGGCCGATGTGATCGTGTTGATCTTCGTGGGGACGGCCCCTCGGTTCAACCTCGCACTACCCTCGGGCGAAGATAGCGGCAGCGATGGTGGCGGCGAGGACTGGGACGAGGTCTTCAGCGGCGCAGGACTTGGAGGCCCGGGCACCCCATGACTGCCCCCTTTCTTCTTTTTTGCTGTGTCTTTGTGATGAACACTTGATGACTTTAGGCCTTCGTGCCACCCCCAGTATGTACATAAATCTTATTTCCTTGTCTTGCTTGCACTCTTTCAATCTGTGAATGCCTGCAATGGGAAAATCGGGAGGTTCGCCAATTATTTTCTTAGCGGGTGGAATGCTATTTCCGTTTCCCCCCTGGGTTTGTTCGGATGAGGAAAGGAGCTCGCGCTTAGCACTCAGGACCCTGATGGCGAGGGGCAAAGCCGTCACCTCGGGGGAGCCGCTTAGCGGGACTGGCCAGGCCGGAGTCGCGGCGACTGGGGGTCGGGGACGACCGAGTGTGCCCTTCAGAGCCCCCGGGGTTCGCTGCGGCCCGGGGCACGGCCCGCGTTTGGGCTACCTCCGGCGCTTTTCAGGTTGCCCGACGCCGCCTAGGGACGAGAGTAAGCACGAACCACTCCCAAGCCAAAATAAAACTCAGGAAGGGAACGAGAAAACACGCGATGGCTTTAAATAAACAGAAAGATTTATTGCTAGAAAGGATGTCGAAATACAAGAATTGACACTTGGTAGCACGGGTAGAAGCGGCGAAGGTGCTCGATATTCCAGGGGTTAGGTAGTTCTGTGCCGTCTTCCGTGGCCAATCGAACTGAGCCTGGTCGGGGGACGCCGATCACTTTGTATGCTCCCTCCCACATTGGTGAGAGTTTGCTCAATCCTAAGCGCGACTGGACGCAGCGGAGGACGAGGTCATGGACTTGCAGTAATTGGGCCCGGACGTGGCGCTGATGATAGCGTCGCAGACTCTGCTGGTAGCACGCCACCCGGAGGGCCGCGCGCCTTCTTCGCTCTTCCAGATAGTCGAGGTCGTCGCGACGGAGCCCATCCTGATCTGCCTCGTTGTACAGCGCAACTTGAGCCGAGCCTAGGGAGAGCTCCAACGGTAGGACCGCCTCGGCGCCGTATACCAGGAAGAAAGGGGTTTCTCCTGTTGCACTGCTCGGGGTGGTCCGATTGGCCCACAGCACCTTAGGCAGTTCTTCTAGCCAAGAGTCCCCGTGCTTCTTGAGGACGTTGTATGTTTTGGTCTTGAGGCCTTTGAGGATCTCGGCGTTGGCGCGCTCGACTTGGTCGTTGCTCTTGGGGTGGGCGGGTGAGGCGAAGCATAACTTGATGCCCATGTTGTCGTAGTAGTCACCAATAGTTCACTGGTGAACTGGGTGCCATTGTCCGTAATGATACGGTTCGGCACTCCAAATCGGGATGTGATGCCTCTGATGAACTTGAGGGTCGAATGCTTGTCGATCTTGATGACCGGGTAAGCTTCGGGCCACTTGGTGAATTTGACGATGGCAACGTACAGATGCTGGTACCCGCCACGGGCCGCCTTGAAGGGCCCTAGGATATCCAAACCCCAGACCATGAAAGGCCAAGAGAGGGATGAGTTGCAGAGCCTGGGCCGGCTGATGAGTTTGCTTGGCATGGAACTGGCAAGCCTTGCATCGCCTGACGCAGTCCTGGGCATCCTGGAGAGCGGTTGGCCAGTAAAAGCCTTGCCGAAAAGCTTTATCGACCAAAATGCGCGAGGCCGAGTGGGCCCTGCATTCTCCCTCATGGGTGTCGGCGATGAGCTCGATGCCTTGCTCCCGAGAGATACACTTCAAGAGGACTCCGTTGGCACCGCGCCTGTAGAGGGTCCCTTATACTAGCACATAGCGCTTGGAGATGCGCACGAGCTTTTTGGCTTCCGCGCGATCCTCGGGAAGAGTGCGATTGTCGAGGTATGCCCGGATGTCGGCCATCTAGGCGACCTAACGTGGAGGGTCGGGGTTGACCCCCTCGGGCCCCGAGGACTGTGGCTCGCGAGGCGTCAGGTGGGGATTGCAGCGTCAGGCACCCTCGGGGAATCCGAGCGCGCCGATGGCTGCGTGAGCCTTTCTTCAAAGACTCCTGGGGGGAGTGGGGCTTGCGCTGACACGAGACACGACAGCTCATCAGCGACTGCGTTGTCGCGCCTGGGAACATGTCAGAGCTCGAGTCTGTCGAAATGGCGCTCCATGCGTCACACTTCACGGACGTAGGCGTCCATCTGCGGGTCGGTGCACTGGTACTCCTTGGAGACCTGGTTCACCACCAGCTGAGAATCGCCCAGGACGAGGAGGCCGAGGATGCCCATTCTTGCTGCAACCCTTAATCCCGCGAGGAGTCCATCGTATTCTGCCATATTATTCGTTGCTCGAAAATCGAGAGGAATGACGTACTTAAGGACGTCCCTGCTTGGCGAGGTCAGTGTGACTCCGGCTCCGGCACCTTGAAGGTTCAAAGAACCATCAAAGTGCATTACCCCGATGTCGGTGTTCGGGTCCCCCCCCCCCCCCCCCCGCCTTTGGAGGGGGAAGGGTCGAGGGGTAGGTCGGGATCATCCACTGGTGTCCACTCAGCAACAAAGTTAGCTAGGACTTGACTTTTTATCATGTGTCGTGGTTTGAAGTGCAGATCGAACTCCGCTAGTTCGATGGCCCACATCACAGTCCGTCCGGTACCCTCTCGGTTGTGCAGGATCTGCCCGACCGAGAGGATAGGACGTTACCACGGAAACCCGATGCGCCTGAAAGTAATGGCGTAGCTTCCTCGAGGCCATCAGAACTGCATAAAGCATTTTCTAAGCTTGAGGGTATCGGGTTTTTGCGTCCCGTAGCGCCTCGCTGACAAAATAGCGGGCCACTGCACCTTTCGGCGGGGTCTATCTTTGTTGTCAGGGGCGCCAGTCTCAGGGCACTCAATTCTTGGGGCCCCAGGGGGCTTCCTCCTGCATCCGCGCGAGGGACCTCGGGGCCGCCCGCCAGGGCCTCCTGCTCCCCCATGGTGGCGTCGGGGCATGCCTGGGGGCCAGGAGCATCGAGGCTCGGGCCGTCGGGAGACGAGGGGCCATCACCGGTTAATGGGGCCCCTGGTTCCTTCCCATGACCGGGCTTGTCGCTTGTGGTTCGCGGATGGTCTTCGTCGCACTCCACTACGAGGGCGGCACTCACCGCTTGGGGGGTCGCGGCCAAATAGAGCAGCAGCGGTTCCTCTGGCCCCGGGGCCACTAGGATCGGAGGGGAGGTGAGGTAAGCTTTCAGCTGGTTGAGAGCTTGCTCAGCCTCCTCCATCCAAACGAACGGCCCGAAGCGGTTGAGGAGCTTGAACAGGGGTAGTGCCCTCTCTCCCAGCCTCGAGATGAAGCGGCTTAGGGCAGCCATGCATCCGGTGACGCACTGCACATCCCTAAGTTTGCTTTGGGGGGGACGCATCCTCTCTATTGCACATATCTTCTCGGGATTAGCTTCTATGTCTCGTGATGAGACTAGAAAACTGCCAACCTTGGCAGTCTTGGACGGGTCACCGCCAAGGGGTATCTCCTTGACAGGCACCTCGTCACTCGAGGTGATCCGCTTCTTGGAGGCACACGATGTGGAGGCCTCCGGGGCTCCGCCGTCCTCCTCTGGCCGAGAGGCCGCTGCCAGGGTGTCGGCGCGCTGCTCCGCACAGGCCAGGGCGATCTTCACATCGCCGCAGATGGTGATGGGGCCGTTGGGGCCCGGCATCTTCATCTGGAGGTAGGCGTAGTGGGTGGCGGCCATGAACTTCACCAACGCGGGCCTTCCCAGGACCGCGTTGTAGGGCAAATTGAGATTCGCCACATCAAAGTCTAGCTGCTCGGTGCGGAAGTTGGTGCGGTCGATGAAGGTGACCGGGAGCTCGATGTGGCCCAGGGGCCACGTGTGTCCCGGCGTCACGCCGATAATCGGAAGCGACGGCTGAAGCTTCATCCCCGGGGCCTTTATGGCCTCAAAGGCCGCCGGAGAGATGTTGTTCAGAGCCGCCCCACCGTCGATCAGGACGCGCTTTAGCTTGACGTTGTACACGGTGGGGGAAACCACCAATGCCAACTTCCCCCCACGGGCGAGCACCGTGGGTTGATCGCTCTGGTCAAAGGTGGGTTTCACCTCCGACCAGCGTGCCCGGCGGGCCGCCTCGTGGGTTGGCGCCACAGCGAAAAGTTCTCGCTTCTTGGCCTTAAAGCTGCGGGGAGAGGCGTGAGCGTACGCCCCTCCGTCGAGCGTGGCGACGGTTTGCTGAGGAGCCTGGAACTCTAGGTCCTCGCTATCGTCATCGTCATCGTGGGGGCCTTTTTCTTGGCCTCCCCTTGCCGGTTGCCGGCGGAGGTCGCGGGGGCTTTGCCCTCTCGGCGACTCTGCCGCCTCTCCTCATCAGTCTTCCTGAAGCGCTCGGCCAAGTTATTGACCGTGCGGTAATCAGCAAGACTGTGCCGGTAAGTGTTGTGGACCGAGCACCACTTGTCCGCCGAACGGCTTTCGCCGGGGGTGGTGGCGCCCGGCTTGCTGCCGGTGGCCTTCTCCTTACGCGGGGGCCTGGAGGCACCATCCGCGGCAAGGACATGGACCTCATCATCGGAGCGGGCCGGCTTCCTCCTCTTTCTCTTGTCCCTCGGCTTAGAGTGGGAAGAGGGCTCGGGGGCAGCCGCAGCCGCTGCGCCTAAGCCAGAGATGTTCCAGGCCCACGCCTCCTCAAACCACCTTGTCCGCCAGCTGGAAGAGCTCGGCGGTGGTCTTGGGCTCCTTGGAGGCAATCTTCCCGAGCATGTGGTTGTGCCGCACGCCGCCCCTGAATGCATAGACGACCACGTGGGCCGGGATGCACGGGATAGTGTTGCGGACCTGGCAGAAACGTTGTATGCACGAGCAGAGGGACTCATCGTCCTTCCGCTGCACAGCGTGCAGTAGGGATGGCAATTTCCCCCGCGGGGTCGGGTCCCCTGCGGGGACCCGCCCCTACGGGGGCGGGGGCGGGTGTGATTTTCGACCCACGGGGGAGTCAGGGCCGGGGACCCGCATTTGGGCGAGGAGGGGATGGGGGAGACATAGCCCATAGAAGGCCCAAAACAGCCCAACCCAACAAAAACTGAGATATATAAACAAAATTACTAAACCCTAATCTTATCCTCTCCCCAGCCTCCCCTATCCCCATCTCCCGGTCTCCCCTCCCGTCCGCATCACGCACACAAGTGAGCGGAGGCGGCGGCGCGGCACAGGGGGCACTGCGCACCTCTAGATCTCGCCGTCGCCGGTCGGCCTCTCCCCTCCCCTCCCCTCCTCTCCCCTCCGGGCTCCCGTCCTGTCCCCTCGAGCTTTCCTTCCCGACTCCCGAGCTCGTCCCCTCCACCTCTCCCTCCGACAATGCAAACGACGCACGGGGCAGCGCACAGGCCTGGACGCCCGGTCGCGCGGCAAGGACGCAGCGATCGGCGAGGTTGCGGCAAGGGCTCGGTGGCCGGCGAGGTTGCGGCGGCCGGCAAGACAGGCAAGGGCGTGACGGTCGACAATTCATGCTATTTTTAATGGTGTGTCAATTATGTGCAATATTTGTTTTTGCCAAATTGATGATTGTCTTGTATTTTTGGTGTTGATTGGATAAAGATGCTACCCAATGCGGGGCCCCGGTCGAGTTGAGGGGCCCCAGAGAGGTCGGAGATGGGGGATGATTTGGCCCCGCATCAACAATCGGGGCCAGGGGCGGGGGGTGAAGTCGGGGGTCGTGGGCGGGCGTTCTAGCCCAACCCGGTCCCGCCCCGCCCCGTTGCCATCCCTAGTGTGCAGGTCCGCTTCCTCTCCCGAGCGAGGGTACATGCCCTGGAAGTTCATAACGAACTGCTGGCACAGGTCCTCCCAGGAGTGGATGGAGTCAAGGGGCTGGGTCATGAGCCAGATCCGTGCCTGACCCTTGAGGGCCATGGGAAAATAATTTGCCATGACCCGATCGTCGCCCCCTGCGGCCTCGATGATCGTAGTGTAGATTTGGAGGAACTCGGAGGGGTTGACGTTGCCGTCGTATTTCTCGGTGCGGTTTGGGCGAAACTTCGGGGGCCACCGGACATTCTGGAGACTCGCCACGAAAGCCTTGCGCCCTGCCCCACTGGACGGGGGCGTGGGGGGCCGGCCGCCTCGTGTGGGGTGGCGCGACATTCCTGATGAGGAGGTGCCTTCCCCCACGCGGGTAGCACGGTGCTTGTCCCTACGGCACTCGATGTTGATGCGAGCGTCCTGTTCCCCGTACAGACTGTCGTGACGCCCGCGGCTCTCCGTGGGCCTCGATGACGTCGGGACCGTCGACCGCCGTGAGATCATGGCGGAACGACGGGCCCTCCTCCTGGCCGATGAGGAGAGGGTTGTAGGTGGTACGCGAAGTACCAGTGGTCGCGGGCCGGCCGCCAGCGTCGGCGGCCAGCTGTCGCGGGGCGGTGGTGACCAAGTGGGTCACGTCATCCAGCCACCGCCGGACTGGGGTTTCCGGCTCTAGAACGACCGAAGGGTGCCGCAGGAGAGCCCTCATAGCCTAGAGTGTGCCGTGGGGTGTGCCGCCATCATTGTAGTTGAGGCGGCGTCGCACTCCGGCGCGGCGTAACCTGCCCCTGTCCGCCAGCGGGGAAAGGGCTGATCCTCCGGACCGGTTGGGGTCCTCCTGCCGTCCGGGACTTCGACGAGGAGGGGTTGGAGAGTTCCGGCGGTGGTGGCGAGGGTCGCGACTCCCGCTACCGTCCTCACTTCCGGAAGGTGAGGGAGTATACGCCACCACCTCTTCCTCCACTACCTGAACCATGGTCGTTGAGGATGGAGGGAAACTTGGGGCGGAAGAAAAGCGGCTCCTTCACAAACGCGCGGGTTTCCCCCTACCTGGCGCGCCAGCTGTCGAGGAGTAACCCTCTCTAGCGGGAGGACATGAGACCTCCCCCCCTTTGTGAGTTCGACCAGGCGATAGGCGCGAGTGATTAAGAGCCAACCTTAGCCGAAGATTTGGCCAAGGTGGTCGAGAGTGACTGAGAGTGAGACCAGAGATTATACAGGTTCGGGCCGCTCGGAAGCGTAATACCCTACTTCTGTGTGTGGAACTATGCTTAAGTTCTTACAAGAGATCTTGGGCTCCTGGGAAAACCTAACTGTACCTTCCCTTAGAGTTCAGGCTATCAAAAGTTATCCCCTTGCTTGGTGGGTAAGGTCTTCCTTTTATATTTCAAGGGGATACCACATGCACCGCCTCTATTCGTCTCATCTTTCCTGGAGGGGGGTCCCTCTTCCTCAGGTTATGCTCCCGCTTATGCCTTAGACCGGAAGCAATATGGCTGCTTGCTCCGAGGTGGGTCCCAGCACCGTCTCCCATCTGACACGGGGGACATCCCCTGTCATTCCCTCATTAAGCCTTGAAGACTTTTGTGGGCACATGCTACTGGGAATGCACCGGCCGTGCGTGCTGAGCCCTAATGGCTGATGGGACGGGGCAAACCTACCCCCACGCTGCCCGACATAGGGCGGGGCGTGGGTGCGCTGCCACCCGTCCTATCCATCTGCCACCAGTCAAAGACTGGTCGCAGACCGGTCCAAGTGATTGACACACGTCAATCACTTGGGCGGCGTCGCACGACTAGCCACGCCGATGCGCGTGCGTGGTTGGGACGCCATCCATAAATGCGCCAGCGGCGCCCCCTCCTCCACCCACTTAGCCGCCGAGTGGCAGCTGAGCGGGGGCCTCGGGGTGGCGCAACCCGTCGGGACCGAGGGGTGCGACGGGGTACCCCGAGGCCCCTAGGTGGACGTGGGGCGTCTCTCGGCTACTTACACGTGGCTAGGAGGAAGGGCTCCTCCGCTCCTTCCCCCTAACATGGGTAACCCCGGGCCCATATCACCGACAACTATTATTTCATGTGGGTGGGTTCTATGAAAATATATCTAGGCAAATT
Organism: Oryza glaberrima; assembly: GCF_000147395.1. Taxonomy (NCBI): domain Eukaryota; kingdom Viridiplantae; phylum Streptophyta; class Magnoliopsida; order Poales; family Poaceae; genus Oryza; species Oryza glaberrima. The sequence goes on along the minus strand of NC_068334.1, from coordinate 1,524,653 downwards.
AGATTTAATTTTTGTATTCCCCTGAGATCAAACTATCGACATGGTTCAGTTACTTAATATTTGATCTATAACTTATATTACAAAAATTAATAATTAACCTTTTCTTTATTTGGCTTTCTGTCTTTTGCATAGATGGTTGTATGATTGATAAATAATCTATCCTTGTAAATTGTACATCTTTAATTTATTTCCCCCATTGTGACAATTTACGGTTTGGCAAGCACTAGCAACCACAATATCGATCCGGCGTATCACTGGTGGACAAATGCTTTTTACTCCCGGTTGATAACCTCCTATAGTCCCAATTTTCCAACCGGAGTAAGAATCCGGGACTAAAGATCGCTATCTTTAGTCCCGGTTCTTTTTTTTTTTGCTATTTTGTATATCTCACGCCCATTATCTCAAATCATTCACAGCAACATAGTGTATCCCAAATCATTCACAGCAACATAGTTCATCCCAAATCGTTCACAACAATATAGTTCATCCCAAATCATTCACAGCAACATACTGCATTCTCAAAATCATTCACAACAACAACATAGTTCATTCTCAACACAGATCGAATCACACATTCAACACAGATCAAATCAACATAGATCAAATCATTCAATACAGATCGAATCACACATTAAGGAAAAAAGAAAAAAAATCCGTGCAGCCGCGCCGGCCTCCACCGCCTGCCGCTGCACTGGTCTCCGTGTCGGCCGTCGCCTGCCTCCACTAGGATGGCCCTCCGTGCGAGGCCGCCGCCACCGCCCGGCCACCTCCCCTCCCGGATCTGCCGCGCGAGGCTGCCTTCGCCGCCGCCCGGCCGCCGCTCGGCCGCCTGAGAAGTGGGGAGGAGAGGGGAGGGGGCGGATCTGGAGGAGGAAGAGGAAGAGATGGGGTGAGTGAGGAGAGGAGGAGAGAAGGAAGAGATAAATGTGAGGGAGGCTAGGAGATAGAACTTAGTAACTGATTGTGTGCGCCTCCTCCTGATCGATCTCGCGCGCACGCCTCATCCTCTCCACACATGCCAATCTTTTTTCCTGATTGTTAAGCAACCAGGACTATACATAGAGATAATAGAGGTGTCTGACACCACCTGCCATTTTTTAACCAGGACTAAAAATGATCTTTAGTGTTACCAACCGGGACTATAGATCAAAAAGTAGCTCTAACCTTTTGAGCCAGGACTAAAGAATATCTTTAGTCCTGGTTTTTATTACAACCGGGACTATTGTGGAATTTGGTCGACCGACCAAAGATGGTTTCTTCAGTAGTGTATGATGCAAAAGTTTTAAGAAAATCGAATTTTAGTGGTTTTTATTAACATGAATTTCTAGGATGTTAGATTATAAAAGTTTGGCCTCAATCTTATTCAAAAAGTTTGGCCTCAATCTTATTCAAAACATTAAGAATTATGGAACTGGATGGAGTGGCGATCTTATACTAACTTTGAAAATAGTTTACACATACATGTGTCGTGTCTGATTAGCACTTGTGCAATTACGCTTATGTTAACTAATTAATCCTTCAGTTTGTCACAACCTAAATTATCCAAACATGCTGATCAGATTAATTACGGTGCGACATTATGATCGGCGCATCAAAGTCACTAATAGAAAAAGGATTTTCCCAGATGATGAAAACGGGTTTTCGTGTGTGGGTGGGCGGCCCGCATGCACGCAGGGGTCTGGGAACATCGCGATTTTTACGTGCGGGAGGCACACCCGCACGCGAAAGTCGCATTTTCTTGTGCGGGGCGGTTATGTCGCCCGCATGCGAAAATAAAAATCCAAAAAAGAAAATAAAAATCACAAAAAAAAATCGAAACCCTAGCCGCCGCCGCAGCTCGTCATCGTCGCCGCTGTCACCGACGTAGCCGTCACCGCCGCCACAGCTTGTCTCTTCGTCGCCATCGCCATCGCGCCGTGGGGAGAGGCGGAGAGGCGCCGCGCTGCTGGATCCCAGCCACCTCATCGTCGTCGTCGCGTGGCGGACGGCGGAAGAGGTACAGCGCCAATGGATCCGGGCAACGGAGGGCGGGAGAGGGGCGCCACCGCCGAATCCGAGTGGTGGAGAGGCGTCGTGCCGCTGGATCCCAGCCACCTCGTCATCGTCGTCATCGTCGCCGTCGCATGGGGTACGATGGAAGAGGGGCGTGCCGCCGGATCCGGGCGGCGGAGGGCGGGAGAGGGGCACCGCCGCCGAATCTGAGCGGTGGAGAGGCGCTGCGCCGCCGAATCCCGGCCACCTTGTCATCGTCGCTGTCGCGCGGGGGAGGGCAAAAGAGGGGCGGCGCCGCTGGATCCGGGCGGCGGAAGACCGGATCCGAGCGGCGGAGAGGCGCTGCGCTGCACCATCGGATCTTGGCCACCTCGTCGGTGGCGGCGGCGGCAGAGTCGTCGCCCGTGCGCTGCCGAGGAGAGGAGAGGAGAGAGAGAGAGGTAGAGGTAAGGTGAGGATAAGGATGTGAGGATGGAATTTTTTTTTGAAGTGTTGTGAGGGAAAAAGGAGCTAGGGAGGGTATTTTCCCGTGCGGTGGTCTTAAGATGCCCGCACGCGAAAACTCTTATGATTCCGCACATAAAATGGGAGAACGATTTTCCCAGATACGATCAGTTATGGTTTGTCTGCAATTTAAATGGTCCTGTCCAGGAAAATGTTTCGTGTACTAGTGAGTTTTACTTTGTCAATTATAGAATGCATGCTTTGCGTACACGCGCGCGTTGTACTTGTACGTACTCCGGCAATGGGGCTCAAGAAATACGCTGGATGGAAGCACTTAGTGCATGGCTACATCAACGCGCGAAACTTAACCTGAGCAGGTATCGGCATGCTGTCATGTACAGTGAGGCGAGCTCTTGGTGAGGCGAGCTCGGCGAAAAGACTGAACCTGAGCAGGTATCGGCATGTTGTCATGTACAGCAGACGGCAATGTCTTCATCGCACGACAACAGTGACGCCATGCGGGATGCGGCACCGACCATCCTCGGAGTATTTCATTCTAATAATAGTCCAAACCAACGACTTGCGAAGGGAAAGGATGACTGGATGACGAAACCGACATGCATGCATTGATGAACCAGTCCAAACCGATCTGGTGTAGTACAATATATGACGGGGTACGTAAATCATAAGCCAAGGCCAACACTACAAGGACGTTTCCCTCCTCCTCCCGCATCGCCCTCCCCAGGCGACTCGGGAGGCGACACCGCCAACTTCCTCCTCCTCCCCTGCCTCACCCTCCACGCGCTTGGCGGCCAAGGGCGCTGCTCGGAGCAGCAAAATTGGTGGCCAGATCTGGGCCGGGCCCAGCCGGATCTGGTGGAGGGGTCACTGACGGCGGGGAGTGAAGGTGGCGGCGGCGATGCCTGGTGGCGGACGTGGCAGCGTGGGGTTTGGCGGCGACGGTGGCGGAGTCCCCCCAGATCCGCGCCAACTCGGTCGGACCTGGATGGCGGCTAGCGGCTGGCGGTCGCGGCTGTGGCAGCGGTTGGCGATGGCGGCTAGCGACGGCGGCGGCGGCTATGGTGGCGGTGTTGTGGTGGATGCTGACTGCTGAGGTGGTGGATGGCGAAGAGGCAGCGAATGTGATTGCGGCGGCGGTGGCTGGCGACGACGGCTGGAGACACCGAGACGGCGGCAGCAACGGACGTCGACTGCGGCAATGAAGGTGGCGGTGGAGGCGGCGTCTGGCGGCTGGCGACGTCGGCGGATGCGGCAGCGGCTGGCGACATCGTGCAGATGGTTGCCGGCGGCAGCAACTGAAGGCGGGGAAGGAGTGATGTGACCGCCACGGATACAATCATTGCTCACATTAAGATATCAAGTTTAAGTCCTCCAAGTGCTAGGATCCTATTCGGCCACCTGCTACGCTGCTGACTTCAAACAGCCACCGAATCTGCATACGACCTCCGTTTTTGACCCGTGAGTACTTGATGGAAAGCTCTCGGAGTCCTCTTTCCAACGGATCTAGCCACATCACCAAATTCCACCCTAGCCATCCGCAAATAAAGAAACAAGGTGCTGCAACACCTGTCATGGGCCTTTGGGCTTGTAACTTTGTTTGGGACCACGGCCCATGTGGGACCCATGTTGAGGGTGCCCCAACCAGGTGGAGCTAGGCACCCTAGGTCGTCCTCCCACATCCATAAATAGCTAGGTACCACTTCAGGGTTTCTCGGGTTTTGTTTAGATTAAAGTTTAGCTTCACTACTTTGCCGTGTAATCCCGTGATCGGTTAGATCGACGGTTTGCTCGTTACGGAACCCCAATTTATCATTTGTATTGAATTCCTATCTGCAATTCAGATTGCTTTTATCTTGTTCTTGCTTGTTTCTTCTATTTGCTTACAGGAATAAGGTTGATCTGCACCGGCAAGATCAACAATCCACGGAGAGGTGTATCGATCGCTAAGATGCAACACAACAACGTCTTGTATGGTTGTAGTCGGGTCGTCAACGTTTCTCCCAAATTGTAGTTATCTACAACTCACCGAAAGATCGGGCCACGGAGATGATGTGACCATGGCTACTACGGATACAACCATTGCTCACATCAAGGAGTCGGGCAGCGGAGAAGGAGAAGACTAGGTGTGGGTGCGGCCGCGATGTCGTCGGCTAGAAACGGGCGATGATAGACGACGGGCGCTTAGCCGAGGAGGCGTGACAGACGACCGCACTTGGCCGGCATGGCGGCGGCTAGAGGAGGGGTCGGAGGCTGGCACGATGCTTTGAGGCGCGACAGGTAGCAGCGGAGCGTTACGACGCGAGGTGGCACGGCCGGTGGCGGTGGAGGTCGGCTTGGCGTGAGGAGGTGCAGCCGGTGGCTGGAGGCTGGCTTGGCGCGGTTGGTGGCTGAGGAGGCGGGCAAGGCGCGACGAGGCATTGCCGGCGATGGAGGAGGCGAGCACGGTGCGACGAGGAGGAGCTGCCGGTGGGTTCGGTGTGGTCTACGGCGCAAGAAGGCTAGCTGGCGGGGGCGCCGGTGCAGTGGTCCCACGTGCCGGTAGAAGTTTGATAGTGGTGGGGCATCGTGCCAGCCGTGGACTCGCAGGTGGTGAGCGGCGGGTGAAAACCCAGCCTGGTCTCGCCCTGGCCGGCAACGATGACGTTCGAAGCGTCATTCCCCTCCTAAGGGCGTTGTCATGCCGTCTCATCCCTCAAGTGTGGATGTCGGGCGAAAGCCCAGTCTCGGTTCTCTTTGAAACCTTGACGGACGGCAGCGGCGGTATTTTCCGTCGCTTCTCTTCTTGAAGACGTTGTTTAGATATCCCCTAGCCGAAACCCCCCAACCAATTGATGCAAGCTCGCTCTAGATTTCATCCTCTTGTTGCGGTGTGCTAGACACTACAAGTTGGCCACGTCGGAGGGCCTAGGGGGAGATGTGTTCTATTCTTCTCTCTCACCCTCTCTCCCTAACTCCTGAAGTCTTGGATATTGCGGGTTTGTGTTGACTGTAAGGGTTGGGTTTTGGGCGATCTTGGCCGTGTTTCGTTGTCAGCCTAGCAGCGGTCGATCACGCTTAGCAACGGCCGGTCCGGTGCTATCTTTCTCTTGGACCTGTGTGTTGGCGCTGCCGGTGTGTGGGTGGTGGTATACTTTTTTCCTTTTCCTGGTTACGACTTTCCTTCACACCGTCTCGTGCGAGTCATTAAAAAAAATGACGGGGTGTCTTCTTCTTTTTTTTTATGCGCTATGATCAATCAGATGAGAAATCTTCCACAAAATCGGAAAGCTAAATGACGGATGGAAAAAAACCGGAAACCATACTTATTATATTTTAAATATAATAGTAGAGATTATTTTCTCCCATATTAGAAAAAAATAACCTTTTGGCACCATTTTAAATTTGTGAAATGGCTCTTCTATTATTGTGATATTGTGAAATGGCTTTTTCTAGTTGTTTGTTGGATTATTTTAACATAGTACCGTTGGATGTGATTTTGTACAATTTGATAAACTGAAAAAGTTTCCACTTTGTCTGCCTATGCGGTGAAGTATGTTTGATTTAATTCATATGCACGTACACGATTATTAGTAGAAAATTAAGCATGCGGTTATATTTTTGAAAAATAAGTACGAGGTATACCTCTTGGGAATATTTTCTTTACTAATATTTATTATACCTCTTGGAAAATTTCTCTGCTTATTTATTTTATTATGCAGTGTAATTAAAGGGCTTCTCTTTCTATATATGTGTTTTCACACATCTGTTGTTTACTATTTCTATTTCTACATTTTTCAAATCACGCGTTTTAAAGCTTGCCCCTTAGAATTGTGAGAAATTGCGTGAGTAACGTGGCACTCGTAAATATTAAAAAAACAATCTAGATCTTAATTAAAAAACATCCAGGTAATTTCATTAGATAAAATCAAAGAAAGATTAAGATTTGGTGTTTCCGAAAACTGTTTTAGATTAGAGTAAGATACATTGACGGTCCTTCAACTTGAGCGAAGATGCCACTTAGGTCCATAAACTTAAAAATTATATATTAAGGTCTTTTTATATTAAGGTCCATGATCTTATTTTAATGAAACATAGCCGGTCCAAGTGCATTTGACCGGAGCTGACCGCTAACATGGTGCTCTACTTAGGTAGCATTTTGCATCTGCCCCCCTTCGCATCTTGACATACATGGTGGTAATTTTATACTTAACCCCATGTTGCTACAGTAGTCGCTGAAATCCCCCACCCCCTCCCCTCCCCCCCAAAAAAAATCCCTTCATCCCTTTGCATTCCAAACAACAGCTAGGGTTGCGATGACAACGGCGGCATCCGGAGGCGGCGAGGTAATGGTGGTTGGGGCGCCGATTCATCTTCTCCACTGAAGGCGAGGAAGGCGCATTGTGCATCGCCTATCAAGCGCTGCTAGTCGCGCATCCAAATTGACACCTCAATCAATTCGCACCACCGATGATCGTCGGCGTCATCCTCACCCTACTCAGGCCTCTCCCTCGAAAGCGTATGGGGGATGCAAAGGGACGCAGGGGTTTGGGATATTTTGATGGATTTCGATGACTACTGTAGCAACAAGGGATAAGTAAAAACTGTTGCCTACGTGGAGCACCACATAGCCGTTCAGCTCTAATCAAACGCCATTTGGACTGGCTATGGTTCATTAAAACAAGATCATGAATCTTAACGTGAAAATTTCAAGTTTACGGACCTATATAACACCTCCGCTTAAATTTAAGAACCAACTCTTTATATTATTGTGCAAATTCAGTTCACCTTTACTACTCTTTAAATTATGATTATTGTGCGAATTCAGTTGACCGATAGAATAGGAAAAGAAAATGGTGTTAACCTGGTTGGGTTGGGGGCCCAGAGCGTGACTCGGGCGCATCATCCAAATCCCACTACCGCTCCCTTCCAAAAACCAAACTCCGCAGTCTCTACAAAACCCACGCCGGCGCCGCACCGTCTTCGTCTCGTCTCCTCCAGTCAAGTGCTAGCTAGGGCCTAGGCTGCCGCTCCCGCTCTCTCGCCTTCTTCACCCCCGAGCCTGATCGATGGGGAAGCAGGAGCAGGAGAAGATGCTCCTCCAGGCCGCCTACGATGACAACCTCCGCCTCCTCAGGAGTGAGTATTGTATCGTATATTTCCTAGCCCTTTCTCTCTTAGGGTTTAATTGCTTATTATGCTTTTCCGATCGAAACTCACCGTTCTTTCCGTTGATATAGAGATGGCGCGAGGGCTGGACACCGGGCAGGGCGAGGCTGCCGTCGTGGCGGCGGTGGCGGGCAGGGCCGACGGGAACCGCGCTCTCCACCTGGCGGCCGCCCGAGGAAGCATGGATGTCCTCAGGTACCTCGTGGAGGACCTCCACCTCAGCGTCAACCAGTTCAATGCCAAAGGTCTTGCATTGCCTCTCTTCCGTTCTATTTTTTCAGTTTGATTTATTCTACTAGTTTGTTCAAAAAATGGTATAATTAGTTATGGTTTAAGCTCAGTCAACATAACCTAATTTTAGTCCTTGTGCAAGCATTGCATATCTCCTTTTCTGAGTGCATTGAAAACCCACAGTTTGCATTGAAATCACACTCCAAAACTATCGTGAACCCAAGTATCAAATTTGGTAACATCATTTTTTTATTACTCAGAAAGATTCGATAGGACGGTCCCTACCAGTTATTGCAATTTTGAACCCGGGGGGGGGGGGGGGGGGAGTTACTATCTAGGCCGAATTTTTGGGTTTTTCTCAAATTTCTGTGAATTTGGTCAAAACTTAGTCAAATTCAGTTAAAATTTCAAGTCCGAAAAGTGCCAATAATACCAAAATTTCAGGAATTTTGGTAGAACCGAAATGGCTGAAATCTATATTGGAAGCCCTGGTCCCTACTAAACTATATATATGTCTTGCGAAAGAAAAAAATGTCACAACAATTAACAGATTAACCAAAACCGAAACAAATTGCTTGACCCCTCACCCCCACTGAATCCCACAAATCCACAATCATCACAAAGAAAGAGAGACCAAATATATCACCTAATTAAGCAATGCGGAGAGCCTTGTCATCATGTGTGCTGGAGGCTGCCACTTTGTGGACCAGAGGAGTTGTTAGGGTGACTGGGGAGGCCAGGTCTTGCACATACAGTAGTTGGAGAAGTAGTGGTACCATTGCAGAGATGCGTGAGAGGCGAGAGAGTTGACGTGGGTTGGAATTCAACTGAGTTACAGCGTCCGTGATTGTGTAGCAGCAGATAACTGGTTTCATATTTATACACAGTACCTTGTCTCATAATTGGACTTGAATTGTCAATTCCAATTCCTAATGGCATACAACAACCTCTTCAATGGAATTGGAATGTGTTCCTTGGAACTGGAAGTATTCTGAGCAGTAATTGTGCATTCTTATTTCCTTGCATGCCATACTTTTTACGGTAATCATTAATCATGTGGAGTCACTGGTACTAACATTAGAACTACTGAGGCCAGGTGCACCCCATCTTTCTTTCTTTTTTTTTTGAAAAGGAGAAGCCTACTTAACCTCATGCAGAAGAAAAACCGGTATCATGCGTCCTGAAATGCTTATAAACTAGTCGGTACCCCGCGCCGTGCCACATGTTTTGTTAGTTTTATCGTCAAACAAAATCAAAATTTTAAATGGTTGGGTGCAACTCTACATATATACAGAATATATGATAATGTGGCTTTATATATATCCTCTGGTATTATGATACAATTCATGCTTTATTTTTCAAAGCGTCATTGTGTATTTTTACGATATATGAATATTATTTTCATGCACAATCTAGGTATCATTGCAATTAGATTGTTTGCACATCTCTACTTCTCTCAAAGCATATGAAAATGGGTTCGGGAATGATGCCTAATAATTGTATGCTATCTAATGCATGCATAATAAAACAAAACTCACATCTTAAACAATAATTTGAGTTGTATTCGAAAAAAATAAGTTAGCATTATCTTTCAGGACTTGGGAGGAAAAAACATGGTGTTATGTGCAAAAGTAGGTAACAATGTTATGTGTGCCTTTGAGGTGGAGAAAAGGGAGGTGAATGGACGACTAATAAATGATTGAGTTAGATGGATAATAAGTAGCTTCTTTATCCAATGGCTATTATCTTTGTACTAATGCAATTTGATGGCTTAAAATTGCTGATGATGTGGCTTTTGGCCTATCTTGCTTTATAGGAGTAAATGCCCCTTAGTGGGTACCAACTATATAGGAAGATGGCATAGGATGTCAAAATAATCCCTGAGGTGGTTTTGCCACGGTAAACAACATGACTAGTGAGTAGTGAGACTTAGCAGATGAATATAAAATCAGTAATAAAATGCCCCACTTCTTAAAACAATGTTTCATGCCGGTACATAAATTTAACTTTGGAAGCGAAAGATAAACTTGACCCTCGCATGAGTGGATTCACCACATAAAATATTTTTAGGATGCAGACCATCGCTACATTGTTGTCCACGACTCCACGTCATTTGGTATATTGGCATCTCAGGGGTTTTTTTAGATGGCTTTCAATACCTACTAGGGATACGGTACCAAATTTTATACTTCAAGGCGTAAGGGGTTAATGACCTAGGTTTGAGAAGTGGGATGATGATGAATTCACCACTTGATCCTTGATGACATTATTTGATTTGAGGAATGGAATGGGCCATCACCACCTCAATCTAAAAAGTACATGCTAAGCTATTGGGGAAAATATGTAGTGCAAACCTGGAAACTAACGTAGGATCAAAATATGGACATCTGAGATTTGTCTATCACACTCTGAGGATGACGTGGACAAATCTCAGACGTCCCTTTTTTATCCTACAGTAGTTTCCAGGTTTGCACTGCACAATGTCCCTAGCTATTGGATGAAGAATTAATGGAGTCATTTTCAAATTTTGTGGGATGATCATGTGATCGATAACCCGTCCTAGATGTGTTGGTTAGTCAAACTAAACAGCCTGTAAGTAGATGAGCTCCCATACGTCTAAGTGGTAAAATAGATTTTTTTTTTGTTTAGACAATACCATTTTACATTATGCACCTTTGTAGTTTGTATTGTTGAAGGCTCGATCCATATGACCATACGGGTTCCCTATGGTCCTTATGCCATATTTTTCTTGGCAGGTGAAACACCACTGTGCCTTTCTTCAATTCATGGGAGAGCTGCTGCTACAAGATATCTTCTCGATCACGGTTCTGATCCTACGATTGATAAATCAGTGTTACCTTTTCATGCTGCTGCAACGAAAGGTCTATCTATCTCTTTCTCACACACCGCGCACACAGAGTCCAACATATATTTTGAATAATATATTTGATACATATGCAAGTGAATTCTTTCTTCACTTGGATTCACCATTATTTTCTTCTAACATTTCTATCAAAATTTGAACTATTGTTTGAACTCAAAACTTAAAATGGATAAGCACAGACTATTGGCCAGTAGCTAGATGAAACCAGAGAATGTTTTCCCCTCATGTGCAAGGTTGTTTCGGGAGAGGCACTCCTTGTAATAAAATACTGATCACTATATTATAGTCATGACTCTGGATTTCTGTCATTTTGTGGAAAAAATTGCAACAAGTTCTCACAACTAATGGCAAATTGCACATAGAGACTAACTCCTTGCATCAGTCTTTTGTCATTAGTAAGTTTTTTTTCATAGTTTGTTACTAAAAATTGTTGACAAATATAGAATTCTGACAAAGGCATGAAGTCTTGAACAATGCTTCTCTCTTGGGTGATTGCTTGGCTCTGATTCACATTTTATTGATGATTTGGATGAAAAAGAAACAACTAAAAGTTTCTGGACAACAACTTTTGTTCCTACACTTCATTATTATTGTCCTTTATTATAAGCATATTTGCTGTTAATATGTTGAATTTTGCTCAAGCCAAGCTTTAGATATTAAATTTATGAAAACTTAAATCCAAATTTTATTGTTTTCCAACAGACTGCTGTTGAAGGAAACTCTGTTCCTGTCCAGGAATCACTGTTAATCACTGTTTCTAGGGTGTTCCTGATTGAGCTGAACCTTTTGTTCTTATTAATTATTTAGAAATTCTTCTTTTGCAGGACACTGCGAAATAGTAGAGTTGTTTCTTTCAAGAGGAGTTGATGTGGATTTAGATTCTATCACTGGGACCCCATTGCTGACAGCTGCGATGAATGGCCAATATAGCATGATGAAGATTTTATTGGAGCATCACGCTGATGTAAGACATCAATTTTTTTTGTTGCTCCCTCATCTGTGCAAAAGAAATGCCTGACTTGTTAAGCTTTTAAGGATAGTATCACTGATTTCAGACCATGACACATTAGAATTAATAATTGAAATAATTTTCCTCCAGCACCTATGCCCCATCTTTTTTTTAATTGTCAAACACACATCTTTATTACTCAATTGGCTCAGTGGAATCATGAGCCACCAGGCAATTTACTTACTCCGGGAGGGGATCAGTCCAAACAACAGACTGACCCGGGTCCCATCTTACCGCAATTTGAGCTAGTTCATAAGCAGAAGTATTACAAGACCGAGGAGCATAGGTGAAATCTACTTTGGCAAATTCGCTGAATAAGCTGTTGGTCTGGAGCAATGCACACAACTAATGTTGGATTATAATTGGTTCTCTCAATGCGCAACATCCTCACTTTCTCAGGAGTGCTATAAATGCAATTTATTTCCTGTATAAGCACACCATGTACTGATATTAATTTTCTTTTTTTCCCTTTTATTTAAACAATTTCAAGATCTTGATTATTCCACTTTCGCAGCCTAACAGGGTTGTCAATCATAATGGTACCCCATTGATTATGTCCATAGTTTCTGGATCATTGGAATGCGTGAAGCTATTAATCAAAGTCAGTTACCTTTTTCTTGATGTTGATATTCATGTTTGTAAATTGTAGTAGGCTAGTAGCACCTTGTTTATTTTCCTTTTCGTTTCTTGGTGGATGACAACTGAGATCAAACAACAATTTCATTTACACAGGTTGGTGCTGATGTGAATTTTAGAGACCCCAATGGTGTTACTTGTGTGATGGTCGCAGCAAATCATGGCTCTCCTGTCATCATGAAGTGCTTACTAGATGCTGGTGCTAATCCAAATATTCCAGATGAAGTAAGTAATATTCTTTCCTCTATAGCCTGTGACTGGATGTTGTTGCATTAGGCTGTAGTGATCTTGAGAGATTAGGATAATCTGCTCACTTATTCTTTTTATGAAGTGCGCACCAATGGATAAGCCTGCATCAGAAGAAGACAAAGACATATGGCTTTAGTGAAGCATACTTCATAGTATGTGACACATGATGGAACCATTGCTTCCATGCTGCTTTATAGGAATGCAATTGTTGAGTGCTCACATTCCACTCCAAAGGGTGGATATAAGTTTTGATTTTCACTACTGTATGAGCCTGTTTGGCAATGCTTAATACAGGGAATGATGAGAAAATACTAAGGTTTACGGTTTACCAATGTTTGAGTGGAGAAATATTTAGGTCCCCTATAACTGATCGAACAAACTAATGTCCTATTCTGTATAGTTCTTTGGCTGTGTACCCTTTGAACCTTCATCCTATCCTGTTTTGATAAATATCAGTATGATATAAAAAACCTGTTTTTCTGACCCTTGGTTTAACCTTACTATATTATTAAACCTAATGTTTATTTTACAAGCTTGGCTCAGAAAGTTGTACGAGGTTACCTTATTCTTTTTTCCACTTGGACTCTCTGAAGTCCATCCAGACATTGGGTTCAAATTTTCTAACTTGGAATCCTAGCTGTTAATGTTGAAATTGTTAAATTCTTTGCAATATATGTGATATTTGCATTGTTGATGAAGAATTAAATCAACCAGTTCTTTTACTCCTGCAGTTTAATAGGACTCCAATTGAAGTTGCCGCTAATCGAGGCAGAAGGGACATTGTTAAAATGTTGTTTCCTTTAACTTCACCAATTTCAACACTGCCTGATTGGAGTATCGATGGAGTTATTTCTCATGTGCAAACTTTTGGTTTGAAGCCAAGGGTATTTGTTCCTTTACATGCCACCTGTAATTGCATATCATTGTTTATCATCATTCTTAGTTTCCCTTACCAGTTACCACCCATGCTTGCTATTGATAAAGATAATAACCGTATCCAAGTGCATCTAGACTTGATGCTATGGTGGAGCCATATTGTTTCTACTAAGGCTTATTTTACTTTTTGTTTTTACTAAGGATTATTTTACTGGATAACTGGAGCAGAGCAGAGTCTGCTGCTTAAACTTGTCTCCAGTCCACCTATCCATCTTCTCCTTCTCAATATACAAGCACTCAAGAAAATAAAGAAAATATTAGGATCCACATGCCTCCTATATATTTTCTAAAATTTTGATTTGTCTATTAGGACGCCACATGCAGCGCAGTGGATGATTTAGATGACGTATGGTCTGCTAGCTAGCTAGCTAGCAAATCAAGATAACATAGGTGTAAGCGAGATAGAAAAGGAAGTGTTTCTGGTTATTTATTATTGATCAGTAATTCAGTATGGTGATGTCATCACTCTTTGCCCAAGTAGGTTCCGTGTGGATGCCACGTGACTAAAAACCACTTTACTTTAGGTTCATGGACAATGTGTGATTTTGAATGGATAGTCATTGTTGATAGATAAAAATTGGACCGAGGCCATAGCTGAGGGTCCAAATGTTAACTTTCTTTTCCTTTTTTATAGGATTCTTCATGAGATATTCATATTTTCTCATGATATCCTGTCAATTAAACATTATTGGTTATTGGCATATCTGATGAACTGAATAATCATCTATCAGTATGTAGTATTAACTAAAAAGATCCATGGATATGTAGTATTAGGTTATTGATCACTATTTATCATTGAATTCGTGAAGATTGGCATCTAATCAGCAAAATTTATGTTGTTTCGCATCCATATTCTGGTGCGTAAGCTAATCATGCTGATCTGCTGTGCTACTTGATCTTATAGTATTTTTATAGTATTTAAAAGTAATATGGAATGCACTGCACAGATATTTATTAGCTCGTAGTTGAGTCAACTAATTTCAAAAGCGGTAGTACTGGAATATCCAACTGGCTATTTTGACAGGTTATGCAAGATATGTAAATCATTGACAGTGATGTGTTAACCAATCGTTTCAAAGATGCAGCTTCATATCGTTATTAATTCTGCATATTTTTTGTAACTGCAATTCCTTTTTTTTTCCTCAGGATAATGATCTGTCTAAAAGGAAAAGTGCTGAACTGAAATTACAAGCTAGAGAGGCTTTCGAGAGAGAGGAATATATGCTTGCAGGACAACACTACACTAATGTAAGAACATTGTAGCTCTGCACCCTGACAAAAAGTTGTTTCAGTACTAGTAGTATACTACCTCTATTTGACAAACCTATGCTTTGTTGGATTACTTAATTAATTAGAAGGCATGATATGGCTGCAGTTGAGGTGAGTCATATATACAAACAGTACATTCCATGTTATGTATTTCTAAAATTTTCATGCACTTCTACTTCAGGCAATAGAACTTACCACTAATGCTCATGATAAGGCAACCCTGCTAGCAAACAGGAGCCTGTGCTGGTTGCGTTTGTCAACCGGCAATGGGGCTCTTGCTGATGCTAACATGTGCAGAATGTTGCGGCCCAGTTGGCCCAAAGCATGCTATCGACAAGGGGCAGCTTTCATGTTTCTAAAGGTAGAAAAGATAAAAGAGCACGTTTTTTAAAAAAAATTCGATTTTATTTGTCGAAAAATTGATCTGTTCTTTTGTGTATAGGACTATGGAAAAGCTTGTGAAGCTTTTGCAGATGGCTTGAAGTTGGACCCTGCAAATGAAGATATAGCGAAAGCTTTAAGGTAACTATTCTGTATTTTTCATCCCGTGAGCATCTTGTGATCTCCCTGGTGCCCTTGTGCATGCGTAGTTATCGTTATTAGAAAATTTCTTGCGTGCCATTTGAATGCTTCTCTTGCTATAAAGTTGAAAGAAGGATCCGTGTAGAGATTTCTCCGTTTCTGTAGTACAATTCTTTTTTTTTTCACCCTGCAGGGATGCCCAGGAGGCCATGAAGGACCAAATGGAGCACAGAGGTTGATTCAGCCTTACCTTGCGCCTCTATTTTGTTGCTAGCTACTCCCTTCGTTCTATAAAAAAAACAAATCTAAGACATGTGACATATTCTAATACTATGAATTTGGATATAAATTAGGATATGTCACATCTGGTACGGTTTGTATTTTATGGTAAAGAGGGAGTAAGTCCCAAAGACATTTTGGCTGCCAACGGACAAGCTTTTGCGTTTTGTTAACCTGAGACCTGAGAGTTTAGTGTTAAATGTGAACTATGTGGGAACTATTTCATGGTTTGTGGAAGTCGTCGTGCCTTCTGGACACCATCAGTTTTTTTTCCTTACATTGACTACTCGTTGGCTTATAAGCTGCGGCCAGAATCTAAATTTGAAAACTTCTTAAAGAAAATCCAAGAATTACTTTTGGAGTTGCTATTCTGTACTAGGTATCCTCTCTTCCTATAAATTTATAACCCACAACTCCTAAAACTTAACATGCAAATGCCATCATCCTCTACTAACAAGATGCCATTGCCACATCATTATCTAGTAACAATCATTAAATTTAAACATCATACAAAGATGCTATATTGTCTATAATTTTATAATTTATTAAATTTTAGAGCTAATAAAATGCAAGTATGTTAAATCATCATCCCACATTATCACATAATATTTCAATATATATCTTTATTATTTTTTAAATATACTATGTAACTATATAGTCCATTCTCAATTAGTTAATGTTATTTTTTTCTTCTCTCATTAAGCCATATCAAATCAGTTGTTTTTAGTGCTTAAATGAAATCTATGGTCCAAATTTTCTCTCTTTTTCTTCTCTCATTAATCTATATCACCTCAATGATTTTTAACCTTTAGATGATTAATCTATGGTTCAAACTATCTCAATATTTTTTTTCTTTCATAAAGTCATATAACCTTACTTTTACATTTGAATTATCATTCTATATACTATTAAAATTTAAATTATCATAAAAGATGTTAACTTATGTAATCTTATGTTGTCTACTTGTCTTACACATTATTTTTATTTATTGTTATCATACTAAATTTCCGCAGTAACGTGCGGGGTTTTACCTAGTAATAATCCTAAGATCCAAACCTAACCCATTTTTTAATCGCACTATCGATGGCGACAGATCAATAGTTTAACATATGTTTTGTCACTATTCATCTAATATATGAATAACCATAAGGATTTTTTATGGGAAAAATTTTCTATACATATGTTTTGTCATTATATTCATTTAACATATGAATAACCATAAAAAAATGGCACTATAATACTTCCTCCATCCACAAAAGTTACACATATTTCACATTGAAGTTTTTCCAAATAAGTTGTTCCTATTTGTAGTCTTTATGCATTCAAGACTTAAATGAGAAGATAAATTAAATGTTTGATAGAGTCATCTAAATGCTCATTGGTTACATGCTTGCATTCACTCCTTGATTTTGTAACATCCAAGATAATATAATTTTTCTTAGTCTTGATGACAAAAGTAATATGTGTAACTTTTGTGGATGGAGGGAGTACTATGGCTTTGTTTGGCAAATGGGATTAGGAAAATAATATCCCACCCTTTAAAGGGCAATATTGCATCCTAACCATTTATCCTTCACATCTCATTTAATCCTAGCCATTTATCCATTTCCATTTCCTAATCCCACCTCCCATATCCCATTTGCCAAACACACCCTATAGTTTTTCCGCTCCCTCTCTCCTTTTATCTTTTCCCTTATAAGTATGACTGTACTGATGGGGAATAATTTGTAGCTTGCCAATGGAGTCTTAGGGCCTGTTTAGTTCGCGAAAAGATAATTTTTAGGTGTCGCATCCGATGTTTGACCAAATGTTGGAAGGGGTTTTCGGACACGAATGAAAAAACTAATTTCATAACTCGCCTGGAAACCGCGCGCGAGACGAATCTTTTGAGCATAATTAATCCGTCATTTGTACATGTGAGTTACTGTAGTACTTATGGCTAATCATGGACTAATTAGGCTCAAAAGATTCGTCTCGCGATTTCTCCCTTAACTGTGCAATTAATTTTTTTAATCTATATTTAATGCTTCATGCATATGTCCAAAGATTCGATGTGATGTTTTTGGGAAAAAAAAATTAGAAACTAAACCAGGGCTTAAACCTGGTGCCGGCGATACAAAGAGCGCCCTTTTGTGTTGAAATAGCTACTCGGTTTAGATTTTCAGCGCCACGTGAAACGATTAGCTGTTTCTGTGCTCATTTTCTTTTCTTTTTTTTATCGAAGAGCTCATAGCACCTTTTCCGAACATATCATCTCGGGATGGTATCTTAAAATCAAGGCAGAGCATTTGAACAAATTAGCTAGAACCCCGGGCGTTGCTGCTTAATAAAAACAAAACATTTAACATATGAATAACCTTAAAGATTTTTTATGGGAAAAATTTTCTATACAGAACACCTATAATTTACATACAAGTAGAGTCAGATGACAGAGATCAATCATAGGGGACAGTGGCTCAACATACAGAGACGACTAGTTGCATGTAGTCGGGACTCTGGCGAGCAGGTGGTGGGCCATCTCGTTGTTGGAGGGGGAGAGCGCAAACCCTACTCTCTTTCCCTAGTGCCACTTGCGGAGTTGCGGTGGCTAGGGTGCGGGGTAGGGTCGACGTGCTACCGTGATGTGTTCTGGCTGGTGGTGCTCCTGTTCCACCTGCTCGTCTTCGTCGGGGCGCTTGCGGTCACTGGCCTCAACCGCTTCGCCCAGGCCGACCGCTTCACCAACCTCACTGCTACACATCGCTTCACTGAATCGCTGGAGCCCGTGAGGGAGTTGCTCCAGCTCCCGACGCTCGAGGTTGAGGAGGTCACCCCACTGAGCTCACGGAGTCGTAGTAACCCTACTATGGCACCACGGGGCTGTGGGGTCTATTATCGCATGGGCATGGTTGGTGGCGACTATTGGGAGCCTAGGAGGAAAGATGCGGAGAGGGTGGTCATGAGGGCCGCCACGCACAACCTCACCACGTACCTCACGGTGGTGAGCGTGCTCTGCTTTTGGGTTTGCCATCAGTATAGCGTTGCACTTCCTCTATGTAATTTAAGTGCTTGATAGGTATAGTCGGGAAGAGAGGTAAGAGGGAGGGGCAGAGGAAGGAAAAAAGTTAGCCGTTGGCATGTGGGTCCCACTCACCACGTCAACCAAAACCAACTACTATATTGCCAAAGGACAAATTAAGTTGGCATGGTAGTGTGAGTTGGGGGATGGGTTTAGTTTAGGGACCGAATTTCAGACTCGGCAACAAACTGAGGAACCTAATGTGAACTTATTCCAAACCTGGATACTAAACAGGGGCTCACTTAGCGGCCCAGCCCGGCCCATCAGCATAAAAAGCTTTTTTTTTCTCTTCCCCAAAGGTCAAAAAGGTAAGGTATAATCCCAAGATTATATATTTTATTGTGCTTCATTTGGTTACCATATAAGTTTTCTTGAATGTTATCTGAGTGACTATAGTTCACATATTGTTGTAAAAATTTCATTTCATAGATCAGTAAAGTTCATTCATTGATGTTGTTTGTCTTCTAATTTTCAGTTGACTTAGTTTTGCTAAGATATAGCCCCCCTTTTTTCACTTGATCTCGCTTTATTCCCTGTGTAGTATATATGTATATGTATGTTTCTATCTCCGTTATCTCCTCTCAAGAAGATAATCAATTTCTTCTACTCTAATTCTCTTGTACAATGGGTACTAGAAAAATTACAATGTAACTATTGAAATTTATAGTGTCATATTGGTGTAGATGTAGTTTACAATATAAAAAATTTGATTGGTTTTTAGAACAATATGACAAAAAAATATGGCTAGTCCCTAGTTTAATTTGGCCCAATAGTTTAGACGCGGTTATGAAACAACATATATAGAATAAAACGTGAATTGTACATGCAGTATTGCTAGTCTCACTAAAAGAACAGTAGCTCCATGGAGAAATAAACCCGCAACACCAGTCATGTAATTCCAAAAGTAGAAAGATACATACAAAGTGCGGCTGGTGTTACCCCTCTCTGTACATTGTTCAATAAGTAGCACATTTGGAAGCAGCTCAGCAGAAACATCATATCACCACATGCGTATACAATGGCACAAAGAATATGCATGTCTGAAGATCAAAAGCCTAAAGAGCTAACTTTAATGTTCACACCCTCCTGACACTCTTTCCATACTCCTTCCTGATCTCCCACAGCTGCTCTCCAACTTCTTTCATGGTCGGACGGTCCTCCCGCGTCGGAGCGGCACACTGGAATGCCAAGTTCAGCAGCCTTTCGAGCACCTCATCGTCCACAGGATCCTCCAACAACGGATCCAATATCTCCCTCCTGTTCCCTTCATTGAATTTCTTGAATGTCTGCAGAAATACAAGTTAAAGTGTGCCCACATTCTCTACTTATGGACAGGACAGATACAAAAGTAGAGTTTTGACTTGAAACACGGTTGTAGGTAAATTCTAGCTAGAGGTTCAGTTCCGCTATATTTCAAATTATCGTGCAAAAAACTGAGGACAGTTATGGTTAGATCAGAAAAACGAGTATGATTTTACCCTCACATTTTGCCAGAGCTGTATTAACAATCAGTGTCATTTTAGTTCATGGTAACATATGATCACATCCATAAAATATAAGTATGCAACAAGTGTAACATCACTGGAATTAATTGCAAAGAATTGGTATCAAAGAAGAAGCCATTGAACATACCCATCTGATAGTTATTCTCTCTTCAGCAGCCCGCTTCAGTTCTACCGGTCGGCGAGCAGAGAGAATTTCCACAAGCAGTATGCCAAAGGAGAAGACGTCGCTCTTAGGAGTCAACTGGTATGTTCTCAGATACTCAGGATCAAGGTAGCCAGCGGTTCCTTTTACTTTTGTTGAGATGTGTGTCTTTTCTGTGTCACTGGGGCCACTTCTTGCAAATCCAAAGTCAGACACCTTGGCCCGGTAGCTCTCTGTCAGCAGGATGTTTGATGACTTCACATCCCGATGAATTATTGTCTTCTCTGTTCACATCGGAGAAATTATCAGATAGCAATACAGTATTATTAAAATCAAACTTCATCAAAATAAAAAGTGTGAATTTCATAAAACCGCAGCAATAGCAAATGATTTCATCAATATGAAATTTTCTCCCTTATGTGTGTATGGCATGTGGGCCCGATTTGCATAAAGCATGTGTACGTCATGTGTATGATAGGTGGGGCCAAAATTGTAGAGATATAAAGTTACAGCTTTTTGATAAAATCGTATGCTATTGTTGCAGTTCTCTGAAATGCTTAGCTAAACCATACTGATAGTTTTGACAAAATAGTTGTAGCTTTCTGAAATTTACTCAAATACAAATATAGAAAATTGGCACTAGTGTTATTTCAAAATAGAAATTATGCAACCAAATTAACAAGGAAAAAGTCTAATAGATCCTCTAAACTATAAACCATCCCAGGAAACTTCTGATCTATGCAAAAACATTTAAATAACTCCTTTAGAGGGGTCTTCAAGGTGGTTTGCCACTTTGGCATCTGATGTGGTAGAAAATGTGTATGGACTTCGCAAAATTCATAAAAATAAATTTCCTTGCATATTCAGATTGCATGTGATAGAAATAAATAAAGGGAGAGAGAATAGGTCATCTTCTTTGCTACACAGGGCATGATGATCGACCCGCACTGTGGAGAGAACTCGAGATGGCCAAAAAGGAATGCTCACTACACAAGGAACTTAATGGTGCTGGTGATTTAGTAGTCCGATGGGCATTAGAGTTGTGCTGGCAGGCACATCTCTATAGAAGGTATAGATGAGCGCATCACATCAATATTGATCCAAGGAAAAACAGAGATGGCTTACCAGCATATAGATGAAGATAAGTCAGTGCATGTGCAACATCAATTGCGATTTCGAGACGCTGATTAAAATCCAGGGTTCTTCCATATTGGCCTGCAGAATGCAGAAATATTTATTAATATGGAAATTTGGAAACACACAAATGGCAATGAAGAGAATAAATCAGAAAGTGCAATGTACCATCAAGATGCTCCCTCAGAGTGCCATTTGGAACATACTCAGTGATAATGATACGTTCATGTCCTTTATCAGTAAATCCCAGCAACCTCACCAAATTCCGGTGGTCAATCTTAGCAAGCAATTCTACTTCATTGCTAAACTCATCTCTGGGACCTGCGAATTGATCCTGTGCACAAAAAATAGTCAAACCCATTAGCAGGCAGTAAACCAAATACTTCGTCTGGTCATAAATACTTGATGTTTTGGATAGGATCTGACTATCAGCGACTTCTAATAAAGTACTAAGTTTGAAAACATAAAAATGGTACGTAGATTTATCCTGAAATGTAATTTCGTAACATCATAAACTTATTGTTGGCAACTTTTTTTTGACAAGAAGACAATCACGATCGGGACACCTAAACGCCTTGCGGTGATATGGAATCGCCAACCACCCCAATCTAGCCAAAAGCCAAATCAAGATGGGTTTTGTAGAAAGAAAAGCTAAACCGGCCAGCGGAGCCGATTTAGAGATCAAAATCAGCCTCTAAGCCGATTTAGATCGATATGAGGATAACTGCCCGTCTCGTGGGCAAACGGAAGGTTTACGGGACAAACCTACAAAGGGGTAATTGCACTCTCGAGCGACGGCAGACGATTTACGGCGCAAATCGACAAAGATGAACTAAAACTAGAGTAAAGTAGAAAACATGGCTAAAGTAAAGATAAAAGAACGATTCGATTGTGTTTGAGGAAGAGAAATATCTCAATCAAACCGGCCTTGTCCCTTAGATAGGGGTTGGTCTTGCCTCCTACAAGTCCTCCACGTCCAACTCGGGGTAGAAACCAATGGAAACCCGAAACATGCCTTCCCGAGCAAGGAAACCCGAGACCCGACGAAAAACAGACTCGGGCTCGGACTCAACCGGTCTGACCGGCGGCACACACCGCCGGTCAGACCGGCCCTCAAGCAACGGTCTGACCGGCCAACATACGGCGGTCTGACCGGCCCTGTGGAGGAAACCAGCGATTTTTCCAAATCTTGGCAATAATTCCTTAATTTGAACCTAGGTGCCAAATTTGGGTGTAAACACTTACAATATTATATAAACTTATTCTCATATAAAATTATGGGTAAGGCACCTTGAGGACCACGAAAAAAAAATCAAACATCATTTTTTACCTGAGGGAGTAACTTAATCCAAATCCTAAGAGCAGTGTATTCACCCATAGATATTCTAATTAACCCCAACATAGTGATATAAAAGGAGCAACGTGTACCAGTGGTCCTTAAACTTGCCGAATAGTGTCATCCAGGTCCCTACACTTTCAAATTGCAGATTTAGGCCTTTATAGTTGTTTAACGTACCATCATGAGTCCAAATGTGCCCATACCCTCTTCAAGAGCCTATGTGGCATGCTAACTTGGAGCTGACGTGACATACAAGATGACATGAGCAGTGTAGAAGGGAATATATGCATATATCCCATCTATACCAAGCTCACACATAGCTTATGTGTTCCCACACACCATGTCGGCTCTAAGTTGGCATATCACATCGCTCTCTAGAGAGTTATGATAAACAAGTTTAAGAACCTAAATCTGCAATTTAAAAGTTTAGTGGCATGACTGACACTGTAAGAGGGCCGCTAGTGTACTTTACGCATTGGCCCTGTTCTTTTCAGCTTATTCACCAGATCATTTGCTCCACGCTTCAGAAAACACAGTTTCTTTAAAATTCTTCTACCGCATTGCCTAGACCACTTATTTCAAACCATTTGTTAAATTTATTTCTTAAAATATTTAATTTATCACTATAATCGAGTAGATAATCTGCGCAATAATCCATTCATAATCTAAATCAAACTGGGATAAAACATTACAATCAACATGATTGATGATGAATCAACAAATTGATTAGAGGTAAAAAAAAAAAAAGAAGGTAAAATCACAGATTGAGTGAGCTGATGGAATTACCTTTTTGGCTCTCTTTACTGCAACCACCTGGCCATCTGGCAATACAGCTCTGTAGACTGTCCCAAATCCTCCTTCACCTAACTTAAATGAAGGTGAGAAATTCTGAGTAGCCCTCAGAATCTGCTGCACAGTTAAGTTCACAGATCCAACTCGAGCAATTTGTGGAGATGGTGCGAATCTAGATGGACTTGGGGGTATTCGGTGTGGAGTTGGTGGAACCTTCTCAGATGACGTGCTTACATCCAAGGATGCAATCGATTCGACTGGAAAAAAGAAGTTTGGTTGTTAAGGACAAGATCCCAACAATGCTTTTGAGTTTGACACTGAATCAAAATGGTGCTAGTACGGTAGGAGAACATTAATCTTGCAAACAGCTTAACAGTCAGAGCTGCATACCAGAATTGAGATATTCTGCAACATATATTAAAATACATAATGTGCAAAATATAAATGGCTTTGCAAAGAAGTTTTATTACAAATACTTTTTCTTGGTTCTTCTAGGAAACATTGAGTTCTCAATAACCCTATTAATTGCTAACTAGTAGGGGTGTCAGAGAGATGGGCACACCTAAAACTTAGGTAGCAATTATTTCATTCTGCTGTGTGTATAGAGCTAACGACACAAATGAGGCTGGAAGGAATAGCAGCACATGAGTTAAAAATTACAGGATGACAGTTAATCAAACAAACAGATTTTGTTCTATTAGTTACGGACTATTATATAAGTTCTTTTTCTGCACTAGATGCCACTCCTTCCTAAGTAGCACAGACCAAGTTAGGAATTGGTAGAGATGATCCACTATGGTTCTCTGTAAATCCACATACTAGCTGGGAGTTGCTAGTTTGGTAAGTAAATGGTAGGTAAGAAATTTGTAAACACATACTAGTAATCCATCAGAGTTAGCTCTAAAGGTCCCAATGTGCCATCACAAACTATACCATGCAGAAGATGGTTAGGATAGCGCAAGATTGAACTGACATACTCAACATACTAGAACAGGGAGCATTTGAGCATGTATTTAACTCATGATGAGAGAAAGCTTTAGACAACCAGTTCCCTATGACAACAAATTGCACAGAATACATGTGGATTTTAATCCTTACAAAATAGCTATTCATCTGACTCTTGCCGTGAAACAGTTTGAAGAACAGAAATACTATATACTCCCTCTGATTACTTGTCATTTACGACATCAGTAAATCTTCAACACACTTTTTACTTCAACTGTCATGATATGAAAAATCAATAATTGTGTGTATTTAATTTCTAGTCCACCATCAGCATGAGTGGGTGACAACCAAATGGTTTTTTTTTTCAGCAGTAATATAGTGCAAGGTACTCATGATGTGTGGACTCACCTGCATTGCGCTGAATGGATGTAGTGTTATGCCTGCTAACTTCCTTTTTCTCAGCATGAAAGCACGGTATCATCAGACCACAGCATAGGAGAATCACACCTGGCACAGCTAGTAGATGATCCTGCCCTTCCAAAGAATCATTATCATCCTGATTATTTCCATGAATTCCCATGTTTTTACATGGGTCATCTTCAATTTTTGCATCATTCATTGAGGGCTGCCTTAAAAGCTTCCTTGGTATATTTTGTGCTGCAGTTACAATAATTCCCATGAAACCATGAGGACACACAATTTAGAAGGAAAGAAAATCTTTGTGTGTACAACATCATACCAAGAAAGTACACAAATAAAGGTGCTCTCTCACAACATCATATCAATAATTTACCATGAGCAGATCTATATTGGCTCTCTCAACTTTAATTCTATACAATACAACATGATACCAAGAAAGTACACAAATTCAAAACCCGGGCATTATTCTTAGCACAATTGAAGCTCGTTACCAAAAGCTAATCAACAGGATGAAACTCACCGTTGCTTGATTCACTCCCTTCACGGCAGTAGTGCTTCCAGGCGCCCCTCCATGCCTCTGACTGCTGGCCGCAGCGGAGGCAGCGGCTCACGTAGTACGACCGGAGCTTCTGGCAGCCAAGAACACGATCCTGAACCAATTCCCCATTGACGGACAGGTTGCGGCCGCCATCGGATGTGTCCAAGATGGCAACTTGGTCGTCTCCGCAGGTCCATGAGAGGGTTGGCTCGGAGACGGAGTCCAAAGCCAGGGAGGAAGAGCACAGAAAGAGGAGGAGAGCAGGGAAAAGAGGAAAAGATGCCATCGATACTGATAAACAATCTTCTTGACCCTTTCGAATTCACAGAGATATCATCTTCGGAATCCACAAATCGAATGAAATTAACGCGAGCACAAGATTGTTAGCTCGTGATCTCCTTTTCCTTACGGAAATGAAAAGAAAATCCTAATCAAGAACAAGGGGGAGAAGAAAGCAAGGGTGAGCTTAGAATTTTGTGGGGAACGAACTGCCTGCTAGAACACCACCAAACCCCGAGAAGCAGAAAAGGGAATCGAGGGGGAAGATGAAGACTTGGATTTAACTGGTCACAGCAAAGAAACAAGGAAGACTCTTATCTATATCCAGACCCAGTGGAGTCGAGAGAAGGAAGAAAAGTCGGAGCAGCTACCGCCGGCGGCCGGGATTCGGCGGCGGCGAATGAATCAGATCGAAGGGTAGGATAGGGTAGCAAAGGGAAGGGAAGAATTGAGGAGGAGGAGCAAAGTGCTAGTAGTTGGAGGAGGGGAAGAAGAGAGAGAAATATCAAGCCATTTTAGTCGAGTCAGCTTGGATTGGAGAGAGGGAGTGTGGATGGATGGTCAAGTTGGAGACTCCCTGGCAGCCGGCGTCACTGCGTCTGCGTGCACACTGACTGCAACGTGGGGCCGGCTGCGGCTTGCTAGTTGCGTGCGCTGCTGATTTTCCTACTGTAGAAAAAGACCTCACAAGTACTCCCTTCGTTGTTTTGACTTTTTTTTTCCTTAGTCAAATTCTAGAAAAATACACTAATATTTTCAATATGAAACAAATATATTATCAAATATATTCAATGCTAAATTTAATGAAACTAATTGGTATTATAAATGTTGCTATTTTTTTCAATAAATTTAATCAAATTTAAAGAACTTTGAGTAAGAAAAAAGTCAAGTGTCTTATAATATGAAACGGAAGGATTACTTACTACTCATTGAAAATTAAACTTACTACTCATTGAAAATTAAAAACATTTTAAATTTCTTACTAAGAAATAAAATATCCATGTTCCGAGATATAAATTATTTTTGTTTATGTTTTTCTATTGTCAAAATCTCTTATATTTTGGTATGGAGATAGTAGTTTTTAAATTTAGAGTATTTAAATATTTACCACTCTAAAATTTATTCAGATTCGTATTATTAGGATGTCTCAAATCCCACATTAGATTTATTTTTTTATAAGACGGAGAGAGTAGACACATAGGGTGGCTAGACCCATATGTCATAGTCATATAGGGGTGGTAACTTGTTAAATATCACATTTGACAAATACTTAACTATCTCTTTTAGTTACATAAGATAATCCTAAAACAATCATATAGTATACTTTTTTTACAAACACATTACAAACACAGACGATCACAATGCGTGCGCACTCACCTTAGACTCATGAGCATCTCCGGAAGACTAAACTACTATATCTGGAGATTGAGCACCTTTAGTGACCGATATATTTTGAGATTGATGAAGTTATCACGGATGCCTTATTGTGACGTTGTTGATTGGTACATCGCCTACCACTTAAAGAATAATTAGTAGTAAATACTTGCACCCGTATCAAATCACAGAGGGTGTGCTAGTACACTATAAGAAACATAACCAATTAAGTTACCTTCACTTGCAATCATATAGTATTGTGTATTGTGTAAACTCAGAGGTTTAGGACCAACAACAGAATTGCAAGTCTACCACACACTTGTACTCTGGGTTTATTTACCCATGCCGTGTATGAACTAAACACCAAATTGTAAATATGCCGTGTATGACCCATGGGTTGTTACAACAATGAAAAAAAAGGCAAAAAAAAAAGTCTATGTTGCCTCTCTCTACTGTAGCACGAGTCCCATTTTTCTCCCTCAACCCGATAACCATACAGAGGTTCCCTCATATGTCAAAACCGAGTCAAACAACCTCCCTTGGTGGTGCACAACGATTTTGTCTTATATAGCTGGCAATTCAACAAAATTATAAGTTCAAAATAAAAAACATGCTAGGCCTACATGCCATCTTCCCTATTCATTTTCTTCCTCCACCTCTCCTCATGTTTGGTGACCAATCATCAATTGATTCCATATGGCACGATGAGGCATACATGCGCTCCCGAACTGGGTGCGCGCTGTGACGAGGAAGACAACAACCAACTCAATTTTCTTGCCTCCATCTGAGACAATTAGAGCAGGATGTTCTACAGCACCCGGATTGAGATCCTATAACTTACCTCCCTCTAACTTGTGTCACTGACGTGTGGGCCCTCTACCCAGTGGACCCCACATGTCAGTGACTCAAAGTCAGAGGGAAGTAAGTCAGAGGATCCTCTTCCTACGGCACCCATGGGTGCACATGCGCCACGGATCAGAACCATACCATCATTTCCTACGAGGCATCCCACGCCCATCGCTCACCCCTACGCTCCACGTTTCATGCTAACCTCCGAGGGAGTCCTCAAGTGATCAAGTCCACTGTCTCCACCTCACCGCTGCCCGCAATAACCTTTGGTCCATCTCCTCGCCCCATCACATCTCCATTGGCCCTATCATTAGTATCATATATAGGAGACTAGCAAGTGGGAACTAAAACATGGGTTGACCAGATAAAGAAAATACAATGTAAGATGAACCGATGGGTAAGCCAGTACCTATATGATAAAATCAAAAGGTACCACACCAAAATAGAGAAGATAATCCACACCACACCAACATGAGACTCTTGATGGCTTTGTTTGTGCCTTGTTCTTCCTACAGAAATTCATGGAGTGTGCAGTATTAGAGTTGTCACAAGAACGAAAGGAAACATATCCTATGCACACAAGTTCCTGTGCATACCAATTAGCAAATGTCATGAAAATTCTACAGAAAAATAGACATTTACTCCTAATAGTATTATACATTTCTGTAAGGTCTCATATTCAAATTCATTATATTTTAGCCGCAACAAAAAAAGTGAAAAAAAACTAACAGTTTTAAGGGTAAAAATCTATTAGAATTTTGTTTTTTTAGGGCTAAAATATAATGAATTTGAAGATAAGATTTCACACGTAGGTGTAATACTATTGGAAGTATGTGTCCATTTTCTTCTAGAATTTTCTATGACATTTGCTAGTTGGTGCGCACGGAGTGTACACGGGAAGCTTTGTGCATAGAATATGTTCCCAAAACAAAAGAGAATGTTTTTTTTATTGCATAAGGGAATGTCATTGCTTGCCACAAGCTATCTTGGCTACGCTTCAATGCCACAAACCAAGGAAAATTCACTTTTTTTTCTCTTTTTGCTTCGTTTAACATTTTACCCCTGCAAATGACCAATATTCCCCCACATGTTTATTCTTCATATTTTCGAATTCTCTCTTGAGTTTCTATCGTGTTTTCACAAATCTTTAGGTTCTCTCTCTTAGACCTTGTTTGTTTGATCCCAAGAGAGGGGATTAAGGGGAAATAACTCTATACCACAATAGAATGTAGAATAGATCTCTTTCAAATCTCTTTCAATCATCTCGTGGGAGAGATTAACCGAACAAGACCTTAAGAGAATATTACTAAAAATGTTCTTGATCTTTTTGGAAGGTTGTAGGATTACTATTAACTAGGTGATTCTCCATGTTTTACTACGGGAATCACTAAGCAATTCTGAATATATTTTTTTGACAATCAAGCTAGAAGTAAAAAAGGAAAAAAAAAATGAAACATTAGGGTTTATCAGTACTTATCATGAAACAAACAAATGATACTTGCATTTTAATGTGAAACATATTGATAAGTATATGTTAAATATTATAAAAATAATAGATATATTTGTTAAAATATTGTGTAAATAATGCGAGGGGTGATGATTGGATATGTTTGCATGTTGATTTATAGAATTAAATAAATTATAGATGATGTTGTATACTTGCATGAAGTTAAATATGTAATTATTACCAGTGGGTGATGATGTGGGATGGTTGTATGTTAAGCTTTGTAACTTTATACTAGATTTAGCACCAATCTAAGCTAGATACGTGTTCCGCATGAACCAACCAAACATACGTGGCCTTTTCTTCAAGATTAATATTATCACTGGTGTAATCCCCCATCTAAAATGATTTACTTGCATAATGATCACTCCAAAATTGCCTCTCTGTCCACAGATGAGAGAACCACGTGCCACTCAAAACAAGTGGTTGTACTTTTGTATGGAGGAAGGCTTCGAAATGCATCATCTTTCCATCTTCTATTATTGGGACATCATTATTGATCAAGCAAACTGTTTAACCCGGGGCCCTTGTTGGTCTCTTTCATGGTAGATAGTTTAATCGCCAGTGTTGCTTTCCGTACATCATGCCTGGCAATTTTGGGCTTAAAATCTGGTGTTACACGACACAACAGAACGCATAAAATTTTCATTCTTTTGAAAGTTTGACTAATGAAGTTTGCAATGCATAATCACACCAATGTTAGTTAATTAATGGCTTGTCGCGTCGGACACGTTTGAGAAGAAATTTCAAGATGTGTTATTTCAACTCTTCTTATCTACCTGGTAGGTGTAACTTCCTGCTGCTCAAGGTGGTCTTGATTTAAAAAAGGTACAGCTTAGCTACACGGGCCCAGATATGTATCATTGTGGCTTTTATAAATCCTGTACTTTTCTCCTGCATTGTTCCAAAAAAAAAGTGTTCTCCCTCTTTTTGTTTATATCCGTGAATTTTTGTTTATATATCAATTCGTATCTTAAAACGTTGCACATACGTCTCCAGTTTAGTCTATCAAAAATCTTGGAACTGCGACGTCACATCATTGTCCAATGTAACGGGCTTAATAAGATGTACTCCAAAGATAACCATGTTCTAATCGATGTGAGAAATGGCCCACGTCGGTAGGCCATTGTAGTTGGGAGCGGACAAACATGCTGATTCCCGCCGCGGCCAAATCTATTCTTATCTAGCATGTCTTGAGAGCAAACAGCTTTCAAAGGAGGAAACAATCTAAATGATGATTGCTGGGGACATGTCATGAAATACCCAAAATCATACTTGCGACGAACCTCTGGCAGTTGCCTACGCAAGGAAAGCGAACATTCTAATCAGCAGAAATGTTACAGCGGTACAAGGCCTAGACTGCAAACATTTTACACGGATTGGAGCTACAACTTTTTAGACATCAATCTAAGCTATATCCAGAGTTACAACGATCGGCATGGCCGCTTGGCCACCACTCAGGCATCAGGCACCGTCAAGGCATTTGATGGAGGCAGCAGGTTGAGTGGAGCTCATTTCCGAGTAACAGCTTACCAATTTATCATTCACCTGAAAAAAAAGAGTAACAAGTTAATCATGTGTCAGTACACGCTGGTCCGTCCGATAACACAACAGCATTTATCTCATTGCTTTTTAAGAAAAAAAAATCTGCTAGAAAATGGATCAAAGGAACTAAAATCCCTCAAGTTCTCTACTTCTCGTCAAATAAAACTCTGTGTATCTCAGCATCGCATGTAAAGATTTGATTCAGGTCACCCTTTTAAACATGCCAGCAATTTCTCATTACAGTTTAAAGCATACAGTCTCAAAAAACCACTGTTGTTTTACAACCCAAAAAAAAAATCATTTTTCTTGCACTGCATTCCACACAACATGAAATGGTCACTGGTGTTTACTTTCATATAGTTCACAAAGAATGCCATACTGAGGGTAGGTAGGTATTTTTCTCACCTTCAGTCTCAACTTTTCCAAGCACGTTCTTGTGCAGATTGAATGCCCTAAATGTTACCGAGATTAATTCTGTTAATTGAAATTAATCAATGAAGAATCTAAGATCAACATATTGAGAACAAAAAGTAATGTTAAATAGTACCTGTTGTATCCTACTGGGATCAATAGCACCAGGAGTCTGTAGCTGAGTATAATTCAATTCCTATATAAAATGTTTGAGATGTAAAATGTTCAAATCTTACATAACTTACAACTTCAAATGTAGATTTAAGAGACAGGAAAGTTAAAATCTCAACAGTAAAGTTCATTCAAATTTTATCGCTATTATACAGTGTTTCAAGATCATATATTCAACAAAGAAGTTTTTGTCTCTTGAAGCGGATACAACCTGACGTGTCAAAAGTGCTGATAGACAAAGTAATCAAATCAAAGTTGAGAATGAAAAAATAAAAGGTTTGAATACATAGAAGAAGCACATGTACTGAAACACAGTGCTAGGTAGAAACATTCATTAGAATAGTTTTCTTGGTTTGACAAGACTCAAGAAACAGAAAAGGGATCTCTTTAATGAGCTGGCAACAGGAAAGAAGGAAAAAGATAGAAGCAGAATATAGATCATGCGAAGCTGGAATCAAATAGTAATGTGCATACTAGAATTATAGCTCAGGGAACAGCATGTGCACCTGCTGTTTCATCTGCATTTGTTGCTGTCCTTGTTGTGCCTGAGGAATTTGTTGGACAGGTTGCATTGCTGGATGTGTCTGAGCCTGAGGTGGTGACTGAAGTTGCTGCATGGCAAGTTTTTGTTGGTGCTGTTGAAGCAAAAGTAGTTTCTGCTGTTGCTGCTGCTGTTGCTCATACAGCACATACTCTTCAGGCTTATCCCACTGTAAAACAATAACTCTAAGAGTGAGACCCACAAATGTTGCGATCTTTAAAATGATTGGTGATGAGTTTCAATTCTTCACCTTACTCTCTCGAGTTATGCTATTGTAGTAGTATTTAAAACCTTCAGGAGACGTATGTTCAGTCCAATTGCAGGTTAAAGGAACTGCAGGTGAAGTAGCCTGCTGGGGAATTGTATTAATGTTTGATGGAATAATGGCATTTGGGGCACCAGGGTTACTAGATTGCACTGGCTGACCCTGTAGTGGAAACAGAAACGGTTAAAAAAATGTCAGCCGTAAACCACATTATACAACTAAACACAAACCGCGTACACATTGGTGTATGCATAGAAAATACATGTTGCTCAGCGACCTGTGTGGGTTGTTGATGGTTTGAATTCGATTGCTGCTGCTGCTGCTGCATTAGTTGCAGCTGTTGTTGAAGCTGATAAATTGCCTGCTGTGAAGATTGATAACTGGATTGCAAAGCAGCTTGCTGTTGGAGTAGCAATTGTGGTGCTTGCGATGGCATCTGCTGCACTGGCTGCTGAAGCATTTGTGGTGCAACATTTGAGGGAAGATGCTGTTGCCCGGGAATAGCTTGCATGGAATTGGACACGGCTGAAGGCGCCTGCACAGCGCCGACGGAAGCATTTTGTTGCATCAACGGCTGTGACACAGGAAGCTGACCAGATAACATATTCTGGCCAAAAGAACCAGGACCCATAGATTGTGGAACTTGAAGCTGACCAATCTGTTGAGCAGGCCCCTGCAAGGGTTGTCCCTGCTGATTATTCTGCAATTGAACAGGGAAATTCTGAGGCAACCCTGGTAGCTTTTGCAAAGGTGGGATCTGCTGGCCTCCCAGATGATGGCCTTGTGCCATGGGAGGAGGGTTCATGCCCTACAAAGTAAAAGGTATCATGATGTTTAACCGATATTTTCCATCTAAAGCTATTGATGAACAGAAAAGGTCGAATATCCCAGTTTACCATATGTGACGAACTTGGCACAGCTGTTTGGCTTGACAAAGAGCCATTTCCGCTGAACATCTGAGGTCGAAAAGTGGCCTATGATATTGCAGTATCAAAGGTAAGCAAATGGAAGCAAACAGAATTGAACTGTCATAAAAAGATTGATTTGAACCACATACCGTATCTGTTGTTGATGTAACAGTACTCCCTTTCGGAGCCATAGGATTGTCAGATCCAAAGTTATTAAACTGATGAGGTGCTGACCTTGGGCTTGATGGATGCCAAGAGTCAGGAGGCATATGCCGACCCCTTGGTTCATCAAGGTTGGCGGTCGGCCTGGATAGAAAAAGTAGACTCAGTTCAAGTTCTAACTATTCTCAAGCAAGAAATCAGTTTAATATAGTACTACAAAGACAGTCATCAAAAGGAAAAATATGAAACAAGGGTATAATGCCCGCACTGTTTAATTAGAAAACATACTGAAGGGATGGATAAATTGGACTAATTTTGGAATGGGGTGTCAAAATACCTGTTTTATTGTTCGGATTGTTGGATGGACTACTGATCAAAGTTTATATGGACGTTTCATTTACTAGCCTTTGTAGGACTATAAATTGTTACTTGCAAAATGCAAGCCTCAAAAATCAGTGAACAGGCTGAAGGGACGGGGGCAAACTATTTGCAACTATTTTCACTTGCAATTTAACATTATTCTCCAATCTTTAAAAAGTAGCTGTTCAATGAAGGGGTAACCAAACCTGATAACAAGAGCTGCATCAGATCGTGGACTGAAACCAGGACCTCCAAATGCAGGACCACCCCTAACAAAAGACAAATCAGGCATCAGTATTTGCTGGGAAACGGGAGCAATTGTATTTATCTAGGTATAAAATATAAAACATGTGCTGAACCTAGATTAGCATGGAGGTATCAGCAAAGAAAACATAGGGTGAAAGTGTAGCCACCTTGATTCTCCAGGTCTAGGTCTCTTAGGATCAGCGAACCGAATTATTAATGGTTGCTCGCACCCCTAACACAACATAATGGATATATTATAAATTTTCAGAAAGTCAATAAGAACTAAGCTAACAGAAACTTACCCTCATTACATAATTCCCACTCAGAGCACTCATGGCTGCCAGCGCCGGTTCTCGTGATGAGAATTTGACAAAGCCACAACCTTGATTTTGCATATGTTACAACAATGGTTTGTAAGGGAAAAAAAATAAACTGCAAATCAATCAAGTTAATATGACAGACCTCGGCTCTGCCTCATGCCATCTTTCATAATGTAGACATCTTCCACATGACCATACGGCGCAAAAATCTACAAAATAAACCAGACACAAATTTGATTTAATATGTACTTGATATATGCTTCTTAACTTAAAATGATGAGTTCATAAATAAAGCATCAAAAAGCAATGCAAAATTTCACATTGGTCTTGGATAGATGAGTTCTAAATCTACATAACCTTCTTTTGAACAACAGACCCTTACCTCTTCAATCTCCTTCGCAGTAGCTTGCTTATTGAGTGATGCGACAAACAGCTTGTGCTCAATAGCCCCTAACAAATAGATGAAAAGTGATGAAACCACCCAATAAGTACAATAAAGAAAATATAAGTGAAGAAAGTAAATTTCTATTAACAAGTCAAACATATTTCACTCCACTAATATTTTTGTTTAGCCTAAAAAGGGAACAGTACGATTATCAACCATAGAAGTTATGGGGTGGAGCTATGCTATACAATTGACTCAAATCCCAGCATTGTTCTAAAGTACCAATAGCCCACTGATAACAGAAATACTATTAGTTACCATGGCGTTCCCTTTCACCATCAGCATATCTGACTTGAATAGGGCCCATTGCCTGACAGAAAAGATACACACAGTCAATAATTCAAGAGTCTTACAGACAAAAGACTGACTATAAATAAGTACACAACAAAGAGATTAGTTACCCCAGGTAAAGTGTACTGGTTGTGAAGAGCTCTGATGGCTCGCTCAGCCTCTTCAGAAGTAGCATATTTAACAAAACAACAACCTGCAAATATGAGCATATCGATTTGATCACAAGCCGTTGCAATTTTCTGTATGTTTCACAATGATCATGTATATGAGAGAAACATAGCAGAGTTAGCCAAAGCAGGATAGAAAGGTGGCACATTATTTTGAAACAGGTCGTGAAATTCGACTCCACATTCCAATCTTTGACATTGAAGATGAACAATACTACTCCCACCATCAAGAAGCGAAATCCATTCAACGAGACAAGCATAAAAGCCTTATTAAAAAGTAATAAGATTAAATAATAGAACTATTTGGTAATATGGCATGTCAAAATATTTAGACTACACTGTGCAAAACATTCATGCAAGAAGAATTTACGGCTAATGTATGAAACATTAAGTTCTTTCGCGATGCTCCAACTGACTGCATATTCCATTAAAATTTCAGTAACAACTTGCATCATACAACTTATGTTACCAGCATACTAGAACAAACATAAAGTGTTTTGCTCGTAATAAAAGAAACAGGGTGTGCCTGGTTCACAACTTCACATACAGCTACATCCATCACTCCAGAAGATGGCATACAGAAAGCAGTTCACAGTAATGGATCATGTGGTGCACAGCAATTGCAGACAATTGTGGTAACAGTAGGAAGAAAGCTCATGTACCCATTAAATAGACAGGATAACAAAAAATCTTCAAAGGGTTCACAAAAGGGAGACCACATTTGCAATCTGATAATATGAGCCAGACCTAGATTCAACAATGTCGATGCACTCAGATTCTGATTAGCGCACGTGGCATAATGTACCAACTACCTAATAGTTCCATTCAATATCAATACAAGCCAGTCACAGCTTGACCAAGAATAAGTGCTACATGTTGAACATCATAGTACCATCCTCTCTCAACAATAATAATGAGCATAACTCCTGTACTCATAACTGATGGGAGGCACACATTAAAGATGGTAACCAAGTCGTGCGCAATAAACAAAATATAATCACAACAGCACATCTCAGGGTACGATGCCTTGCGCAGCCTCCTGACTCCAATGGCTGGAGTGTGGTCATAACCCAGATAGCATATTATAAAGTATAAACGGGTCTAGAATCAGAGTTCAACTTCAACTGATGGTAAAAACAAATGCTCATCCAATCATTTCCACAAAAAATAAAATACCAGCACCACAGTTCAAGTGCAAGGGCTTTTCCCAGCACTACCATCAATTCCATGCCACATAATCTGATTTTGGGTATTCTGAACTCAAATCTTTAGTAAGCCATAATAACAGAAATGCATGGATCATGAATCTGAGTAAAAAATTCGGAGTGAAAGTTACCACATAAATGAAATACGTAAAATCACAAAGGTGAGGACTACTATAAACACATGGTGCAGTACGCATTGCTTAATGTATCATCATCACCATCATATAAAGGTAAGTTCTACAAAAGATCGACTCAATTTTTTGGTGCCACAGTCCCAGGCTAAAGAACCAGAATGGCTGAATCATCAAAAGCAAAGCCATAATTATCTGGTACTGGAAGTGATACCAGCAGTGCCATTCATTCTCAAATACAGGTCAACTCAAACAGAGCAAGCTGATCACATACAACAGCAAAAGCTGTTGTGGAGATTGCACTTTAATAGATATATTTCATACAAATGGCAAGTACCATCATGATGACCATCACACCCAGTAATGACACTCTGTCTGCAAACATACAATTCCCACTAAATGCATACAGAATAAAATGTTGTCATGCCCAAGCATCCATAAATTGCATAGTCAGCATATCACAATCAAACAACAAGAACTCACAGGATATCATTATTATTTCAGAATAACCAGGAAGGCCGCGCCACTCATGGTAATCATGTATAGCTGAACTGAACAAATAGCATTACTGTCCATCCAACCACAACTCTAGATTAGTACTGCTCACAACAAGCACCCATGATTTCTGAACACTAAACAACAAAAAGTATAGCACCAGTTTAGATTAGTCAGGACAACACTACAGTGCACCATCCAACCAGAAACCCACTCACAAATCAAAGGGTTCATCACTCATACCAATGGGATTCCATACAGAGAAATTCACGATGCTAGAATAACAAAATCTGGATCCATGGAACAGAAAATGATGAAATAGTTTGGTCTGAATTCATCAAAATGTTCCCTGTTCTTGTGCAGCACATTCAAAAGAAATGGATGCAAAAGTTTTCAACAGATTGATGTGACTGAACAAAGTTGCTGGTACTGAATCTGCTACTTTGTCTAGCAGCAGATCAGAATATCCAGTTAGATTACAGTAATCAGACAACAGTTAATTGCTTCCATTCTCTTCCTCTACTGAACCAACAGGAGAGAAACAGAATGGAAGCGCGGTAAAATGAAGTCAACTGCCAAATCTAACTGAGAGAAGATGCAACCTCGTTGCTCCTAGTAACTCTCAGGACCTGAAAAGAAAGAGATACAGAACTTGTAATAATATTAAGGAAAAAAGTTTTGCCGTACCTTGCTGTTCACCAGTCTTCCTATCCTTGATCAAAGCAACTTCAACAACATCTCCATGCTCCTCAAATAAAGGACGTACCTGGAGAAAGGAGAAATGTCTTTTACAAACTGGATAGCTCAAGAAGAAAATAGAAGGCAACAAAAGAGTGCCAAAAATCAAGTAGTGAACAACAAATTAAATGGGTAACCATATGAATTACTTATAATGGATATGAGATCAGATAAACCCGAAACTAAGCAATAGGCAAAAGGTAGCTTCAGCTAGTTTCTAAGTGAGCTTTTTCTCTCAACGTAGATAGTTTCTTAGATGATTTTTGACCAACATGAATGCCTATATTTATATTATCTTCTAAGCCAACTTGTAGAACTTGTAAGCATTAAGCCTACGGATTGTTTCAGATACAGCGATAGCTACGATAAAACAACCTCAAATAACAGATTATAGTCAGGCAGAAGAATACAAATTGAAAGCAGAACATAAAGAGTTAACTAAGGACGAACGAGCAGATACAACATCAAGTGGTGTAAGTGTAACACTCACATCATCCTCAGTCGCTGTCCTTGGAACTGACCCAATAAAAAGTTTAACATAGTTGTTTCTGTTATCATGATCTGCACCGAAAAATTAGATGTAAATCATATTTTGCAGATGAAAGGGTGTAAAACATAAGCTCTAAATAATTCTCCAGTGAAGCCCACTTAGATAAAACAGTACATCAAGATGCTCTAGAGCATTGTATTCATTACTACTATCACAATCCCTACATTGGCCCTGGTTGGCTTTTTACTGGAAAAAAGAACTAAGTAGTATATAAAACAAGAAACGTTTAGCTGAACATGCTATAACTGAATGCTGAACCTAGTATAAACAGACTCTCAAGTTTCAGAACGAGACAATTTCCTAGCCCCTCCTGCAACCATTAGGCCATGTTATGAAGTAAAACATTCTCTACAAGACTAAAACCAATCAAAGGTCGTCCTCCATGCAAAAAAAGTTAGGTGGTGGCTTTGCCATCTAGTACATACGTCAGAGCCATATAATGGAACTGTACACTCGTGTGCAGTGCGAATTTCAGCAAGATATCCCACATGCGAATATTAATTGCTTAGGTTTTCCAACATCCACAGTAAAAGTTGATTTACTAAGATAATTTTCATACATAAGCTAAGGTACAAATCGTGACCAAAACACCTCGTCACGTGTAAGCAGATCCCAATCCTAAGATAGCTCGGGAAAACCTAAAGTATCCCAGGCGCGATAATCTGGGCACAAACCTGAGTGGTCACCACGGCCACTGCCGTAGCGGTGTCTCGGCCCGCTACCCGGCTCCCCGTACTCGCCGCCGCCGCCGCTTCTGTAGCCTCCGCCGCCGGAGTGGTCCGACGGGCCACGGTACGGGTGGAACCTCCCGCCTCCACCTCCGCCTCCGCCACCGCCACCGTCGCCGCCGCCCCCACCCCCACCACGGGAGAAGCGGTGGGGTGGGCTGCCGCTACCGCCGCCGCCACCGCCGGACGACCAGCGAGAAGGGCCGCGGCCGAATCGGCCGTCCCCGCCGCCGCGAGAACCGGGCGCGGGGCCGGAGGAGGGGTCGGTGGAGCGGTCGCCGCCGCGGTGCATGTGGATGGAGGGGGAGGTGGGCTAGGGTTTTGCGAGAGCACGAGAGAGGAGAGGAGAAGGAGAGGAGAGGAGACTCGGGAGGGAGAGGCGACTCAGGCGAGACCTCGACTCGAGACACAACACAACACAAGAGCCCGTGGGGATTTTTTTTTTTTTTTTTTTTTGATCTTTGGTTTCTCGTTTACTTGAGTTGTGTGCGTGGATGAGATTGGATCGGATGGTCTCGATTCGATGCGCCTATTGGTCAGAAGTAGTAGAACTCAGAAGTCGTTGAGCTCGTCCAATTTAAGCTCAAATTAAAAAATATATTATTCTCTTAAAAAAAGTCCAGATACCCTCTAAACTACATATAGAAGTTTGTAAGGCATCTTAAACTTTAAAACTAGACATCTAACTCGCTAAACTTTACAAAACAGTTCATATTATCTCTTAAGGTGATTTTGTATAATGGTTTTTATCTAATTTGTACTCTCTCTGTTTCAGGTTATAAGACGTTTTGATTTTTATCAAAGTCTAATTGTTTTAAGTTTGACCAAGTTTGTAGAAAAAAGTAGTAACATTTTTAACCCAAGACAAATTCATTATAAAAATATATTCAAATATTGATTTGATGAAACTAATTTAGTATTATAAATATTACTATATTTATCTATGATCTTAGTCAAACTTGAAACAGTTTGACTTTGACCGAAATCAAAACGTCTTATAACTTGAAACGGAGGGAGTATATAACTTGGATGAGTTTGATCACGTGACATATACATTGGACATATATATTAAAATCTCCATTTAAATCTTTCTTTTTAATCACTTGTTAGCTCTCACTTGTTTGCAAACAAGTACCAACATAATAATAGTATGGTATAACTGTATAAGTACAAATTGATAATATGCAAATATGTTATATTAGTTATTCAAAATAGTTGGTACACACTAACTCTTAAAGCTCAGCATGTAATTGTGTCACATCATCATCCACTATGGCATATCATCATCATACTCTAGAGTATTTTAAATCTCATGCAAGATGATGAGGACACAACTAGCTCGAATATAACCATGACTATCTTATGTATTAATCAACCAAAGGTACATATGTTCTACATTAGATTTACTTGTTATATATTTGAACAAACGTTGCTACACAATAAGTTTTGTGTGTTTTCGTTTACAGAGATACTTGCTTGGGCGAAGGAAAAGAGACCAAGCATAACGGATGCATGGATGATCAAAGAAGTTGATTGGGGACCAAATCAAGACCTTCTCCAAGTCCACTTCCATCTCACCACGTCACTTTTGGTCCATAGAAGATAAGAGATAAAGTTCTAATGTTTTGGATTCAGATTCGGGCCTTCTGACAGCATCAACTTCAAACGGACCTAGCCGCTGATCTAGAAGGAATTTCGGGGCCCATGAGTACTTGTTGGAAAGCTTATGGAGTCTAATGGTTTTGGTCCCACGTCAAAATTCCTACCGAGATGCCGGGAATCTCCAAAACAAGCCACGTATCTTATCCAGTCCGAATCTGGTTTGGGTTTTGGGCCTTGTAATTGTGTCGTGGGCTTAGCCCAAGGGGGTGTGCGCCTAGGGCAACCCTAGGACGTCCCTAATCATACTTAATCAGTAACCATCATCATTTAGAGTCGGGTTTTGCTTAGATTAATCTGTCAAGAACAGTTTCGCCGCTAGATTAGTTTGTAGAACCCCAAATTCGTGTGCTTAATCATTCATATGCAATTTGGTTGCAATCTATCTTGTTCTTGCTTGTGTTCTTCGATTTGCATGTAGGGATTAGCCTTCTCGGCGAGGTCAACCGGATTTCTGCACGGTTGATAACCAGAGGAGACGTGGTGCTGCGATTGCGGGGCTCAGTAGCGTGTTCATTCAGAAGCCGGATCGAGTTGTGTCGCGACTCCACCCAATTCGACTGTTTATCAATACCTATTGAAAGATCGAGACCTAGCATCCCTCGTCACAAGCATGACATATTATTTACAACATTGTTGTATTTTTAGAATTCAACATGCAAGTAATGTTAAAATCATCGTCTCCACATTATTTTCACATTATTTACACATATACATCTATCATTATAATTTTATAATGTATACCATGTATCCATCCACATACCAATTAACTAGTATTTCTCAATTATTAAATGCTTATTTACCATACTATAATTTTTTAATGTAAAATAAAGGTCTTATTAGTTATATCTGCCTAGCAAACAAGTGTCATTAGTAATAAGTATAGGAAAAAGTCTAAATTACCCCCTAAACTATTGCGACGATACAAAATACTCCTCTGAACTACAAAACCGGACAATTTTCATCCTCAACTTTTCATATTGGACGAATTACCCCCTGACTCGCTCTAGAGCGATTTTGATCCTACATGGTAGTCTAGTCAACATGAAAAAAAAAATTAAAAGTGACAGGGCCCACCATGTCATACATGGGTAATAGAGCATTGGGGAAGATATGACATGCGGGTCCCACCGCTTTTTAGTTTTTTTTATGCTGATTGAATTGCCACGTGTGTACCACGTAGGTACAAATCGCTCTAGAGCGAGTTGGGGGGTAATTTTTCATATATGAAAAGTTGAGAGCGAAGAATGTCTGGTTTTATAGTTCATGAGGATAATTCGTACCTTCAGAATAATTTATGGGGTAATTCAGACTTTTTTATTGTGTTTTAGCGGCACAAGGATTTAATTAGCATTTAATGATCCTATTTGTAAGCATAGTAATCGGTCTAAAATTGGAGTAAATCATATACTCATAATATCTTTTGAGGTTGGGCTTTATGCTTGGATGATATTGGCACACTAAAGTTATGATTTAGCATAGTGTGGCTTGAAATGCATTTGCAGTGACAATAGGTGTGTGTTTTCAACTACAAGATCCCATGTTCAATGTCCAACGTACTCACAATTTTTCTTATTTTTTTAAAAAAATGTTTGAAGGGATGTCCCTCCCTCAAGATCCCATATTTGAAGAAAAAAAATATTTTTTTCTATGTGTGGCCCAATAAAAATGAGCTTGGCTAGATAGATAATTTCTAACGTAAGAGTGCATCTCATAAGTCATAATTCAATCACCTACTCAAAAAATTTAAACAGAAAAAAACAACAACCATTACAGTGTTGCCTTTGCGACATGTGGTAATTTAAAGAGAGTATAACATCTGCGGATACAACCCCATTGAACAAGGGTTATTTAATATTTTGTTGAGTAAGAAGGAAGATGACGCTATTAGATGCTCCTAGTGTGATTTCTGTGATGAGATGATTTGAACTGTGTTATGTTTCTACATAGTGAATTGGTGTACCGACTACTACCTCCACCGTGTTTTTTTAAAAAAAGACTACCACCTCCATCCTAGTTGAAGTGCAGTTGTGAGTTTTCGTATCCAATGTTTGACCGTTCGTCTTATTTGAAAAATTTATGAAAAAATTTAAAAAAAGTCACAGATAAAGTATTATTCATATATTATCATCTAATAATAATAAAAATTAATCATAAATTTTTTTTAAATAAGATGGATGGTCAAACGTTGAATAAACAATACAAAACTATATTCTTTCTTGGACGGAAGTAAGTACTACTCCAATTTTTATGAAGATATGTATACACCCCTAAGACCTTGTTCGGTTTGAAAAGAATTCCCTCCCTCATGGGGATTGAGCAATCATGACCTAAGTTAGCTTATTTAGACCGTAAGCAGTAGAAGAATATATCTTATGCACATAAGTTTTCCGTGCACATCAACTAGCAAATGTCAAAAATTTCTAGAAAAAATTTGACACATAATACATCCTGGGCTGGTTAGTGTTGTGATAAAACTAGCGTCATTTTTTCCACGCTTGTGTGTGTGCTTGGTCGGGTATTCATTTAACACTATAAATAATAGTGATCCAAATAGTGCCCGACCGGATAACCGTTTGATCAAGCACACTGCCCGTTTTTCTTGAGTACTACTAGCTCTCTTCACTAGTCTACGTGTCATCTATTTAGAGGATTTTTTTTTTAAAAAAACAAAATGGGTACGGTTTTGGCTGTTATTAGCTGATGATTAGGAGGATGAGTGCATTCCCCCCTAAGATACACCTACACGGAGTGGAGAAACACACTGCTATGATGATAACGTTTGATTTCTTACAATGAGTCAAGGGGCAAGACTCCCGTAAGAGTGCTTCACAACCAGCACTGTCCAGGATTATCAGTGTGCCCAATCAACCTGGTGAAATGTGCTTAGCGAGCAACATATATTCATTCATCTGAAACATAACTCTACATAGAAACAGGCTAAACAAAACAGACTGAAAATAAACAGATGCAGATAAGAAATAATCAAAGGTAATGAGAAACAGATGCAGATAAGAAATAATCAAAGGTAATGAGATGCATCAGCAACGGCAAAAGATCCACAGCATACTCATCTTGGTCATCGGGTTCAAAAGATTTTGCACGTTGCTTTCCCGAACAATAAGCACATATATCGTAAACTATTTCATCCC
Source organism: Oryza glaberrima (assembly GCF_000147395.1). Lineage (NCBI taxonomy): Eukaryota > Viridiplantae > Streptophyta > Magnoliopsida > Poales > Poaceae > Oryza > Oryza glaberrima. The sequence continues at coordinate 1,480,667 of NC_068334.1, read as the reverse complement.
TCTTCTGTCCAAAGAGCGGCAAAACTAAAACGATATTAACTCCGACACATTACACCCCTGAATCAGGGAAAGCTTTTAAAGTGGGGAAAGGGGGGAGATCTACAGTTTTTCTTCTTATGTATGGTACACACAAGAACATTACGATCTTCGATCATCCACCTGGGGGTCAGGGTCCAAAAGATGAAATGGCAATTATCAACTACAGAAATCATCAAAAGGGCGACCGGTCCTATCTAAACTGCTGACTGCTACACTATGCCTCCTAAATCTCACAGTTCTACATCGTCTCAACTTGGCGATTGCTTCTTGTGCCTTCCCTTGAAGAAGGTCCACATAAACTGATGCTAGCACTGCCCTGGGGTTGTTGGGCAACAAGGCAACGCCACGGCTTACCATATAGTTAGCCTGCTCAAGCTCTCCCTGCACTGCAGCTGTCATGCCTAGGTCAATATAAAGAACACCCTGAGCTTCCTCAGGCTTGAGGCTTTCTGAATACTGAGATTCTCCTGAGGACAATTTTGTGACTACCGGAGCAACTGAATCTTCACCATCGCTGTCTTTCTCAACAAGGGCTTTCTCGCAGTTCTCAATGCTGTAAGGCAACTCAATATCATCGCCATCTCTCAAATAAACAGTTAATTGCTCAGCAGCCTCCTTTGGTCTATTCAGTGCACAAAGAGCTTCAGCTGCGTATACATGGCTGAGGAAAACATACATCCTGGAACATTCTGGCAGCTGCTGTAGCAACTTGGCAATAGACAAAGCTTTCAAGTGATTCTGAAGACACAACTCAATAAATGCAAGGTCCCCCAAGATGGCTTGTTTAATTTTGAGGTTCTCTTTTCTACATATGTCATCATACAAAGCAAGAGAGCTCTGCAAGGTGACATTCAAGTTTGAAATTCCCTTCTGTTCTCCATTTGCATTAGTTAGTGCTGGACCAGGCGGTTTGGAATCTGTATTAGTGGTGTTCTTCTGACCTGAGCCTTTCTGGCCTTGCAGCGATGTTTGATTCGACTCCTCTGTGCCTGATGCAATCACCAGATTTTCCTTCGTAGAGGGATCCAATAAAATTTGGGCATTGAGTAGACACTGTCTAGCAAATCTAAGGGATATCAGATTTCCATATTTGTCCAAACTTACCTCCTCCCCAGATTCTGAAGAATGACTTGGCTTCACTGGGTTTATAACTAAGTGCCGCCATTTTCCTGACCCCATAACATCAATTTCAATCTCATCATTGCACGAAGTAGCACCACTTGAAGTCAGGATACCCTTTTCCAGAGCTAGCAGGCTACACTCAGCAAAACGGAGCCAAAAGAGCGACCTGTTGCACAAGAGCGGCATGGCTTCACGAAAACAGCGAGCTGCTAACAAAGGTTTCCCGCACATCAAATGTTGGATGCCGCAGTTGTATGAAATAAGACAAGATTTGTCTTGCGATATTGCGGTCAGCTTGCATGGTTTCTCTGAACGAAGTGATAAGCTATATTTCAATGCTTTGCTGAAGCACCATACTGAGGTTTGAATAGATCTCTGTTGGTGGAGTATGCAACCAAGATTATTGTAGAACATGGCCAGCATTGCTGGTTCACTCCGATTATTGGGTGTGCTCAGCAGCTTCACAGCCTTGCGATAGTTTCCTCTGGCATATTCCAACTGAGATTTCAGGAGAAGCTCTGTTGATGAATCCCTACCACGTGCCATGTTCATCAGAACTTTCAGTTCTCGCTTTGCAACCTTAAGGTTCCTAGTAAGAAGAAGAAGCCGGACCTTGTATATTTGCAGTCTAACTTTCAAATCAGCAGCAGTGGCAGCAAGATCAGCTGAAGCCCTTGAGAAATCATTTAAAATTGGTCTGCCCAAGTTCTGATTACCACCATCCAAGGTAGAGTAAAAAGATTCAAACTCAAGTGTATCATCAGAAAAATTTCCTGCTGAAAGGTTCTCAGATCCACCAGCACAAGTATTTGAATCAGAATCTGGAGGTGTGCTAATCTTTGCAGAAGGCTTTGGTTGAGCTGACTGCTGCTGAGCTGTATTAGCATTTTCATTCTGGTTTGTTGCGCTAACTACTCCAAATGACCTTTCCAAGTACTGAATTATATCCTGTACAAACATATGTGATGCATGCAGTTGAATAAGATGCTTTATACAAGAGCTAATGCTGCAACTTTGAATAAAAAGGACAAACAAAATGGTACAGTTCGCCATACAAGTTAAGATCACAACTATATCTGACAATCTTAGGCACTTGAGTTCAGTAATTCTCACGTGGAAAGGTATAATCATCATTTGGAATGGATAAAAGTGAATAATGGAAGCCCTAAAATCGTTCAGAACAGGTAAATGTGAATTTTTTGCATTGAATCACTTCTTTTTTGTTACAATGAGTGTTCACGCATGGTACTTCTAAAATTAACAACATAAGAAAACATGAGAATTTGGTCATCTTGGATTGTTGTGTTAATACTGCAATTTAGGACAAAACAGAAAACAATATATGGTAGTTCTATTTTGTAATATTAAATAAATATAGGGAAAAATTGCACGAAATGCATTCCAGTCAAAATTTGACAAAAAAGGGAACTAGTTATGGAAGGGTATTTTGACACCATGGAGCATATTTTTGGGAAAAAATGTAGATAACAATGAATGTAAAACATCATAAGTGGTAAATATTGGCATATGCACCAATGCCAAGGAGGAAGACATTTTTTTTAATTTTTATGCATCAAACAGACGAGACACAGCATGTATTGCATTTTCAGGAGAATCTATTGACAAAATACCCATAAGCCCACAAAGCTAATGTAGTATTTGTAGCATCAACTCACGATATACTGAGATGTTAAAACTTACCGCGGCATTCGATGCATCTTGCAAAGCTAATGTAATATCCAACAACAGAAAGCATACATGAAGAGCAGTTGTCTGCAGTATTGAAGAAATATTAGAAAATGTAACAACCTGGTTTCCAAGTTAAGCATCTTATAACTAATAATACCTCATCAATTGGTTCAATATTTCGGTAGAGTGGATCCAAAATAGATAGTGCAGATTCATAATCGTGAAGATGGTAAAGGATAACAGCCTGCAAATTCAAAAATGCCATAAACAAATCAATCACCTCTTCAGTTAAAGCTCACACCAATTACAATGCTTACCATGGTTGATTGGCTAAAGCAGTACTACAATTAATGCAAGCCATAGACCAGAAACATCAAACAATCAAATAATTACTTTTGCAAAAGAAAAGAACATACAGTGTTGAATGTTATTATGGTTGTGTCAAACTCATCCCCATAGGTTGTCGCATTATTTGCAGCAGAAATCAGAGGTATAATGCCACTCCCTCTTGATCCAGAAGAAACACTGTTTCCTGTCCCATTGGCAGAATCAGTTTGTTGTCTAGATGCACAGGCAAGCTCTTCACTTCTTCTCTGGATGCATGTAAAGGTGGAACATTAGAATTTTCGTAAATAATTATTAAATCAGGAGAATAAAACAATGACATAATAAGAGAAAATGAGAAATCAAAACAGGCACCATAAATTAAGGCTTAAAGCCACACAAAAGTAGATGGCTCCAATGCTATAAGTAGATGTAAGTGGTTAGGGGACGACCATAACACGTTACAGTGATATGTGTGCAGTTGTGTAAATGACTGAATAACTGGCATGCTGCATAATATTAGATATTTATATGCGCAACTTGAATGACGAATAAAAATGGAGTCTGAGAACCTAATGTGAGTTCCAAACATATAGCGATGATATCACATCTGAAAAAAATATAGGTATAAGTTCATCCACTACAAAAAAGAATATATGGTTTTCTTTGGTCAGCATTAACAGCATTTACATAAAAGTTAGAAACCTTTGACAAAACCAGCATTTGTAATATTGTTTCTTACTTCCCATCAATGAAGAATCGTAAATTGTGGAATACAAAGACTACCGTTAGGTCCAGATTTATTCAAAAAAGAAGAAATGATGGCTCATAACTAAATATAAGTTTTGAGCCCCTCACTGATAGATGTCGATCAAAATGCACACAAGTCAAGATATTATGACTACTCTCAACATGTAGCATGTTATATGCCTTCTGTTTTGTGCATTAATGCATCACATAACTCCTGACTAATGAGGGATGCTTTTACCATATACAACATATACACATACAACAAACACAAATAAAATGTAGATGTTAAAGTTTACTATACACAAAACAAAATAAATTTTCGTGCATGTAGCATGTGACAAATATCTTCATCAACCCAGAAGAAGGAAAAGAACAAATTTGAAATTGGAACTGAAACATAGATGAGTTGTGCAAAATGATAAGACCCACGGCGAATGGATGAAGGAAAACAGGGCAGAACAAGAAGACTGTCCTTTTGAGAACTAAGTATAGTTAGTAACATATAATTGACACTTAACTAAATGATTGGACTAAAGTGACAAACATCAAAATTATATCATTTCTTGTATAACCAAATTTACAATTGGAATGAATTTATATAAGAAAAAAAAAGTAAACATAGTTTTAGGTTTGAATTATTGTTGCCAAGAAAATTTTAGGTACATTTGGAAAACAGAAATTTCACCCAAAAAAAAATCAGAAACTCCTGTACAAACAGTAACTTAGCTGTAGAGTTCTCTACTGACAAAAGAATGGATATTTCTAGTACATAGCCTCAATGGAAATATGAATATCAAAAGTCAAGCAAACTAATGCAAATTCACTAACCTTAACATTGCCTAGAATTTCAAGCAATTTCTTTGGGTCAGGACAACCATCCAAGAAAGATTCTGCAATAGCCATATTGTGAAGGACCTGAAAGATTATAAAAATGCAATATCAGATGCCAAAATAATACATGATCAGAGTATCATCTCTTTATCAAGATATAGTGGAAAAGCTACCAGTTCAAGATAACCACCGTAGAAAAGCATCTAAGAGCATAATATGCAGTATACACAGATATCGGGTAATTGTTTTTTTTCCTATTTGTATGCATATTGTTCTTTCAGACTTATAACCTTATTAAACAGATCATGCCCTATACATGAAATGGACAAGATAAGTAATTAGAATCATGCACGAGGAGAAGCACATACTGGGTGACACATACCAGTGTGGACATCCATGTCTACGCATGCATCAAACACAACATGAAACTGATGAAATACAAATTAACAAGCATGCAAACACAAACCCAATAATTCAAGATGCACCCACCTGCATATCACACACAGACCATAACGCACATACAGGTGAAATATGCAGACATCTACGCAAACACGGAGGCAAGATGCACCCAACTGCCTAGATTAACATACGCAAACTCGCAACTCACCCCACGAGCTCAACCCATAATGCTGCGGAAGCAGCTCCACTAACGAACACCTAGCAAGCAAGATATAACCTAGAGAAGCAGATGGATTCGGTAAAAGATTTTGTCGTTTAGCGAGGAAGGACCTAACCCAACTAATCACCCCGAAGCAGAGATGGCGAATCGGCTACCTTGGGGTCGCCCTCCTTCTTGAGCAGGAGCTGCGCGAGCACCTCGGCGCAGTCGGCGTAGCGGCGGCTCTGGAACAGCACGGCGGCGTCTCTGGCCATAGCGGCCGTGACGGAGAGCATCCCTTCCTCCTCGGTGGAGGACGGGGACTGGGGCGGCGGCGGCGGGGGCGCCTCCTTGGGCTCCATTGTGCGGGTGGATCTAGCAGGATGGGGGCTAATCGGGGGCGCAGGGCGCCAGGGTAGGGCCGGAATCGCGCGGCGAGGCGGTGAATCGGAGCTCCGGAGGGCAGGATTTGGGGGGCCGGGAGGGAGAGCTAGGGTTTGGAACCGACGGCGCGGCGAGAGCGAGACTCGACGGGGGATGTGGAGCGAGTTGCCAACTGAGGAAGGCCGATGGATAGACGTCGGAGGTCGCCTCCTCTTTTCCTATTTCTTTTTTTTTTTTAATTTTGATGATTGTTTTTCTACCCGACTTATGCAGTACTACTAGGGATCTTAACCACCGTCGGATCTACTCAAAATGTTAAACCCTAATATAAAAAATAAACTAATAAGACTCCAGCAAATTGGAAAAATTCCATGCGGGGGATTGGGAGTTTACACGAGGGAATTGATGGTGAGATTAAGATGGGAATTTGATTTTTAACCCCAGTATCTTGTTTGGTAGATGTGGTGAAAATTGATAAGGAGTTTAGTTGGAGATTAGGTCATTAATCAAAACGGATGGCTGAGATTTGTTTAGGTAAAGTAAAGAAGGAATTCCCTCCCAATTACCACCCCTACCTAGGTCAATTCCCCATCCCCATCTCACCAAAATTCCCATGTATCCCAACCAAACAAAGTAGTTAATAGCCTCATCCCTTTAAACTCCCAATCCCTTCTAAAAACTCCCTCCAACCAAACGAGCCGATAGTTATAATCCGGTTGCAAAATAAATACTACATAATAAATATATGGTTATAATATTATTACAACACAATAAATACTAGAAATATTTTAGAGTAAATTGCATTGCCGATACAAAAACTTGTCAGGTAGGTGCAATCTACTGCACGAACTTGCAAAGTGCTCGCTTTCGTGAATGAACTTGTCTGGTGCATGTGAAGGAAGGCGAAAAGGACACAACATGGCTAATCCTATTGATTTAGGGGCTGGTTAGGAAATTATGTAAACATATACTATATGAGAAGGTTATTATTAGACATACACCTCTTGAATAAAAAATAGAATGGGATATAGTGATAGTTGAAAAAGATAAAGGAAAAGAGCAATGATATAAGGGTTAGAAATATATGAAATTCATTATTTCCATGACAAAGGATAAAGTAGAGACCAAATTTATAAATATTACATGTCTTATGCATGCATACTCACTACACGTACGCACGTCACATCCTAATCAACGTCATCTTCGTAAAATTAACATGGTCAAGTTATTTTGGTCCTCTTCGCACGGACTAGACATGTTCGTGTACTGAAACAAGCATTTTACAAGGTTATATACTAAATTGCACCCACCTAACAAGTTTGTGTACCACCAATGCAATTTACTTCATATATTTTATTATGACTCCTGAGTTCATAAGAGATTTTTTAGATGCTGGAATAAAACCCTGGCAACTGCTCAACGAGCTACAACCAATTATTACAAAATTTACTCAACGATGAGCACACACTAACAAGTCCATAATAAACATACAAATCGGCGCTCATATGCGAGTGCGATGACAAGCAACCTTGTGTGCAACGGATGCTACATCTCGCCTCGTGAATGTAGGGGTGAATGAAAAGCTCGTGACTCGTTAGCTCGCTTAACTCATGGTTGACTCGGCTCAGCTCGTTGCGTTTTTATAACGAGTTGAGTTGACATTTTAGCTTGTTGGAAATAACGATCCCGTGCGAGCTAACTCGCGAGCTAAGAATAGCCCAATCCTGCCACTTCATACGAGCCCAACAAGAGTAAAAATGGCCCAACAAACTGACCACTCCTCAAAATAAAGGCCCTAACTCTTAGTCTCCCTCCCCCCTAATTCCTTGCTCCAGTAACTAGGCACCAGTTGCATAGGTTCTCGGAGCAGCATCGCCACCCACTGGCATTTCGCGCCCCAAGCCCCTAGCGCCGCCACACCGCCGCCCCAGCCCTTGAGCCCTCATCGTCAACTTTGCCCGTTGCTAGTAGCCTCCACTGGGAAGTGAGGTCATGGTGGCCCACCTCGTCGATGCCCGCGGTAGTCGCAGCTCCACCTCTGCCTCATCATCATGGAGAAGACCAATGAGTAGGAGCAAGCAAGTCCACCACTGGTGCCACCAAGTTCAAAATCAAGGAGCAAATGTTAGATCTTGTTGTCCTCATCACCATCGGCAGTGCAACACTGCAAGCCGATCTGCCATGTTAATTTTGGTTGGTGATTTGTTTGCTTCGTCTTTTGGTTGGTTGCAATTTCACCAGGCTTCTAGATCTGGTAAAGCTCGGGTATTCCAAATTGGTAAAGCTCGAGTATTCCAAATTGATGTGTACAGAAATTTCGTTCCAGGACTGTGATTTTTATTCAATTGCATAAAATGTTTCTGGCCTAGTTGCTGTAATCTTTGAGACTTTGATGTGTTTCTTTGAAGGAAAGACTAGTCAAACATGTATTGGCCGTGAGGCAAACGAGCTACCTCGAGCTTCCAAGTGAGCCGAGCCTTGGTTATAGCTCGTTAGGGTAAAAAGCCGAGCCGAGCCAACTTGATATCCACCCTTATGTGATTGTGCAGGCGTTGCGGTGTAGCATGAACATGGGTGATCTTGTATGTGAATGCGTCGTGTGAGCACAAGATCACCCCCACACTTGTTCTTGTACCTAGGGTGCTTCAAAGACACAAAGACAAAACAAAAGTGAAAGCAAAAGGACTCACCCGGCGATGCCCAGTGGGTCAATTATTTTATTAATTTTATTGATGGGTGCAATTACACAAGGAATTGAAAAAAAAATAAAGAAAATAACTGAAATAAAACCTAACGCGCCTATCGGACTCCAAAGGATACTATGGAAGGTCTAAGGGCTAGAAGCACAGGACATATCTTCCTTTCCCACGACCTTGTACAGGCGAAAGAGCTTGGCACAAAGGACACGACTAAAGGATGCAAGGCTTGTCCTGAGCTCCTCAAGCTCTATCTGTCCCTCTGCCACAGTGTCCATATGAATTATGTAAAAGACCAAAGCTATATAAAGAAGAATATTTCATTAATACTATAAGTCTTATATAAGAAGGAAGAGCTACTAGAGCTATACCCGAAATCTCCTGAAGACCCGAGGACTAAGAAAACTCCACTAGCACTAGAACAATAAACTAAACTTGAGATAGTTCTTTATCTTTTTCTTGAGTGTGTGTTGGAGAGTGAATGAGCATCCCTTTATATAACCTCTCAATGACGGTTATGGCAGTTGGAAATGCCGGAAATGCCCTCCAACCGTCATTGAGAGTTGTAACACCTTGAAAATTTCGGTTTAGAAATACGAAATTAAAAATTCGGAATAACCAAAAATCTTTTCAAACTTTCTTGCATACTGGAATTTATTGGATTTTATTTCCCGTTTTCCTGCTATATACGGGCTAAAAGATGAACGTATGAGAATATGCTTGTATTTTGATTTCAAATATTATTTATTCAAAGAACCATGATTATGAAATATGTCAATATTTGCAAATACCAATCATTTTCCTAAAAACCCTTCTCCATATATTAGAACCCCTCCGACATATTTGTTCTATAAATAAAGTTATATATTACAATTTTGAAAGGAAACCCTCTATGGGGCATTCCATTAAAACAAATACTACTTTACAAAGGAAATATTGTTTTGATTATTAACTAAGAATCCTTATAAAGGATTAAGTCTTTTGGCAACTATATTGCAAATAATAGCTACTAATAAAGTATTTACTGAAAGCCCTATTTGTGAAATATAATTCTTAAAATGGCAATTTTAAAAGAAAAGGCTTTCTTAGATAAAGTCTGGTTTATCTCTTTGAGAAGCCTAGCCTAGCCCGCATAATGGATTTTGTAATTAATTGTGTGTTTAGTTTTTGTGCCAAAAATCTCGATTAAATCTTATCTCCTAAAAGTATGTCCCCTGTTCGACATCCTCCCCTGTCCCCTCTCTGCCCCGTCTGTTTGGTCAAGCGTTTCGGTGCTAAACAAATCATAGTCCCGAAGCTCTCTGCTCCTATCGCAATTTTATCGCTCTCTCAAAACTCTTATCCTACGGTTAAATTGAAATCGCTCTATTGTTTCGAACTCGATAATTCCCTCGAAAAATCTACGATTGTTATCGCTCTATTGTTTCGAACTCGATAATTCCCTCGAAAAATCTACGATCGTTCGACGGATTTATTTATCGTGCGTCGATTCAAATATCTTCAATTTTATCCCTACCATTGAACCCTAAAATGTTGATTGGAATTATATGCCATGAGTCACCCCTATGACCCCTATTTGATATCGAGATTCATTCATTCGAGCGATCGCAAAGAAATCCTAATTCTAATCCCCGCACGACCTTTTTGCCAAATCAAACTCCAATGTCTCATTTAGCGGCCTAATTACCATTATATACAGTCCGATGTACAGTCTTGGTGCATGTTCGAGTTCAAGTGCCAATTCCAATTTCCAAATTCGAGACTCCCTTGTAATTTACAAAATCCCCGAGGAGATACAAAACAAGTCCAGCAGTACTAGTTCAAATAAATCAATGTCCAAATTATACAGTACCTTGCACAGTCCAAATTATAAATACAGTCCAATTTACAAGTTTCACATACACATCCCAAGTCCAAACCTTTGCAAAATACAAAAGTTCCTATTACAATCGGGCCATCTCTTTTCCCTGCCAGGCCAACCCATCCCTCACAGCAAGTCCATTTTTACCCCCTCGGCATAGCAGTAGCAGCCCACTCCCTCTCTCCTCAGCCTAAAGTCTACTTTGCTTTCCTCAGCCAACACAGCATGCATGCACAGAAGATGTTTGATGAAATGCCTGCAAGCCATCACACACATTTGACTACCATCAAATAGCTGGGAACCCTCCCCAACAACACCCCATGCACCACCATGCACCATGCACCCAATTCACAGAACTCTCCACCAAAAACCAACAAACACAGTAAAGAGAGTTCACACCGAAAAGAACTGAGCTCACCAAAAGGAATTGCATACCCTGCCTCCTGCATTCCAACAGCCACAAACATATATAAAAGCCGCTGCCAAAAACCATCACCTCTGCTTTGCCACTGCCACTGCCACTGCCTCTGCCTGCTCCTCCCTGCGCACATGCCGCCGCTTGCTCCGCCGCGTCTGGCCACGAGTCGAGCCTCGGTTGGGCAAGGGGTTGAGGTTGGCCGCCGCGCCGTCCCGTGAGCTTCCTTTCGCACGCAAGTGCACGAACTATGAGAACAATCGAACCTTTGAACGCTTGAACTCTTGAACGTATCCAAAACTTGCAAACGAACTTGAACCATGGACGTAACCAACTAAAATGCAAACTAAAAACTGAAAAACAAACCTCTGTGAACCTTAGTGGAGCACTTGGCGCGCGAGGACGAACCGCGAGCCGAGCCTCGACGCCCGTCGACCGCGCACGGTGTACCGCTACTCGGCTGCCGCGAGGTGAGCATCTTCTCCTTCCCTTGCTCTTCTCCCCTGTAACACCCTGAAAATTTCGGTTTTAAAATACGAAATTAAAAATTCGAAATAACTAAAAATCTTTTCTAACCTACTTGCATGCTAGAATTTATTTGATTTTATTTTCCGTTTTCCTGCTATGCATAACGTATGAGAATATGCGTGTATTTTGATTTTAAATATTATTTATTTAAAGAACCATGATTATGAAATATGTTAATATTTGCAAATACCAATTATTTTCCTAAAAACCCTTCTCCATATATTAGAACCCCTCTGACATATTTGTTCTATAAATAAAGATATATATTACAGTTTTGAATAGAAACCCTCTGTGGGATAGTTTGTTAAAACGAATACTATTTTGCAAAGGAAATATAATTTTGATTATTTTCTAAGAATCCTTAAAAAGGAATAAGTCTTTCGGAAAATAACTTGCAAACGATATCTAGTAGTAAAGTATTTATCAAAATCTTACTTGCAAAGTGAAAAATAATTCCTAAAAGGCTATTTTAAAAGAAATGACTTTCACAGATAAAGTCCGGTTTTATTCCCCCTTAAAAGGCCTAGCGTTGATATTTCTTACAGGGGCGGACCTACCCATTGGGCAGGGTTGGGCGACCAGCCCAGCTACGGCCCACGTTGCCCCACTCCCCTGGATCCCATATCCATCAGTCCATCAAGGAAAATAGCCCACAAGTCAGCCCATCAAGCAAACAAGCCCATGTTAGCCCGTTAGGCATCTGTTAACGACCAAATTTGGTAAGATATGAACCAGGTTTGGCATTGGAATCGAAGTGGATTCGGCAAAGAGATAGATTTGAAGAATAGAGTATGCATCGGCTGCGAAGGCATCGGCTGGATTCTGAATCGGCTGAGATGGATTGGATAGAGGACAGCCGATGGAGTCGGTATAACAGATTCTGATGAAGATGGCTTCGAGGCTGCTTCTAGAATCGATGGACGTGCTTAATGAGGATTGCCACGATAGAGATAAAGCTCTCAGATAGGTAATTGTATCTATTAATTAGGATATCTTATGTAATTTCCTTAGAGATATGTTTGGGTAAAAGTCTGCCGCAAAGACTTTATGGTATCTTAGAGTTTGTTAGAGATAAGAGTCATGTCCGGCAAGGACATATTTTGTATCTCGGAGTATAAATATGACCTGAACTCATGTAATCAATTAACACACGTTCAATAACACTTTCGGCGCATCGCCACCCTTTTATTTTATTTCGACGAGTTCTTACTTTCGGGTTGAGCTGCATCGATTCGATCTTCAACTAGAGGTAAACTTGTCATGGCGGTTTGCGTTCTCGGGATTAGTGCTTCCATCTTTATGATACTCTAATCTTGTCTATGTAATTCATCGAGTTATCATATATACTTTATAATCTCTGTTAGTTGCGCTATATAACTTGTCATCGGCTGTTTCTTTTGTTAGGAAGTTGCCGATAGAGTTAGATCTCGTTATTAATATAGATTATATCGTGTATCTACCATCTCTTAGAGGTTTTCATCATCTTGTATAGATCTCACAGTTATCTTTATGCTTAATGCTGCATCGGTTGAGTTCGATCTATTAAGTTTTATCTATAATTGTGATATCCAGCCTGTTTTATGATCATAAATAGAGATAGCATCGGAGTTTCAGCCGATCTTACCTGATTTAGCTATTTTATGTCTCGTATGCTTGATCATTATGCTAAATCTGCCCTTTATATTTAGATCTTATTGCAACAAAGTATATTAGGCTTTCTGTTTAGTATATCTTGCTTGTTTTGATATCTTAGTATAAAGTTGTATCGGAGTATTAGCCGATACGTGCTAGATCTATTTGATCAGCTATGCTATAAACATTTACATATTCATTGCTTTAATATATATTTCGACTTAAGTGATTTATACTGTCTTGGCATGGCAACCGTCTATCCCAATCACTTAGTTTAAGTATATATCGGAGTAAAGATTATATGCTGTTAATGTCTACAGCCGATCGAGTAGATTTAGTTTTATCTTATTTATTCATTATTGCCAATCGATTCAAAGATGACATCGGCTCGAAGATAAATGATATGTCATCAGTAAGTAGCCGATCGGCTATCGTTTATAGATTTAACCGCGGTTTCTCTTGTCTTTATTCTTGTTGATTGCAGGATCAAATCAACTGGCACGCTCACGAACCTAAAGGCGAGATTTTGGATCTGTACAGGAGTTAAGCAGATCTTTTAGGCCAGTGTGTGTTTTTTCACATCAACACGCTTTTGGCACGCCCGGTGGGATCGAGTTGCGATAACTTTTTCTCATGGCAGAAAAACAATCACCGTCATCAGGAGTCAAGCCTCCAAACCCCCCAGGGGCCAAGCTTCCAAACCCTCCGGGGACCAAGCATCCAAATCCTCCGGGGACCAAGCAATCATCATATGAAGTTGGGACTAATAACATTGTTCCAGTCACTGTAGACAAATTATCACCAGAACAAAAGCTGGAGTTTGTGCAAATAATGAAGAGCGCTCAGGAGAAATTCATGAACTCATTCAAGGAAACCCGCCAAGGAACAATCATTCAAAAGTACAAGCTGAAGGTGGTTGCTGCCGATGAACCTGGAACAAGCTCATCTCAAGATGGTAGAACCAAGGGAGCTAAAGGTGGTGTGGATGGTTCAGGTGACAAAGGTGCGGAACTTAGAGATGGTGAGGTTGAGGACATTGGAGAAGAGGATGCTGAGGAGCAAGAGCCTCCAAGGTGCAATAATTTCCAAGACCAAGTTGACTATGCTATGCAACATGCTTTGATCAACCAATCAGGAGTGCTTGTTAACACTTTAACAAATATGATTAAGTCTGTGGTTGATGGTACGATAACTGAGCATCAAAACACGGGGCCAGTCTTCCTACCAAATGGCGTGTTCCCACAGTACAAGAATTTGGTGACAGGCAACCAACAGCATACCGCCAATGCACCACCGGTCCAGCCGATGGCAGCAGTTTCTGCTCTAGCACCAGGTGCACCGTCGTCGGCACAAAGGCAGGTGGTTAATCCTCATGTCTTGACCAGAGAGCAACCACAACATGTTGGACAGAACATCATTCGGCTGACTCAGGAGCAGATTGCTGCAATGTTCGCACCAACTCAGCCGACTGTCGAGCCAGTACAGTCGACACCGATCAGGCAGCAGGTTATCCAGCCGATTAGGCAGCAGACGATGCAACAGATACCAACAGGACAGAGAACACCTATTGCTCAGCAAAATCCACCTGTCGGAGCCCAGTTTGTGCCTGAACAGCAGATGTATAATGTTCAACAAACCCCTCAGAACTATCTTGGTGGTAATTTCAATCTCCAGTATCCACCTCGGTCACCTCAAATTCAATAGCAAACAGGAGGATCACCTCAGCCTTAGTTTCTACCCCAACTGAATCAATTCGATCCAATACAGCAGCAGATGCAAGGAGTGCCCCAGCAGAAGCCTTGGGCAGACATGATTGCAGATATGATGAGGGAGCAGTTTGGGCTTAAGCCAAAAGACACTAGAAATTTGTATCGGCACCCCTATCCTGAGTGGTTTGAAAGAGTTCCGCTGCCCAACCGATACAAGGTTCCGGACTTCTCGAAGTTTTCAGGACAAGACAATATTTCAACCTATGAGTATGTCAGCCGATTCTTAGCTCACTGTGGAGAGGCATCGGCTGTTGATGCTTTGAGGGTTTGATTGTTTCCTTTGTCTTTGTCTGGATCGGCATTCACATGGTTTTCTTCGCTACCTTATAATTCTGTCAATAGTTGGGCCGATTTAGAGAAACAATTTCACAGCTACTTCTACAGTGGGATTCATGAGATGAAGCTTTCTGATTTGACAGCAATTAGACAGAGGCATGATGAAACTGTACAGGACTATATTCAGAGATTCAGAGAGATGAGGAATAGGTGCTACAGTTTGGCTTTGACCGATTCTCGGTTAGCTGATCTGGCTTTTCAGGGTTTGATCGCTTCGATCAAGGAGAAGTTTTCATCCCAAGACTTCGAGAGCTTGTCCCATCTTGCACAGAAGGTGACCCTGCATGAGCAAAGGTTTGCAGAGGCTAAGAATAATTTCAAGAAGGTCAATCATGTGTATCCTTATATGTATGACTCTGAAGAAGAAGATGACTCCGAGGTAGCAGTAGCCAAATGGGCCAGAAGTAAAAAGATTATAGCGTGCCCATGGGTGAAGAGTTCTGGGAAGGAAGAAAGATATGATTTCGATATCACCAAGGCTGATAAGATTTTCGATTTGCTACTTCGGGAGAGGCAGATTCAACTTTCTGCTGGTCATGTGATTCCATCGGCTGAGGAGTTGGGGAAAAGGAAATACTGCAAGTGGCATAACTCTAGTTCTCATGCTACCAATGATTGCAAAGTTTTTAAACAACAGATCCAGCTGGCTATCGAGGGAGGCAAAATTAAGTTTGTTGACTCCAAAAAGCCGATGAAGGTCAATGGTAATCCTTTTCCTGTCAACATGGTGCATACATCTGGGAGAACAACCGATGAGGGCAAACATCGGAGTTCACAGCTGAATTCAGTTAGAATTATCAACAAATATCAAAGGAGGCATGACAAGCAGCAGGAGAGGTATTTTGAAGAGAAAGATGACGGTTTTGATCCACATTGGGATTGTGAGTTTTTCAGATTTTGCTGGAACGAGGGGATGCGGTTGCCATCAATTGAAGATTGCCCTGGATGCAGAGACAATGCGGGGAGTTCAAGCCGATCCTACAATAGAGGCAATCGGCTGGGTCAGAAAAGAGTCCCTGTTCATTAGAGGTTGGGCCCAGTGCATCATGATCATGATCAAGATGAAGATGAGGGTAGAAAAACGCAATGGTGTCCTTCTGGTATTTTCACCAAAAATCAGAAGAGAAGGGTTCAAAGGATGAGGAACAGAGAGCGTTTTCAGGAGGTACAACAGGAGATCAATCATCGGCTAAAGAAGACCAAGTAGGAATGGCGCATCAAAAGTAAAGTTACAACAGCCGATGAATTTGAAGCCGACAAGGCGAAGAGATTGACCAAGAGCAAAGCTGTTGCATCCACGTCGGTAAACATGGTTTTATGTTACCTGCAGAATTCGAAGCCAAACAAGCCAATGTTGATGATGTAGAAGAGGCCTCTGCTAGGTTGATTTTGTTGCCAGAGCAAGCAATCTTTGAGAAGCCAGAAGGGACAGAGAATCGGCACCTTAAGCCATTATATGTCAATGGGTTTGTCAATGGGAAGCCGATGTCCAAGGTGATGGTCGATGGTGGGGCTGCTGTGAATTTGATGCCATACGCTACATTCGGGAAGCTGGGCAAGAATACAGATGATCTCATCAAGACAAACCTGATTCTCAAGGATGTTGGTGGTAATCCATCGGAGACCAAGGGAGTTTTAAATGTGGAGTTGACAATCGGCAACAAAACTGTTCCTACAACGTTTTTTGTCATCGATGGGAAGGGATCCTACAGCCTGTTGCTTGGAAGGGATTGGATTCATGCGAATTGTTGTATTCCTTCAACCATGCACCAGTGCTTGATTCAATGGCAAGGTGACAAGATTGAGATCGGCTCGAAGATAAATGATATGTCATCGGCAACTAGCCGATTGGCTATCATTTATGGATTTAACCACGGTTTCTCTTGTCTTTATTCTTGTTGATTGCAGGATCAAATCAACTGGCACGCTCACGAAGCTAAAGGCGAGATTTTGGACCTGCACAGAAGTTAATCAGATCTTCCAGGCCAGTGTGTGTTTTTTCACATCAACAGCATCACGCGCACACGCCGCAGCCGCACACGAAACAGACTTGACTTCTCGTCTTGATTATTTTCTCGTCTTCCAATCGGCGATGCCGCCCGACGCCGATTGACACCGACCCATTATGGCGCACTGCCTCTGCCGTCGTACGCGCGACTGCGCCGACGCATCCACGCGCCCACGCCGGGTGCTGCTGCCATGCCAGGCTGCTGCCTGCTGCAGTCCGCTAGGGCCTAGGGCTAGCTAGCGGCATGGCATTGCAGGCAGCGGGCCTGCGGTAGCCGGCAGCCGGTAGCCAGCAAAGGTCTGAAGTGGCGAAAGCCGCTGTCCGTTTCCAGGCAGTCCGGTTGGAAAAGGTATCATCAGCAAGAAGTCCAAAATGAAATCAAGGTATCGTAGATGTAGTGGAGTTTTCAATATAATTGACTGATGAGCAACAAGCTAATGACCGGATTTTTCTCCTCTTAGAATTTTGATCTTGTGGATATAGACATTTCTTTTAAAGAAAGTGCTAGCATGTGTTTTCCAATTGTCTCTACTCTAGAAAGGGCTAATTTATTAGCAGGACATCTTCTTATATATTAAACGATTTTTAAAGACAATGACCAGTTAACTATCACCAATGTTTTATAAATTACCTGGTTTTTGCAAATTGATATGATGAATTATATATAACATAAAGATTATTGTTTTGTTTTTAAATGAAACGCACCATCCAGAATAAAAGTATTATCTTGAATGTTCTTATTCGTCTTAATTTATTGATTGTATTGAACTTTTTATGTGATTAAAATATATAAATATAATGCATGCCGTGTTTGGTTGTACTTATCGAGTGAATATCTCCACCCCATCTTTTTTATAAAGCTGCATCCGCCACTGATTTCTTAACGACATTACTAGAAATATAATTTCTAGCAATGATGTAGAAATATTCATGGTATATTCATAGATACAGATATGATCCGTAAACGCACGGATATACCATTATAATTTCACCCGGAAGTATTCCAAGGTATCGTATTTATTTAATCCAAGGGAAGATATGATAAGAGAGAATTATACTGATAATTTATATATTACTTGTATATAAGGTCTATGGAGGGGTTAAGTAATTCAAAGGGTAGGATAAATGTGACACACAGTAGAAAGAGCTAATATATTCTCACTAAAATATAATCTAACCTAAGTGGAGGAAGAATAAGAAAAGAATTCATTCATATACTTCTAATATACATTCATGCTTACTTTACACTTGCTAGTATACAGTCATGCAAACAATAGCCCTAATAGTGCCCTCCTAGTGTTTCGAGAGACCACCCCTGATTGCCGAGTTAATTACGACAGCCTATCATATACATCCAACCAGGGCTAAATACAGAAGAGTACCCTCCCCAGGAAAGTGTCTCAGGAATATACACTAACATAGAGGAACACCTGTACTGAGCTGTCACCATCAGCAGCCCACCTCTACTGTCCCGCAGCATATATGGCCAGATAATGATACTCCCTCCGTTTCACAATGTAGGTCATTCTAGCATTTCCCACATTCATATGATGCTAATGAATCTAGACATATATATCTATCCAGATTCATTAACATCAATATGAATGTGGGAAATGCTAGAATGACTTACATTGTGAAACGGAGGAAGTACTTAATAATCTAAGCACCACGCTTACATTATTAAATACTACACCACATCCATGCATCCAACATAGAGCAACCGAATATTCGGACATTAAACCCATACCAATGCACCTCTCCGGTAAGCTAGCTACACAACTATATCGATACACGTAGAAAATAAAGTTGGTACTCGGATAATAAAAAGCAAATAAAATAACAAAGATGTATAAAGAAGAATATTCTATTAATTTAATGTCTTACAAAAGAAGAGAGAAAAGCTGCTAGAGCCATACCCGAAATCTCCTAAAGACTCGAGGACTAAGAAAACTATTCTATTTCCTACTCCACTAGCACTAGAACACTACTAAACTTGAGAGAGCTCTTTGATCTTCTTCTTGAGTGTGTGGAGAATGGAGTGAGAGGAGGGGTATTTATACGCTATGAGGTGCCTTGGGAGTGTGGAAATGCTCAAAGCATCCAATGAGCATATTCCCTCTTGCTTCACCTCCTTGTGCCAAGTATCCATGATGGTTGCTTCAGGTAGAAACGGTTACAACTGCCATGGGATGTCGATAACTACCGGCCTGTGGAATTTCTGGGCCATCTGGGCTGTTTTGGGTTCGATAGAACCCTGGACTGGCCCATTTAGCCCACAAATCGATAGATGAACTCCTCGTTGATTCCTCAGCTCAGAAGTGCAGTAGTTGGGCCCAATTGATATTATTTTAATGGGTTTAGAGGCCCATCCACCCGTAAATCTACCTCTCGATGGATTTTGATTAATTGTTCAGTTATGTTTCGTCGATTCTCCTCCATTTATGAATGCTTCTCCTGCATATATGTTAGTAGCATAGCACATAGTGGAAGTAGATATTTTATTTGGAAATTATGCATTGCAAGCATAGCTAGTCTTCATTAATTGGGTAATATTGACGGTCGAAATTGGTCGATAACGACCGTCAACAATCCCCTCAAGCTTGAATCTTTGCTCGTCTCGAGTAAAGGATGAAAGGAAACGAAAACTTGGTTGTTGATCAGGAGTTGTTGCAATGCTGTATATCTAGAATGTACAAAATGCATAGTATGGGTACCCTTACCAGAATCAAGTCAGTCAGCACGGTGGCTTAACCATACGCCTAAACTGTGAGGCATCATGCTTCACCTTGTCTTGGGTGGTTGAGAGACAGAATGGTTAGTAAAGCACTACTCACCCATTCCTTGTCTAACTTTTATTCAGGAGATTTTCTCAAATGATTTGTGCAAATAAAAAAAACAAGTTGCTCAAATGATTCTCTCAGTCCCTCAGCGGTATATAATTGTATTCCTCACCAAGGTATTGCATTTGTCCCTATTCTAAGGTCATATATGTGGAGTTTGGTAGGGATCAAGTGAGTCATACTTCTATTCACATTTATTACTTCTGATATATGGTGGTACCAAGACCTATTTAGTGGATAAATATAAAACTAAACTTTACTTTTTGATATACCTCCTCCTTCTTTATTTTTGCAAGCTTTAAGAAGTATGGCTAGCTCTTTGTCGAAACTAGATTTCGGCAATACTAAAGGGGGTAGCGAACAAGCTGTAAAAGTGGATGGGTTATGAGACAAAGGATTTATACTGGTTCAGGTTCTCTCGATGAGAAGTAATACCCTACTCCTGTCTAGGAAAATATTCTGCTGATTGTGTTATTGATTTGACAATCTGAAGGGTGGTTATGCCCTCAAGGAGCCCCCCGACCTCTCCTTATATAGGTAGAGGAGTCGTGATTACAAGATAGAAACCTTATCCCATACGATCTAAGTTCTATAGATATTTTACAATTGTCACCGAGTAGAACTACAAGATATTTCCTTGATATACAAGTTAACATAATACCCGAGTCCTTATCTTTACATATTCTGTTACTACGTGTTACCCCCAATAACCAGTCGGATAACATAACCCTGTGAGTATATGGTATAGCCCCTGAGACATTCACAGACGATGAGATAATCCTTTCCCAAGTGATTTAATAAAAAGGTCGAGTAATTCAATCATCCTCCGCTGCAACCCTCGAGTACTTCAATCATCTCAAGCTGTGAAGGGCTAAAAAAACAAAAATTAAGGTGCATCAACTAGATGCACCTAATTAGGTGTAGTCCTCGACTATGTGATTAGTTGAGCAAACTAAACATATAGTCAAGGATAAAATAAATAACCAACCAAGCGGTATGGAATGATTACGGTCATCAAAATGACTAAACAAAATATAAAGCCGATTAATCGCCGATTCGCCGTCCCGTCCTCCATCCGCCGCACGCCGTCTCCGCCTACGCGCCGCGCGCCGACTCCTTCACCACCACACAGCCTCGCCAACCGCTTTCATCGTTCTCCCACGTCGCCATCACCATCCTATCTGCTGCCGGCGCTCTCCAGTGGTCCTGCCTACCGCCGGCACCACCCCCATCCGCCATACCCCCCGTGATACTCCCATCCACCGCCAGGAACTCTTCTCCACTCCTCCCTCCCCAGGCTCGCTCCGATCTGGATTTACTGTTGTGGTCCACGCTCCCGCCAAGCGTGGTCTCGACTGCACCTCCTCCTTCCCACCTTACCGCTACTCTGCTCCTGTGGGCGACGAGGGGGAGAGAGCGCTGGCGCAGTGCCTGTTCGCCCTCGCTTAGATCGGCGCCACCGCCAACCACTCACTCGCCGTCACCAAGATCGGCTGCACCACCGACCCCCCGCTCTCCCTTGCCAAGATCGATGCCGCCGCACCTATTGAAGGTTGCTGCTGCGTTGAAAGGGGAATAATTTTCAGACTTAAACTTACTGAATCCACTCGATCCACTCCACCGCCATTGCCTCGATCCACTCCCATGTCCTTTTGGCGCCTGCTGCATCCATTCCGCCACGGCTGCATCCACTCCACGTCTCCACCACAGCTCCATCGCTGCACTCGATCTTCTAGCGGTGACGGCGCCGTCTCTGCCTGGGCCGTGGTGCGAAAGCGTCGTCGCCAAGCTGGTCAGCTAGCCCCGATCAGTCTCCAAGTTTGGTTGATTGGTGATAACGAATAACGTACAATCCTGACTGTGGTAGTATGGTAGAATAGCGCTCCTGTGCTCCAGCTAATAGTTTGTTTGACAGACGCTTGATTGGCTTTTTAAGTGACCATTTTATAATTTATATTTTGTCATATTTCTGTGCTCCACAGAGTAGAAAAGGTGTTGAAGGAAACAATTGAAGACAAAATATCGGTAGTACTCCAAGTTGCTATCAGGGAAGCACTTACAAAGTGTTTGTGGAAATGCCTCTCAACAATATATCCACACGTGATCTTTAATCTTCATGCATTTTTTTTGTTGGAATTTTTTTCCTTGATATAGTAGGCGGGACTGGATTTTTCACATTTTGGTCCTTTTGAAAAACTTATTTCGCAAATAGACCCTTGGAAAAACTTATCCCAGAAATGGTCCTTTTTGGGTGCCAGAGTGGCTGGCGCCGTCCCCCTGCCGACGTGGCGGGGTGATGCTGAGGTGGCTAGGGGGAGCGCGCCAGAGTGGCTGGCGCCCCCCCCCCCAAATTTTTTTTATTTGTTTGATATTTTTTTCACGTTTAGGGACACACAAAAACCAACCATAGAAAAAATGAACTCAAATGGACGTAATATGTGGCCTGTAGAATTTTTCCTCTCCTCTCGTCTCTCTCCGAACTAGTGCAGAGGAGAGAGATGTGCAACTTTTTTATTTTTATTTTATTTTTCTGATATTTTTTTCATGTTTAGGAACTCAAAAGAACCAACCATAAAAAAATAAATTCAAACGGACAAAATATGTGGCCCGTGGAATTTTCCAAAGCTCTACCGAAAAACTTCTTTCCTCGAAAATACAATCTTACAAGCGGAATTTGGAGGTTTTAATATCGCTGAACCCGGCAAAGCGGGGAAGAATCGGATATAACTTTTTATGTAGATGTCCGTGCATATATTATTTGCCTGATTCCGAGTCCGTATGAGAAAGTTACGCCGATTTTAATAGATGACACCTGAATGACTTTTCGCTAGAGCTTTGTAAAATTCTACAAGTCACATATTTTGTCTGTTTGAGTTTATTTTTTGTATGGTTGGTTCCTGCATTCTCCTAAGTGCGAAAAAATATCAAAAGAATAAAATAAAAATAAAAAATTTGTATCTCTATACTGTTTAACTTATGGCTATCATTTCATGTGGTTATATTTTGAATTAGATTAAGTAATTTCATATAGTGGTAGATTGCATTATGTTTAACATGCTGATCAAAGGGTTTTACTAAAGGAGTTATGGTCTAATTTTGGTGAAGGTGCAAAGTAGGCTAAGTGGTATGCTAGCTATTTTCAGACTTAGCTAAGTGGTATATTCCGTTCGAGTTTAAAATTTTTTTGTGGTTGGTTGTATCGTGATCCTAAGTGAAAAACATCCCAAAAAATAAAATAAAAATGACACCATTGCAACTCTATATAGAGAAATGGAGGCGGGGGTGGGGGGGGGGGGGAGGAGGGCGCCAGCTAGTGCCCTCCTCCCTGGGGCGGCGCCAGCGTGCTGGCGCCCTCCTCCTGCCACGTCAGTTCGCGTGTGCCACGGTGCCAGGAGGACGGCACCAGAGAGGCTGGCACCGTCCCGTTGGACGACGACGCCAGCCACTCTGGCGTCCCAAAAAGGATCATTTCTGGGTTAAGTTTTTCTAGGGTCTATTAGAGAAATAAGTTTTTTAAAAGGACCAAAATGTGAAAAATCCAGGTAGGCGGGACATTGATCATGATGGTCTGGACGATATATGTATTTCAGACGGTAAGGATTTCTTGCTATGTCATTTAATTAATGTCAATCTAATTATATTTCTTTTAGCTTAGATATCATTTTGCATGTTTTATAAAGGAGTAGTACTTTTCATCTTGCTGTGTTGGCCTGTTTCCGGAAAATCACAATGTTGGGCTATCCTACATAAATTTAATCTGCTTGCTTAATTTTCATGGCAAACTGCACTTATGCTGATTAACCTAGCTCTTTTGTTGATAAGAATTAATATAGTTTACAAAAGCGTTATTGTGAATTAGACTAAATGAATATATGTGGAGTCGTTAAATTATGTATACGATGAGTGCAAGCTATAGTCGCTGAATGAAATCTCACTGATTCATTGTAGTTGTAACTAAAGAAAAAAGAGATTATGCTCAACACCTTCGCCGCCTCCCACCTTGATGGCATGCTGGCGTCCTCCTCCGGCCCGCTTCCAAAGCTAGGATCCTCATCCATATCTGCTACCGTGGCCCGTGGCATCACCGACTCCCAAGTCGGCGCATCTGCGACAATGGGTTATGTGGACACCCCGAGTATTATACCATCCAGTGTCCAACGCGACCACCAGATACTATTGGAGAAGTGGGATCCATACACGCACAAATAGCCACTTGTCCTCAATGTGTCCATGATCGCGGTTGACAACCTTCTGTTATAATAACCGGAATGTCGAGTAGTGAGCACAAGACATAACCATAAGATAGCTTGCCAGTCTACTCCGTCATAAGCCCGTCAACCACTCGAAGGTGGCGACCGAAAGCATACCCCAGTGACTCGATCCAAAGCGCTATCCCCGATTATCTCAAGTGATCAAAACTCGTTACTCATGCTTGACTAGTCCCCAGGAATGCGACTAGCCTCACACTTTCATTGCAAGCAATTAATAAACATAGCAAGTACCATAATAGGGTTAAAGTGCAGCGAGGTACATGACACATAATATGGTCCGAGGTCCCAACATACAACACATAAATATAGCAGCGGAAGTCTCAATTAGAGTTCATAAGCAAAAGATAAAACCGGTGGTGCCACAACCCCACTAGGGCAAACCAACCGGGCAAGAGCCAAGCTGCAAGAGATCACTCATTGCCCTCGCCGCCCTCGGCAGAGCAATGACCACACAAGAAACATAACTCATAACCGGAATCCTCTCCTGAAATTGCAGACACCGGGTTAAGTACAAGATTGTATTCGCAAGTCTTACCCAAAATTATAAATACATAAGGGAGAGAGAAGTATGCAAGCTTTCTAGCCTATAGTGGGTCTCTAGGTTCAACATTTGCATAAAGCTAATTTTATTGAGCAATTAATGAGTAAAATAAGCAAGGACAAGTAAATCTAGCATCATTTTAATTTATGGACAGCAAGTATATAATTCTGAAATGTATAAGCAAATGAGCCCAAACGGCGCTCTCATCATCAACCATGGACTACCAAAGTCCATGCCAACATGGCACAACATGCCAACACCACCATCAAACATAATCCCATCCATAATAATCCACATTTGATGCTAACATAACTGACTAACACATCAAGCATTGTCCATAACTGAGGACGCGGCTATTCGAATAGATTATACTCTGATCAGAGGTGTACAACAGGACCCACACGAAATGAACAAAGATCAAATGCTACATACCCCGTCGAGTGTGGTACACAAGTGATTCAAGCTCATTACATGCCCTTTCTTAGCCCCACCCCAACCACCTATACCACGCTGGGGTTCCTGACGACTCAGCCACGTGCGTGCGTGATGTGACCAAGGCGGGCGCGCCACGCGGGAGGCACCCCCGGCCAAACCTAGGCACTCGAGGCCCTCCAAAGGCTACCTGCCTCACGACTCTCCAACGTGGTATAAATGATCATAGTAGAACTAGTAAGAACAAGCCGGTCCCAAATAAGGCATGTGGTAAGTATGTAGGGTGCTTGATTAGATGTCAAAATGTTCGGTCCTTAACGACCTAGACGGGGCTACTTGCATCAGGGGAAACCAACCTCCCATCATCGCCCTATCACCCGTCCAAATCCAACATAATTCATCAATCATTATTTAGTGTAAGTGCTCAAGTTTTATGCCCAATAATGCAAGTTGTCTATATACCACAATTAATAGCACTGTCCATCCCTATAGTTCTATTAGCACTAAGCATGGCTAAGCATTAATGAATAAGACATCCCAAGTAATCCCAACCAGTGGTAATAGGGTATAAGGACAGCAATATCACAAGAACTAAATGCATAAATAAGTTCTACCCATACACCATAAACCGACAATATTAATATCTAGGAAATGCATGCATATATGTACGTATAGATTGCAACCAAATCATTTTTAGAGAAAGCATAGGTTCTATATGCTTAGGTGCTTGCCTTGCTGCTGCGTGGAAACACACTCAACCTCAGAGTCTTGCTCCACGTACTCCGAATTCTCTGAATCTATCGATAAGAGGTAAATATGCAAATAAGATTCGAATAAACATGCATATGCAACATGCTCTACAGAACACGGGGTAAACACAGTGGACATGTCACATTTTCAACAAGAACTTGGGTGAAAGAATGACCCTATTTGCTGCCATGATTTTGGAGATATAAAAGTGACAAGCCACAAATGCTGAAAATGGTCCTATGCCAAAACTGAATATAAACTATGGGTCATTTGGTGATCCCCACATATTCTGGCAAATTTTCATGGGTGAAACTTACTCCATACAAAAGAGTAATTTACTGGTGATAGGAATAGTATTCGGATTATTTAATTTGGAGTTTGAACAAGATAGTAGGTATATATGAAACCTAGAGAGTGAGAAAAAGAAAACTGCTGCCTGCAGCCCTTGTGCCCAAGATTTGATTCGAAAGTTTACTTCGCAAATGCTCAGTGATTGAGGAAAATGAAGAAGGCATGATTTAGCTCAGCTATTGGTTTTGTAAATACAACTTTTACAAGGTGTTGGTTAGTTCTCGGAGGGATTAAGTCGCAACATGAAGTTTCTAGCTAGCCTAAGAACTTATGATGCTGAAAGACAGCAACTTGCTTCCAATGGCAACTCATAAAGGTCCAAAGGTTGCTGTTACACTCCATGCATGCATATACTTTAGAATGCAGATGGTGAGGTACTGTGGTTGTGAAGGTTGGAGCACAAACAGCCATAGAACAAGAACAAATCGATGAAGAAACAAAAAAATGGTGATAGCAACCTGAGTAAACCGAGGGAGATAGGGGTTGTAATCGTCGGAGTGGAGAGAGACGAGTTGCAGCTGTTCTTTGCTCTAAAATCTTGCATCAATGACCTGTGGAGAGAGGTAGGGAGGCTCAACGCAATGGCACTCACAAGAGGGACACAATGGATGGGAAGGAAACTCACCAAGTGGAGGAAAAACATGGTTGTTTTACTGCTGCAACCAGCAGCAAGCTCCACCTGTTTTCTTCCCGATCTCCCTCATGAATCCATGCATGTGCAAGATATTTGGATGGATGGGAGGCTTGGATACTTGAGATTGTTGTAGTGTGACATGCACGGATGGATCTCAAGTGTTTGGAGGAGATTTGATGGGAAGAAGTGAGCTAGGAGCTCAGCTTGCAAGAAAGAAAAGAACAGGCATGGGAGAAAGAAAAGAGGAAGAAGATGAAAGAGTTTAGCTTGTCTTATGGACCTGATGTGGGTGGATGACCTAGAGGTGGGTTGGGGTTTGGTGGAGAGCCTAGGTCTGTGACAGGTGGGGCCAAGTCGAGCTGGGTCCATGGGACAGATAAAGGAAGGTTAGAACCATACGTACACATTGAAAATAGTGAATTTTCAGGAATTTTCCTTCTCTCCTTCTTGGGTAACTAGTTTGTCCTAGCTACAAGAGAGTCAAAAATGTGTGTTCTGGCGTGGAGATAGATTGAGTTACGTAGTTTACATTTTTCAAAGTTTCACTAAAAAATTCAAAATATTTTAATTATGGCAAAAAGGTGAAAAGGGGTATGCTGAGAACTAAATTGAATTTTAATGAGGTTAAAACTGTGTGTAAAAATTCTAGAAAAATTATATTAACTCATTATAAATAATGTAGTATTTGAATAAATTATAAAACCTATATCCTTCAGTTCAACTTTAGGCACATTTAGAAGTTGCTTCATTTTGCCAATTAGGTTTCTAATTAATTTAGCTTGACTACCTTGACTGCTTTACTTGAGGTAGTAAAAAGAATGATAAAATTATGAAACCTTCATGGTGGTCATCTTAGGTTGTCTAAGAGACAAGATGAGCTTCAAGGAATTTTATGTTGCTTAGATTTAGTACAGAGTCTATGTTCATTTAACATGTACCAATCATCAAAACAAAGGAAATCATTCAAGCTAATAAATTGGACTTCACTACAAACAGGTACACAATCACACAATCACAGCCACTAGTTACTCAAATTACTAACCAAATGCTATGCGTGATCGGGTAGATTATCTAATAAGAGAAATATTAATGACTAGACTATGAAGTTACAAAATTTCCGATTGGTCATTTAATATAGTTAAATACAAAGAGGTTTTGACTTGGCTTAAAAGTTAAAAGGGAGAAAAAGAAAGGTGGATCTTCGTGGATTATCTGGTATTGAGTTGGCTTAGTCTCTTATATTCTCGTTCCATTCGTGCAAGGAAATTATTGGTGAGTAGGTCTTTAGTTGTGTTGGTGAATTTTATTAGCGTCGTAGTGCTCTCTGAAAAATTGGATGAGACTTCATTAACCCAGCAACTTATAGATTTCGCCACCAAGGTTATAGAGTTATTTGTTTTCTGAAAAAAAATGTTTTCCCTATAACGGTAACTAAAGATTCACATAATCCCAAATGAAAGTCTGGTAAAAGGTTTAAATTTCTAGCCATTTTAAACATAAGAATCATCTGGAGAATTTTTTTTAAGAAAGTTTTTGAAACTCCTATAATTTTATCAGAAACACAATATATGACATGTTAAACAACTAATTGAAATTTCAGGTTGTTACAGGTTATGGAAGGAGGACCCCAAGGGAATGTTCACGGACAATATCCAGACCAACGGCGCGTCCATCACTTGGGAGGAGGGTCTCATGCCTGAGGTGAAGTATTGGTTTGTGCTGTTCGATACTGCTAGGTTGTTTGTAGGGTTTAAACTTTAGAACAATCACGTCAGGTAAAAATACATGTTGTTTCGTAGAATTTTACAATGTGAATTATTCTTAAATTGGTGAATTTGTTATGTAGGAAGGAAGAAGCAGGGAGGCTGAAATTTCTATTTTAATCTAATAATGGAGTTGAACATGTGATTTGGTCTTTATGCTAATTTATTTTGCAAACAATCTGGGAGTGGTTACTGACTGCATGCTATTTTTTCCCAGGTTTGCCTGTTGGAATTTGCTATTTTTATAAGTTTTCTTCCTTAAAATTCCATTTGTTCTGTGATTGTTCTCAAGTGGCAAATGAGGAAGTCGTTGATTTAGTATATTAAACATTGGTGGAGGAATATTGATCAAGTGCAAAATTGATCAAAAGTTGCCTGTTGATCTGGCGACGAAGATCAGTTGCAAAACTAATACTCTTTCAAAATAGACATGATAGCAAAGGTTGTATTTTTCTTAAGTTCTTTGCAGCATAAATATTCCATACTGGTGTACTGTGGTTCTACACGGTGATTTTCTTAATTTTATTTAATTTTCATTTTGTATGGAAACAAAAATGAGGCTTGGTGTCTTCTCCGTTTCAATGATCTATTCTCGCCAACATGGATTCCATGTGCATTGTTGTACTCTGGTTGGATGCTCTACACTTCTGAAGTGTTGTGTTTATTTTTCAGTTTCAAGTTGAGTGGAAATTACAATGAAAATTTATTTATTCTATCTCTGAAACGAAAATGGACAGTCTTGGATACATATTAAGTATGCATTGCTAAATATTAGGTTGAAGCAAGAACGTGCATTGTACGTGCACGATTACTAGTATCAATCAAATGTCTTAATAAACCCTCACTGCTTTGCGACTTATTAAAGAAGTCCACAAAACAAGCATAAAAATTTTAAACTGTAAGGTACCTTTTAAAATGCACTGTAGTAATTCACTAAAGAATTAACTAACTGCGGTATAAAAGGATTTTAACGGTATTGGGTATTTAATCACGTGCAAATTTGCCAAACAAAAATTGCCTAAGACCCAAAGGAAGGTGACAACGGTAGCTCGGTAGGAATTTTGACGTGGGACCAAAACCATCTGAAAGTAGACTCCATAAGCTTTCCAGCAAGTACTCATGGGCCTCGAAATTCCTTCTAGATCAGCGGCTAGGTCCGTTTGAAGTTGATGCTGTTAGGAGGCCTGATTCCGAATCCAAAACGTGTACAACTTAATCTCTTGTCTTCTATGGGCCAAAAGTGACGTGGTGAGTTAGAAGTAGACTTGGAGAAGGTCTTGGTTTGGTCCCCAATCAACTTCTTTGATCATCCATGCATTCGTTATGCTCGGCCTCTTTTCCTTCGTACAAGCAAGAACCTCTGCAAACGAAAACACACAAAACTTATTGTGTAGCAACGTTTGTTCAAATATATAACAAGTAAATCTAATGTAGAACATATGCACCTTTAGTTGATTAATACATAAAGTAGCCATGGTTATATCCGAGCTAGTTGTGTACTCATCAGCTGGTATGGACCCGAAGTGGTCACACAGCATGGCACATGCGCTGGCACTGGATACACGGACGTGGCCAAGAGGGGACGTTCCTGGCCTGGGCGTTAATAGAATACTCATATCAACAAGCTGCAACTTCTTTTCAGAAGCCGATCTCCAAAGAACTCCAGAGTTAAGCGTGCTTGGCCTGGAGCAATTTGGGATGGGTGGCCGACCGGGAAATTCTTTCCGGGTGCGCACGAGTGAGGACAAAGTGTGCAGAAAAGACTTGTGTTGGTCTGTGAGGGCAGTCTATGACCTATAAAAGCTATCAGATGTAAGCAGGCCCGGCCTGGGAGAGGCGGGTCGTTACAAGATCCTAGAGAACATCAATATTAAGCTAGATGGCTTCGCTTCTGCTTTACAAAACCAGCTGAGCTTCAATAAAATGATAGAAACACAGCTAGCCCAATTGGCTTCTTTAGTCCCTGCAACTAAAACTGGGAGGATTCTGGGCTAGCCCGACTCCATTGAAAATATCAAGGCGATCACGACGAGGGGAGGTAAGTCCACTCGTGATCCGCCGTATCCTAACCCTACAGGAACTAATGGGGTTGCCAAAGAAGCGCCATCTAGTGACTCAGCTGACAAAGAGGTTCAGGCAGAAAAGGCCGTGCCGTAGGAATACTTCGACACATGATTGCTGCCGTTTTCCTCAACGGAGTAGGAAACTGTCAGTGGACGAGCAGTTCGCTCGCTTTGTTGAAGTAATCCAGAAGATTCACATCAACGTGCCATTGTTGGATGCTATGTAAGTGCCAACATATGCCAGTTATCTCAATGATATCCTCAACAACAAGAGACCGCTCCCAACAACGGAGGTGGTTAAGCTGACGGAGCAGTGCAACAACGTCATACTCCACAAGCTCCCGGAAAAGAAGAAGGATCCGGGGTGTCCTACGATCACCTGCTCGATCGGGGCATAGCAGTTCGACCAAACCCTGTGTGATCTCGGAGCCAGTGTCAGCGTCATGCCGAAGGACATCTTTGACAAGCTCAACTTCACGGTGTTGGCACCAACACCATGGTGTTGGCACCAACACGGATGCGCCTACAACTGCTGACTCGTCAGTCCGTTACCCAGCGGAGATAGCGGAGGATGTGCCAGTCAAGATATGGGATTTCTTCATCCCGGTTGACTTTGTGGTGCTGGATATGGACACGGGAAAAGAGACGCCGCTTATCCTGGGGCGTTCGTTCCTTAGCACCGCAGGAGCCAACATTGACGTGGGAACGGGAAGTATCCGTTTCCATATCAACGAGAAGGAGGAAAAGTTTGAGTTTCAGCCAAGGACTGAACAATGCTCCATGGTCAGAATAAAGTACGGGCCAAACCCGCAGAATATTCAAGTGGTCGAAGTGGAGCCACCCAATACGGATAGCCTGGTAAAGTTCATGCAGAATTTCCTGGAAAAGGAAACAACGATGCACAGGAGCCGTTAATGGAAGACGCCGGTAAAATCAAGTACACCGGCCAAGAAGCTAGAGCAGTCGAAGCCGTCTTTCGCACCAAAACCAAAGGTGTGGATAGAAAAGCCAAAGACGCCCGCTCCATTACCTCCGGAGACGGGTGGGAAATCCGCGCACTGAACTGAAAGGAGGTATGGTCTTGCTCGTCGGACTTAAAATGACGCGACCTTCGCCAACAGGTAAATTGGTATGTATCCGCATATTTGTTTTCAACAATTTAAATTTTTGCATCATCACATGTTTGAATTTGAAAATTGCATTTAGGATTTTTTTGAATTTTGAGGAAATTCTTCAAATGAATTTTTCAGAGCAAATCAAAATAAAATTTTCAATGAAAATTCACTGTGCCACGACCACACTGACCGTTGGAACCCAACAGCCAAAAGTGGGGCTGGTTTGGCCCACCAAGGGTTCGGCCGAACCGGCCAGGCAACGGTCGGCTGCCTCCCTTTTTGAGGCAACGGCTAGTGGGCCCCACATGTCAGTTTTGACCATTGTGGGTGCACCACTTAAGACAACCGGCCGGGAGAGGGAAATCCACCCCATTTCAACACATTTTCATTCCCTTTCCAAAGTTTGCTCTCAAGTTCATTCAAGCTTTGATAGTTTCCCTCAAATTCAAATACTTAGCTGCATATATACAAGTTGCTTTGGTGAAACTAACCGGCGGGTGAAACTCTTGCTATTCTAATCCCCACCGAGTTAGACCGTTCTTGCTCCATTGTGCAGAATGAGGAGGCAACTGTCTCGTCTGTTCAAGGGGTCTGGCTTTTCGTCAAGTCATCATGATGAGTCTAGTGCTCGTTCATCAGCTGATGTCTCGATAGTGGACGCCGAAGCTCCGCGACGTCTCCTGAACGACGCCGACCTCGACCTTGTCGACGATCGGGAAAGACAAGCCTACTACATGCTGAGCGACTGGGAGTACGCTCACATGCGAGAATACTCTCCGGAGCTGCTGAAAAAGATAGGTATGGATGTTGATTTTCGTGCTATTTGGAAAACTGTTGGTTGGCATAGATTTGCTGTGGTAGATGAGCCTGATTCTCGTTTGCTTACTTTTCAATTTGTGTGCACTTTGAAAGAAATAGAAGATGGAGTTTCCTTTTGCTTTTTCCATAAAGAATACACACTTACATGGAAAGGATTAAGTACACTTCTTGGCTTTCACGATTCCTGTAAAATCGATCTCCAGAAAGGAATTTCTTGGTTCGAGAAAAATAGGTTTTGGGAAGATATTTATGGTGCTCCAATTTGCAAGAAACCTAGGACGAATGATATCCATAATCCTACACTTAGGCTCATGCACAGGTGGATTGCTATGACTTTGTTTCCTAGAGGTGATCTTAGACCCATTAGGGGGGATGAATTAATTATCATGTTTGCCATGGTTACAAAAATCAAAATTGCTCATGTGAAATGTATGATAAGGCAATTGTTAGAAAGTATAAGATTTTCTGCTCTTGTTGAGTGCACATCTCTGATTACTCGGAGCAAAAGGGCTAGGGGTCGTTAGTGACCAAATAGCTTTCATCTCAGCCGCTTGTCCTTGTATTGATGAGAATTATCTAGTGCAAGGGCATATTCTTAAACATGGAGTAGATGGATCTTTGATATACCTTTTCCCCGGTTGTACAAATGAAATTCCGTTGCCAAATGCGGGGTATCATTTGTACAACTGCTGTGAACTAACCATTCCCCTACAGACCATAGAAGAATCTCGTGCAGGTGGAGCATACAGGGAGACGCGCAACATGGCAAGGAATGAACGAGAAAGTTCATCATCCTCAACACCCGTGCAGATGTATGAGGCAGGTTGGGAACCAACTGGGGATGCACCCGGATGGATCCAAGCTCCACGCCATAGCATTGGAGTCTCAAGTTGGGCAAGTGCCTGTGAGGACCGATGGCATGCGCCTCATGACATACAGTGGGGGGACAACCAACCCCCCAGATCAAGTGGTATGCCTCCATCTCCAGGTGAATGGCGCTCAAGTTCGTCTCGTTGGGACTTGGGTGAAATCACTAGGAGAATGGTGAATGTGCAAACGGGAGAGATCTAATACAACCTCACGGAACACATAGCACAGACGCAAGAATGGCAACAGACTGCTGATGCTCAATTTGCCAACATCAACAACATGATGCAGCAACAGCATGATGACCTTCAAGCATATTTCCGCTTTCAGCGATTCAATCCTTACCAAGGATCCTGAGCGAAAGCCAAGCTTGGGGGGAGACATCTCTCCCCCAACTGAGATAACTTGTATTACATTGTATATTTCCCTTTCCAATTGCATCCTATAAACTTGAAAACAACATAAAAATTTGCAAAATAGAAAATAACAAAAAGATAGGATAGGTTTGAGTCATGCTAGGTAAGACGAGCTCAGTATTTATTTTATGTTTCTATTTTGAAATTGAGATGGAAACGACACATTCTATTTTTTACATTAACATCTTAGTTGGAAACAAACAACATATGTTAGAT
Organism: Oryza glaberrima; assembly: GCF_000147395.1. Taxonomy (NCBI): domain Eukaryota; kingdom Viridiplantae; phylum Streptophyta; class Magnoliopsida; order Poales; family Poaceae; genus Oryza; species Oryza glaberrima. Next base: position 1,446,607 of record NC_068334.1, on the reverse strand, counting down.
GGATCTTAAGATTCTAATTTGACACAATTGATAAATTCAGCTTGAGAAGATCATAAATGGTGAAAAACGTGCCTTGCACGTGCACGCTCACTAGTAGAATATGAAGAACCAGTCTTTGAAGCCATCAATCGATTGGTTCTCTCCAAGATATACAATAGCTGCTTCTCCAAAAGACATATATCTCCTTGTGTTAGCCTCTTCACCATCAGCATGAATTGTTGGGAAAGCTGATATAAGGCTAGTGATGATATGTCTACTGCTAACCTTTTATACATATTGAGCCATAATTGCACAAACCACCAAGGGCCTCCATAGTTGATTGCCTCATCTTTCAAGATGTTGCAAGTTGCAGACTAAAGCGTTTGATAAACTGATCCAAACAGATATTTTCCTAAAGGGATATGTTTCTACTGAAACAGAAATTGGGGGGGAGGGGGCATGTGTTAACAATGGAATTTGTCATCAGATTCAGAGAAGAAGGAAGAAGATCGAAGTGAATTTGGTGATTGAATTGAACTGAACTTGGAGTTGGACTGCGCATCAGCTGAATACCGTATCGGCAGAAAACAGAGTATGAAGTTGATCAAGGTTGATGAAGCCGATAGCCAATACAGCCGATATAATATAACTTGGGCTCAGCATGGGCCTAGATTGGGATAATTGCCATTGCCAATAAGAGATAGAGCTCAATTGAGGCAATTGTATCTATTAGTTAGAATATTGAGTCGGTTTGTTAGAGATTTGGTAAGAGACCGCTGTATATGGTCTTGTTTGTATCTTAACTTTAGAAATGAATGAGTCGTGTCCATAATGGACTAAGTTTGTACTCGGAGCATAAATATGAACCCCATAGCATTGTAATAGGAGAGCCAATCCAACACAACTACGACGCATCGCCACCCGTTTATTTTTCTCATTTTCCAGCGAGTTCTTCGCAAGAGGTAACCTGTCTCAATGGCCTGCGCTATCGGGGCTAACATGTCGCTTTAGACGTGTTAGGCTCGATATCGCGAGTCTTTGCTAGCATGTCTTAGTTAATCTAATCTTACCTTCTCAATTTAGCTCTATTGGCTGCTGCTCGCTTGAGGGTTTATGTTGGTTTCGGTTAAATTGGCATGCTAGATTAGATTAGATGAGGCATTTACTATCCTGAAAAGTGTCTAATTACTTGATTGTCTAGACTGCATGTTTCTTTTCATACTTTGAGATGCATCATCCCTACTTGTGCTTAGAACCATGCAAACACCTGCAATTAGGCATAATAAGGATGGCAAAATTTGCTACAGGACACCTAAAAGATGTGTAATTGGCCGTCAGACACTGCAAATACGTGAATTGGCTATAGGATACCGCAAAAACCTGGTAATTAGCTACTGGACACCGAACCCCTTATTTTATTATATCCAGTGCAGATTGAGAGAGAAACAACGAGAAAAGTATTAATTTGCCCCTATCTCAATTAATCAACAGACGCTACACCGCGGCGAGTGAGATTAGTTGAGGCATCTACCATCCTGAAAAGTGTCTAATTGCTTGATTGTCTAGATTGAATGTTTCTTTTTCATACTTTGAGATGCATCATCCCTAGTTGTGCTTAGAACCATGCAAACTAGCCTGCAATTAGGCATAATAATGATAGTATCGGGGTTTCAGCCAATCTTACCTAATATGCATGTTTCACTCCCTGTTTCATGTATATTCCCCACTTATATAGATAGATCCTTTTATATAAGCATATCAAGCTTTAGACAGTGTCGGCTAGACTCCTGCCCTTCATGCCTGATTTCTATTTGATATGTTTATATGGATCAATTTGTTTATATAGATTTGTACTAGAGTATTAGCTAGTACTTTATCTTTCATGCTCTAAATATTATCTCATCAGCTACTTTCATAATGTTGTCTTAAATCAATCTATTAAACTCCATATACAGTATTATAGCCTTTTGGGCGTGTTGAGAGTTTATTATTTTTTGATATATCCAGTCCATAGCCGATTTGGTTTAACTCTATCGGCTGAGACCATCAACGATACGCTATCGGCCGATCGGCTATTGGTCGACTGATTCTGCTTTTATTCTTTCTTGCTGATTGCAGGATCAAATCAGCTGGCACGCCCTTGACGCACTCGAGGCTAGCCTTGGACCTGAGCAGATCTCCCAAGCCGCCGTGTTTTCACATCAACAAGTGGGTAGAGACTCGATGGACTAGGAAGTTCTCGTGGGGCCACACCCCAGTCATGGTAGGTTCTGTACGAGTATAGTGTTGTTGTTGAAGTGTTGATGATTGGAAAATACTGGTAAAAACCTAAAATGCACCCTATAAGTATATATATATGTTAAATATTCCCTGCTCTCGGGAGTGCCAGGACTCCCCTCACTTCCGGCTCGAGGTAGGGTTGGTGTATCGAGATGCAATGGGGGCTCATAGTCCTTGGAGTGGGTGCCGCAATGTGAGAATGACTGAAAAGCCAGGCCATGACGAGTCTCATGTGTTAGATCTAGGCCCATGTGTTGGGCAAGTCACAGAGTGCGGGATTAAAGGCGTACATCCACTGCACTGTGAGTAAACCAATCTATTCGGATAGACGTGCTCGTGGATAATGAGTGCCAAGACTTGTACTACTCTTGACTATGTGACCTTGCTTAAGATTAGAGATGGAACAAACTATCTGACCTTGCCCACTGTGCGGGAAGGTCGATATGATGAAAGAGGATATAAAATAGAATGCGAGGGTAAACCTGACCTAGCGAGGCTTGGGGAAGGTGGATGAACCCTCGATGATTAATGACAACTCCAACTTAACGTTGTTTTCAGTTAAAACTGCTAAGTCGTAGGTTTGTGAAATGAATTGTGAAAACAAGCTTTAAGCAAATAAACCAAGCCATCCTTGAACCCCTTTGTGCACTAAATGCATTCTGTAGTGGTGGCTTGCTGAGTACGTTTGTACTCACCCTTGCTTAATTTAAATCTTTTAGAAAGGAGTTGGAGTCGACCTTATGCATGCTATTTTGTTGAGAACGTATCGAAGATGGTGGAATAGGGACCTAGGTTCACCAGTCGATGCCTGTGGAATTCAATGGACCACCGCTGCTCCGCTTCTGCTATTGCATCTACTTCTTTCTGTATTTTGTAATATGCATGACCATGCTTGGTCTATTTGGGTCCCATTTGGGTAAGCCTTGTATCGTTAATGTAGTATACAATAGCTGTATAACGATGTCAACTTGTGATATTTGACTATGCCATGTGTGTACCACCTACTGATCCAGGGAGTGGTATTGTAAGACACATGGGGTTTCCGGTGTACAAAACCGGGGCCCACACATTAATTGTGCCCTTTTCTTATCCTACTTCTAATAAGGCTCATTTAGAGCTCTGGTAGGGAATACGAATTGCATATTTGCATCACATATATTGTAAAGTAAAAAATCGGATCCAAGAAGATAACTAGTCATACCATCATGATCAAGATGTGCATGTGTGTGGAAAGGAATATGTATGTGGAAAAAATGATATGCGTGTGGAAGTATGGAAAATGAAATGACGACTCATTTTTGTATGATCCTCCTCCTTACACTTTTATTTGGAGAACATGGCTATTTTTACTCTCATTTTTTTTTCATCATTTCTTTTTCATGCTCGAGGATAGTTGTGTGAGCGTATATCTCAATTCCATTTATTCCTTCTTTTTTTTTCAACATTTTTTTAGCTCATGTCTCATTTTTCATGGATAGTTCGAGGAGCGAACACAGGTATGTGGAGTGTTTATTTGGTGGATGGTTGGTTGATGCGGACTTCTAGAAAAGAAGTATAACATATTTGGGTGATGGATGGAGTATGTTTGCTAACCTCCAATGTAGAGGGGATGAAAAGTATATGTTTGCTAACCTGAAGTGTAGAGGATAAGCAAACATCATGGGTGTGTGTGTGATCTTGATCATGAAAGTATGAGAAGAATCTAACAAGGGTCACAACAATTTAACTAAACTCAAAATGATAAAGAGCAGCGTATGTAAATATGATTGACATATGGCTTTGGTAGGAATAAGATATCAGTGAGGCATATGTAAAATTACCCATTTGATTGACATATGGCTTTGGTAGAATTACCCATTTGATTAGCCGAGATTTTGCATCTTTGCATCTTTTTAAAGAGCAAATCTTTTAATGTGGCATGATAAACGATAACTTTTGCTCTTGCTAAGTAAGATCTGACTAATCAAAGGAAAAAAGAATGGCAAGGAGCTCTTTATATCAACTGTTGCAATATTTAACTGGGCTCCAGTTAAAGTTACACTAGCACATGCGATAACATAGTGTTTCTTACATTAAGAATGATCCTAAAAGCATTATCACTAGCATTGCGCGCAAACGATAGCATCCAATCAGGGCGATGAATGATTGGTGTTGAGTGGAATGCATATTGTAAGATATTAAATGATTTTAAGCACTCATTAACGAGTTAAAGGGGCATCTGTTGGTATTTTATACTATCATAGAAAATTCAGCAAGCACACGTATACCACTGTAGCACTTCCCCATAGAGTATTCCAAGGGTATCAAATACGAGGAACGTGTGTACCTACGAAACAAATTCAATACAAGGACAACAACTTATGATAGTTTGGTTAGAGAGGATTCCAACTCAAAGGTAAAACTCTATCTAATGTTTTGGGCACTGTTGACGGTCTTTAAATCATAATATTTGACCGTCAATACTTGCATATAATGAAATAAAATATGGTATCCAACTTAGTGGTAGGGTTTACTACTAATCATTTCCACTAGTGTTGGTGAAATATGTGTATGCAGGTATTTTGAGAAGAAAACACATCCGTCAAGCGACAAACTGCACCTCCGCGCATTCAGGACACATTTACACGGATTGGAGGCCCCATAAGTCAATTAAACAAATCCAAACGGGCCCAACCATAATGCCAATGGGCTGAGGGCCTCAAAATTTGTAACATACTGAAAATTTGCTATTTTCTGAATATGCATCATGCCGATTCTTATATTCTTAATAACCTTCCTAAACCTAAGAAATTATAATTAGAGGGACCTCCTAAAACTAACCTACATAATATCCCTGTCTAGTATTTAAAATCTTTCGTGGTTTTATTCTAAAAATTGATCTTGTTAAATCGAGGTATTCTCTTTGATTTGATTTTGCATCTTAAACCTTCTTTTGACCAAAATTTCCTTTATTCAAATTTAGTTTAAAAATCCTTTTTACCTTTATGAACTATGGTCCAAGAAAATCCTCCCTTGAACCTAATCCCTTGCAATTCCAATTTTTATTAGATTGTCGATCCATCCTTTAAATTCTCGATCCAAATTATTTCTTTAAATCTAGCCGCCAATTTAATCCATGTGGCTTGATTCTCTCTCCGGCACAAGAATAGTATTATTACGAATATTGTGAATAATTGCTCTTGTGCTAAGAGAATAGACTTTATCCCTCCACCCCAAATCCAAAACCTCATTTAGCCCATATCTAATTCTTTAAATTCCATGCCACATATTTTGGGCTAAAATTTTATTTACTCTACTCCCTCCATATTCCCTCCACATACTCAAAAATATTCAAATCTAGAGCCATATTATTTATAGTGTTGAATATTCCTATTTCCTATTTGAGTACTTCCAAATAAATTCCCTCAAGCTTCACCTTTAAAGATGTTGCACTCAAATAAACCAGAAAATATCTCTTCTGGAAATTATATTTGGATATAATTTCCTTTCAAACCTTCCTATTCAAATATTCTCCGAATTCGAATCCCTTGTAAAACTTAGCCATCCAAATTTCCTTTGAATCAATTATTCAAACCTATATGAAAATTAGACTTTCTTTCTTTCTAGACTGGGCCGAAACCCTTTCCCTCCTCCAGCCCAAGCCGGCCCAGCCACCACAGCCGAGCCGCCCTTCCTCCTCCTGCAGACGCGCACACGCACACGCACACGCCGTCGCCGCTTCCTTGCCGTCGCCGCCAAGTCGCGCCGCCACCGTCGCCGTGCCTTACCCTCCAACTCCGCCGTCTTTCCTTCGCCGCTAAGCAACCTCCGCCCGACGTCAGCGCCACCTCACACCACCGACGTCAGCACTAAGCCGAACCGACATGATCGACCAATCAGAGTTAGAGCCGGCGTCGACTTCTTCTTCTCCACCCAACCGGCGTCGTGCTCTCCTTCTCTTCCTCCTCTCCGAAACCGCCTCTAACCACCGCCTTTCCTCGCCTATATATAGCCGGAGAGACCCCGTTTCCTTCCCCATAGCCGAGCTCCTCGAGCTCTCTCTCTCCTGCCAAGTCCGGCCGACGCCGCCATCGGTCGATCTCCTCCCCTATAGCTTTCCTCCTAGTTTCCTTGCACCATCGGCTTTGCCTCCCTCCGGCGAACCCATTTTTCCCGTTTCCCCCTTCTCCCCCACCCCATAGCAACCACCACAACCACTTCCCTTGCAGCCGAAGAGAAGCTCTTCTACTCGCCGTTCCGGCCAACTTCCCCTCTCTCTCGGCCAGCCACCGACTTCCCCGGGTGCGCGTCGCTCGGGAACACGCTTGGCCACCGCCGTCGAGTCCGTTCCATCACTGGAGCACCGGCGCCCCACCTCTTTCCCTCCTCTCTGTTGCCCGGCAGAAGAAAGAAGAGAAGGAGGAAGATGACGGGAGGAAGAAGAAGAAGAAGAAGAAGAAAGAAAAGAAAAAGAAAGACTGACAGGTGGGCCCCTGTACAGTAACATTTTGTATTTTCTCTATTTAATTCAAATTCTATTTCTTTAGAAGCCCATATCTCCTAAACCGTAGATCCGATTCCAGTGAAACTTGGACCTAAATTCATCTAAATTCAAACCCTACATTTTGGTACCAAATTTGCTATTTTAATATTTTATTTGAATTTCTTTAATTTATTCAAATACCATTTGAATAAATATTTGATCTTATAATCGAATTTACAATTTAAACTTATATTTGCTTTTCGAATATTTCCGTTTATTTCCAAAATACCTTTTAGCCACTAAAAAGCCGCCGGTTGGAACTTTACGCCTTCCATGGGGACGTTCGTGCGGTCTATCGACCCCGACGTCGGACCGTTGGTTGTAAAGCCCGTCAAAACCAAACCTAAGGTCGAAGTGCTACTCCTGGCACCCCACGCCTTGATGCGTACAGCGGTCGGAGCTTCACTATTCCCTCGACCTCCACAGCACGCCGCACAGTTAGCTCTTGGGCTCTGTGTGATCCTAGCCGCTCCGCTGCCACTCACGGTTGTCGGAGTAACACTTCCGCCCCACTAAACCCACACAAACCTCCTATCCCTCTAGCCGTTATGCTGTCTGTTGACATCGGCTAGAGAAGATACCAATTCTAGTCGTTATATTGTCCAACTCTAGCAGCGACTAGCAAACACCTAAACCCTAGCTGATATTTATCCTACCTCAATCAGCTTGCTATCCAAACTCCACGCCATCTACAATATCATCACAACCATTTACCCTCCAACTACCTATAACCTATACATGAAATACGAGCTGATATGCTATCCTATTTCAGCATCGACTCGAGAACAACTAAATCCTAGCCATTCTTCTACCAAAGCCCAACCTCGACCAATGCTAGCCACATACTCACTTAACCAGTTATATATCTCTTACTCTCCAAGCAACCAAAACCCACACATAAAATATAAACGACATGAGTTGCTTGATCCCTTCTCCGCCTCAACCTCCAACCCTCTAGAACCTCCACATAAAATATTAACCCAATAATCCCTATACCCTTTAAAGGAGATAGATTATACCCTAAACCCTAGCCCTCTTAGACGCTTATTGTTTTCTTGTTATTTTATGGCTTTTATTGAATTTGGCTTTTCCTCTTCTTCAGTAGAGTTTATTTTATTTTGGATGGCAACCTGTGGCATTTCAAAGATCAGATAATCAGGTTGCCTACCTTGGATTTATTCGCGTTGGAGCAAGGCAAGTTATTATTCCTCCCCTTTGAGCATAATGATCCTATATTCTGATATCTCTATTCTATGCATTAGTCATACATGATTTTGAATGCATAACCTGAACGTAGCAAACCAGATATATGCTAGATTTTGCTTAGCCCTGCCTAGTTAGTCTGCATAAAAATATAATGAACTTAGATTGGGACAGTACGTAGGAATTGGTTGATTTCTGGGTGGCTAGTACTGTCTCAGTTGATATAGTTATTACCAAGTACTTATGTCAAACGAACGAGTACGACCGCAATTCTAGAATGGGGATAGACCTTGCAAAGTAAGTTATCTAGCAAAGGTGGTACCTCTGTACAGTGGTTCTATTTTAAGTCCTCGCGCAGGAGGCAATTATATGCCGCGAAGGGCAAATGTGACATTTACCGAGGCGCAGGTAAATGATTTATTGAGCTCAAGTATATATATAATTGTGAAAACCTAGTTGAGATGACGGGGGTCTCTCAACCAGTTCTCTCTCTAAAAACCTCGGGAACGCTAGAACTCTTCTCGCTGCTGATAACGTTACGTTCAGAGCGCATGAGGATGAGAGTTCATGGAACAGGTGCCACTGATGTTAGTAACCGAAAAGCTTTGCCATGACTAAGCTAATGAATATTGGCATGTCATGGATTGCGGGTAAAGTGTACATTTACTGCAGTAAAATAAAGATGAATCTATTCGAATAGCCGTGCTCACGGAATTGAGTATCGGGACTCATATGGTACTTTGGTTAGAAACCTAATTCAAGATTTTACTAAATGCTGCTGCATTTAAAACATCATGCCTTCTATTTCTATATTCTCTGCTTTCTGCAAGTAATCGTAATCCTACTCAAATATTGTCCTTTCATACATTCATTATTGAATATAATAGCTTGCTGAGTACGTTGTACTCACCCTTGCTTCAACCCCTTTTTCCAGAGTTAAATTGAAGTTCTTGCCGAAGCCAGGAGTTCAATCATATAAATTAATCTTATTTTAACCTAGTTTTCAAATCTAGATTAGTTAGATGGTTTAAGTCTATAGCAAAACATTAGAGTTGAGTCATTCTATAGCTTCTGCTGTAATAGTTAGCCACAATCTTGTAAATTCCCCTATTATTTTATGTAATAACACCTCCTTTGGAGCTATGTTCAAATGTACGCAATGAAGATCCAGATTGTTGAAGCTGTATCAATCTACTGATCCAGGGCTTGATACAGTTAAACATGTCGGTTTCCAAATCATTAGTTTTGGGACCCGACAAAATTAGTGTCCACGAGGAAGAATGGGTCCAACGGAGCCCTCCCGGGTTTGGCCGAACCACTTCTGAGGCCGTTTATCACGAGATTCGACGTGGACGGCCCTGATTACTTCCTGATGGCGGTTCCAGGGTAGTTTCGTCATTTCGCATAGGCTGTAACCGTCATACCTGCCTATAAAAGGAGGAGCTCACTCTCATTTCCAAGAGGCTCTATTGTATCTTTTGTACATTAGAATAAGGTAGAGAGTGAGGGGAAGCTCTGGAGGAGTGCCCGGAAGTTTGGCGCTCATCCGACTTCTACTTTGACGAGTGTTGCTTCCTAGGAGGAATTCTGAAGGAGTACCGGAGCTGTCGATACACTCTGCTCCAGGTTCGGAGAGCTTATTCTATAAAGTAAGCATTCGTGTTCCTTTCTTATGTTATTTAATTTCTTAGTCTAAGTAAGATAGATTTCCATCTTTGCGGGTTCATTGTTTAGTATTTATACTAAGTGCTCTAGTACTAGGATTCCAGATAGGGAAGGAAGTTCCTGCGCAAGTATTAGAGTAGTAATTAATAACTTTGGCGTGGTGTCTAGGTTAGAGATTACCTTTGTTTGTTGTGTATCCCACGGTTTTGTTAGAGATAGACGACAGGTGGTGACAGCCCTGAATCCCGACCTAGTAATCCTCCACGTTCGGATTATATATCGATATATCGATATAGGGATTATATATTGTTAATATCTACAGCCGATCGAGTAGATTTAGTCCCTTTTACTTATTAATGACTGCCGATCGATGCATATATGACATCGGCTCAAAGATAAATGATATGTCATCGGCATCTAGCCGATCGGCTATCGTTTATGGATTTAACCGCGGTTTCTTTGTCTTTGTTTCTTGTTGATTGCAGGATCAAATCAACTGGCACGCTAGCATACCCAAAGGCGAGTTTTGGACCTGCACTGGAGTTAAGTAGATCTCCCAGGCCTCGTGTTTTCACATCAATAGTTGCCCCATATGGAGGTCACTATGAAGCATTCAGGCACACGCAAAGATCTGGCAGAGTGGATTCTTTTGGCCATCAATGTATGATGACACAAAGGAATTTGTTCGGATACGTACAAGTTGCCAGAAGCATGGAGGGATCCCTGCTCGCGATGCAATGCCACTGACAAACAATCTTCAAGTCGAGCTATTTGATGTATGGGGAATCAACTTCATGGGACCTTTCCCAAAGTCCTATGACTGCGAGTATATCCTAGTGGCTGTTGACTATGTGTCCAAGTGGGTAGAGGCAATGCCATGTAGGGCCGCAGACGCCAAGCACGCCCGCTGGATGTTCCATGAGATTATCTTCCCTCGTTTTGGAACTCCGCGGATGGCGATAAGTGACGGAGGGTCTCATTTCATCGATAAGACCTTCCGAAACTTTTTGCAAGAACTTGGGGCTCAGCACAACATTGCCACTCCATATCATCCCCAGACAAGTGGACAGGCAGAAACGACCAACAAACAAATCAAGAACATTCTACAGAAGACTGTCAATGAGATGGGGAAGGCATGGAAGAACAAGCTACCTGATGCACTTTGAGCATATAGGACTGCTTATAAGACGCCCATAGGCATGTCACCATACCAACTTGTCTACGGGAAAACATGCCACCTTCCGGTAGAGTTGGAACACAGGGCGCACTGAGCTATCCGGACTTGGAACATGGATCTAAAGAGAGCCGGACAACACAGGAAGATGCAGCTCTCTGAGCTGGAGGAATGGAGGGACAAGGCCTACCACAATGCCAAGATGTATAAGAACAGAACCAAAAGATGGCATGATAAACAAATCAAGCACAAGGAGTTCAAAGCAGGGGACAAGGTGATGCTGTTCAACTCACGGGTGAAGCTTTTCAAAATGGAAAACTTCGAAGTAAATGGACGGGTCCATATACCGTCGTTGACGCTTCATCACATGGAGCCGTCACGCTGCGCGACAATGAAGGTAACATCTTTAAGGTAAATGGCCATCGTTTAAAAGTTTTCCTTGATCCATTAGAAGTTGATCGTGACATAGATGTGGTAAATCTAGTTGCTTTTAGCTTCAACTCGGAGTCCTCAGGTCCCCCTTGATCCGTTAATTTTTAATGCCATGAGTCCTTAGGCCTCCCTCTAGTTATCTTAGGTCTAGCTATCATGATGAAAACAAAAACAAAAATAAAATATAATATAATAAATTTGGCTCCTTGATCTTCCAACCAAGTGAGTCCTTTTTGCTTCACTCTTGTCTTTGTTTTTCTTTTTTGTCCAATAAAGAGTCCCATGTACAAAGACAAGTGTGGGGGTGATCTTGCACATCAACACCGTAAACAGAGCAAGATCACCCTAGAAGTGATGAGCCATGACAAACAACACAAGGGAGATTGATGCAGTCAGACCCAATGAATCGTCCTCTGTTTTATACAGAGTGCAGGTTTGCACAATTTTTCCTTTCGACATCCATTCTATCTTGAGTTTAATTTGATTATCAATTTTAAAATATCAAAGATAATTAAACTCAAGCTAGGGATGGTACAATTATAGTTTATGGTCTCCCTGAAAATAACATACATGCCTATTATTCTTTGCTCATTACTTGTTGCTTGTGGTGACATATCCAATAGGGACCCCATGCTATCTAGGTAATTGATGAATGAGATATAGTCTGATGATAGAAATCCTGCTCTTCATGTTGCACACTTGGAAATTTTATAAAAAGAAAAAAAATATAACGATGCTAAACTCCTCATTGATATTTTCATTCCCACTAGAGCCATAGGTTGATCAGTCATGATTAGCTTGCTACATACGCTACTTGTTATTACATTGAGCTTTGTCGAATATTGTGAGCCTAGTGAAATGCTTTTCATACTTTCATGGTCAAGATCACATATACTCCACATACACGCGCACATGCTTGACTTCTACACTGGAAGTTAGCATTCCTCAGTTGTCATTCATTTCATCCATAGTCCACAAAATAAATACTCCATGTCATTTATGCCTCTTCCTCCAAAGTTCTTTCAAAGAAGAGAGAGAGAGAGAGAGAGAGAGAGGCATTTCTATGCAAAAAGAAAGAAAAAAAAGTGCTCATACAAGTATGGAGCATGATGATGATAAAAAAAAAGAAAAAGAAAAAAAAAGAGATAGCCATGCACTCTCCCAAATTTCAAAAGAGAATAAATGGATGACGAGGTATACAAAAGGAGTTATTATTATTTTCCTTTTTCTATCCACTAATTTACCATACACATACACATGCACTTCTTGACCAGAAAGTATATCTTGTATTTCCGTGGATCAATTATTTGACTTTGCAATATATGTGATGCAAGTAATGCTCTACTCTTTTCCGTACCCTGAGCTTCACATAGCCTTATTAGATGGTAGGAAAAGAAAAGGCACAATCATATGCCTTTGTGAGTAATCATACACTTTGAGTGATTGAGAGAATCAATGGAGGAGCAAAGCAAAGTTATAATTTTGTGTTACAAAAAAAAAACTCCAAGTTGTTCTTCATGAAAAGTTAGGGTGACTTGAGTCAAGATTGTTCCATTTCTCAATTGCTCAAGATCGCATGGTAGACACTACAAAGATCCACAAGTACAGGTATGGCTTTGAATAATTTGTTTGCATGATTATTAGTAAGGAAGTTATAACCCTATTGTATAGTCTATAGCCTTCACTCGGGACGAGCAAAGGTTAAGTGTGGGGGTGTTGTTGATGGTCCTTAAATCATAATATTTGACCGTCAATACTTGCATATAATAAAATAAAATATGTTATCCAACTTAGTGGTAGGGTTTACTACTAATTATTTCCACTAGTGTTGGTGAGATATGTGTATGCAGGTATTTTGAGAAGAAAATACATCCGTCAAGCGACGAACTGCATCTCCGCGCATTCAGGACACATTTACACAGATTGGAGGCCCCATAAGTCAATTAAACAACTCCAAATGGGCCCAACCATGATGCCAATGGGCTAAGGGCCTCAAAATTAGTGTCCACGAGGAAAAACGGGTCCAACGAGCCCTCCGGGTTTGGCCGAACCACCAGTTCGGCGGAACCACATATGAGGCCGTTGATCACGAGATTCGACGTGGACGACCCTGATTACTTCTTGATGGCGGTTCCGGGGTAGTTTAGTCATTTCGCATAGGCTGTAACCGTCATACTTGCCTATAAAAGGAGGAGCTCACTCTACTTTCCATCACACAACTTTGAGCTGAGTTACAAGAGGCTCTATTGTATCTTTTGTACATTACAATAAGGTAGAGAGTGAGGGGATGCTCTGGAGGAGTGCCCGGAAGTTTGGCGCTCATCCAACTTCTACCTCGACGAGTGTAGCTCTCTAGGAGGAATTCTAGAGGAGTACTGGAGCTCTTGTACTAGGACTCTTTAGTATTTATACTAAGTACTCTAGTACTAGAACTCCGGATAGGGAAGGAAGTTCCTGCGCAAGTATTAGAGTAGTAATTAATAACTTAGGCGTGGTGTCTAGGTTAAAGATTACCTTTGTTTGTTGTGTATCCCACGGTTTTGTCAGAGGTAGACGGCAAGTGGTGACAACCCTGAATCCTGTCCTAGTAATCCTCCACGTTCGGATACATCATAGAGTTATGGTCGGAACCACGCTGGTAGACCAGCAGGGGTCGGTGCCTGAAGCAACAGATAAGAAATTACCTTTGCTTAGCTTAGATAATTAAAACACATAGAAAGTCCTCTGTAGCTTGCCTACCTATAGTTGTTGTCCTTGGATTGTCTTAGCCTTAGGTAGATTATACACGTTCCCTGAGTTCGATATTCTTTTGGGGTCACCCGAAGGTGAAGTGCTACAGCAGTATTTCGTGCGCTTGCCGATTTACATGTGGTCATAAGAAATACCAACAGGCACCGGCCCTCCCTTGGTCTGCCAGGCTATGTCCGGTCTTGAGCTCTATGATATACCCGAACATGGAGGGATACATAAAGGACAGACATAACTATTACCACCTACCGGCCATCTCAATTTTTGTGTAGCAAACAACAAAGAAAGGTAATTTCTAACCTAGACACCACACTTAAGTTATTAATTACTCCCTCCATTCCAAATTGATCTACATATAGTTTTTTTAGGTTATTCCTAAATGATCTACTGTTCATTCATTAAGTCTATTCGTTATTTGTGCATTGGAGTAAATGGACATTGATGCATGCATCCATGCACACAAGTATTTATAACCCACATGCAATATATTGATTTGCTATTGGCTAGGAAATAGTGGGGATGGTGCATGCATAGAGTTTGTTGCTAGAGTAAATATAGTATGAGAGAGTTATTAGCTTTTCTTGGTCTTGGTGTACTATGAAATATGTAGATCAAATTGGAATAGAGGGAGTACTACTCTAGCCTTGTGCAGAAACTTCATTCTTTATCCAGAGTCCTAGTACTAGAGCACTCAGTTGCACACTAAGTGATGAACCCGCACAGATGAGAATATACCTTACTTAAATAAACTAATTAAAGAACATAAGGAAAGTCGAATACTTACTTTATAAAAGGAAGCATCCGCCGAGGTACAAGCGAGAGAAGAAGGCCGACAATCCCGACTTTTTCTGGTACTCCATTGGAAGAATGCCGACAGTCCGACACTCCTTCGTATAATTCTTGGAGGAACTCCAATTTTTTGGGGCACACCTTCCGGAGCTTCCCTTCACTCTCTACTCAAGCCAACATACTAAAGTAAAGTCTAAAATCTAAAGGTGAGTTGTACTCTACTTTGTTGTGCATTTTCCATGTGTGAAGGCCTCCTCCTTTTATAGCTTGCAACGACAGTTAGAATGGTAGTTCTTGATGAGGGATGTTAGGTCCCAATCTTCCGATAGGTATTGATAAACAGTCGATTTGGGCGGAGTCGCGACACAACTCGATCCGGCTTCTGAACGAACACGCTACTGAGCCCCGCAATCGCAACACCACGTCTCCTCTGGTTATCAACCGTGCCGAAACCCGGTTGACCTCGCCAAGAAGGCTAATCCCTGCATGCGAATCGAAGAACACAAGCAAGAACAAGATAGATTGCAACCAAATTGCATATGAATGATTAAGCACACGAATTTGGGGTTCCACAAACCGATCTAGCGGCGAAACTGTTCTTGACAGAATAATCTAAGCAAAACCCAACTCTAAACGATGACGGCTACTGAATAAAAATGATTAGGGACGTCCTACGGTTGGCCTAGGGCGCACACCCTCATGGGCTAAGCCCACGACACAGATATAAGTCCCAAAACACAAATCAGATTCGGACTGGATGATATACGTGACTTGTTTTGCAGATTCCCGGCAGCTCAATAGGAATTTTGACGTGGGACCAAAACCACATGAAAGTAGACTCCATAAGCTTTCTAACAAGTACTTATGGGCCCCAAAATTTCTTCTATATCAGCAGCTAGGTCCATTTGAAGTTGATGCTGTCAAGAGGCCCAGATCCGAATCCAAAACGTATAGAACTTTATCTATTGTCTTCTATGGACCAAAAGTGACGTGGTGAGATGAAAGAAGACTTGGAGAAGGTCTTGGTTTGGTCCCCAATCAACTTCTTCAATCATCCATGCATTCCTTACGCTCGGTCTCTTTTCTTTCGCCCAAGCAAGTACCTCTGCAAATGAAAACACACAAAACTCATTGTGTAGCAACGTTTGTTCAAATATATAACAAGTAAATCTAATGTAGAACATATGCACCTTTGGTTGATTAATACATAAGGTAGTCATGGTTATATCCGAGCTAGTTATGTCCTCATTAGTTTTGGTGGTCGGTTCATCCACAACCGTCATTAGGGTGTAATCCTAGATTTCCACTTGGTAGGCTAGGATGATTGGCTACAAGGTCGGTTCGGCAGAACCACGGGTTCAGCTGACATGTGGGCCCCACCTCCTAGTCGCTCCTTTGGCTGGGAGACTAACTAGTGGGTCCTTATGGCAGTTAGGATTGTTTAGCTCAACTTTAAGTCGGTTTTGACAGTAAGGTGGGCCGGCCCTCCAATTCTTATGCTCGTGCGTGATTGACCGAAGGTTCATTTTCGTTGCATGGCGGGTGTATTTTCTCCTTAAATGACCTGCATATATATACTTACTGAAGCTAGTGGAAATGGTTAGTAATAAACTCCTACCACTAAGTTTTGGTATTGTATTTGACGTTTCTTATGCAGGACTTGACGATTAAAGTTTGTACTTAACGACCGTCAACAACACCCCCACAGTTATCCTTTACTCATCCCCGAGTAAAGCTCATGGGTCGACTAGAGTAATGACTTTCTGCTCAATGATATGACATGCAAAATATTTCAAGATATACATGTGTCTGTGAACCTTGAAGTGTCTACCACCTTGGGGTTTTCTTTGATGTTTATAAACTTTTACTGTACTCCTCAATTGATTCTCTCGAATCACTCAAAGTGTTTCATTCCACCCCAAGGCATTGATGTTGGAAAGTACTAATCATAATTGGTGGGCATCAATTTTGGAAACACAAGCACGTTATACTTCAAAATGGAAATTACCTGCATGCATGTTCTATGGAAAGTATATGCATGCAATATCTTATCGTGTTAGACCCACTAATTGGTTATAGTATCCTCTAGTGCATTGCACAGATCTTAAAGCATTTGGATTGTGGATGGCCATGGAGCCTGGGCACCATGGTGCACCAAAGAAATGTACATAATATATATATATATATATATATATATATATATATATATATATATATATATATATATATATATATATATATATATATATATATATATATATATATATATGTAAAACTAACATGACGATGCGAAGAAGTATGTGAACATGTCGCCCATTATAGGTGTAGTTTAGGAGCACAATGCTTATGATAAAATGGACAATAATAAAGACAGTACAAATAATTACATACATGGAGGGAAGCAAAACATACTATATGGCACTAAATTCTCAGCTTATTACTAGCATTCAATTGGTTCCTTCTTTTGTTTATCTTATCCACCAATGTAAATAATCCTTTTGCTCATTTGGTTTTGTTTAAACTGAACTTTTCATAACAAGTGCGATGTATATTATTCACTGCTATGAAAATAACAGTAACCTTGTTTAGTTCATAAAAAAATTCAGTACAAACATATAAAACATCCTACTGATCTCCGCACTAGCGTCACCATCGGGTGCTCTTACACTTCAGAAGATAGTGGCATGCTTTCTCTTCCTTCCATCCCAAGGATTACAAGGTAAAGATAAACGGGGAGCTGAAAAACCAGAGACAGGGAACCATTTGTGGCAAGCTTGGGACAAGGCAATCTAGCCTACATTCGAATCAAGTATAAATATCTTACAATGTACATGTCAAAGATTAGAAGTTATCAAAGAGAAGTAACAAAGTTGTTATGATATAATTTACATAACAGGAATAAAGCCAACATGTCCACAAGTAAAATACTTAAGATCTAACTAGAAACAAACACTTCAGGCATATAAGAATAATACTATAGATAAGCAAAATTTATGTGAACTAGCTTGTCCTGAATCACTGAAAAAATGAAAATTGTAGGATCGAAACATGGCGATCAACCCTACCGGAGGAAAGAGGGGAGGGAGGGAGGGGTTGAAATCGAAAATTCGAACTTTGAAATATCAAAACTCACCTTAACCTCAAAAGCAAAAAAGACATGCATAGTCTGATATGGTACTATTCACCATTTGACCATTGCTATTCACTAGTTTGGAAATTTCAATTCAGACACAAAATCACTTTAAACACAATAAATACATCATATCAATTATTCATCACACCATATTAATTATCACCACGATTTCCAAAAAATATCATAAATGGTCCTTCTCCATCATGTTTAGAGTTCTGTTGATTCACTCATTTACATTAATAATCGCTAAAAGATTGCTATGCGTTTATTGCTTTTGCACTTTGTTTTATATGTCATCGATATGCATTATTGCTTTCAAACCTTGTTTATATGGTTTTGCTATGCATTTATTGCTTTTGAACCTTGTTTATTGATATGCATTTATTGCTTTCGAACCATATTTATATGGTATTGCTTTGCATTTATTGCTTTTGAACCTAAAATTACATTGTTTATATGATATTGTTAAACCTTTATTGCTTTCGAACCAAAAAAAATTTGTTGTTTTTAGATGGATGAGCATAGAAGGCACTCATCAAGCCCAAAATAATTACCAGCAAGTTATATGCCAGATACTTATATTCTAGAACTTCACCCTTTACATGTTGTATGACGCATATTGGTTATTTTTCATGTCGTGACATAGTTTCAACCTGAGACAAAGAGTGATAGTCACTTTTTCATGTACAAACTTCTTTCACAGTTCATGAAAAAAAATCATTGAGATTCTCTCTTCCAAGCTCACAACAAACTAATATATCTCTGCCAAACATCTGATGATGCAAATGTTCTCCTTTTTCTAATTTCCTTCTCCTTCTTTGCTCTCCCTCCTCACCTTGTCTTGCTGCTCCTTGTCTATCCCAGATATTTCTAAGTTCACATGTTTGTGATGCTGCACTACCAATAGTTAATTATACAAAACTCGGAAACACCCCATCACCATTCCAAACTTTAAGCCTCTAAAACACTAGCAGACCTCAATCATATGCTCTCCTAACTTAATTTACATTGTGGGCATCGAGCCCAGGAGACCTTCCAAGATTATGAACAATATCAGCAGAGAGAGCTCTGTTTCGATGATTTTATTCTCTATTTCTCCAACTGGAAAATCTAATTGAATTACAGGTGAATTATATAGCTCCATAGCAGCCAAGACTTGGAACATGCCATCCCACATTCCCAGCGACTCAACTCATGATACCCTCAGAACATGCCATCCCACGATCCGATTGAATCGGCCTAAGCTAACAAACTTTGTTGTGCACACCGCACATCACAAGGGAAAATGAAAAAAAAACAGAGGATTTGATTATCAGTTTGCCATTTATGAATTAATAACTGGCATACAACCTACTCCATTGGTTCTTCCTTGGGAGCTTCAGCAATGTTTTCACCAAAGAGACGGAAACTGCCCTTGGGTACGCTGTTGAGAGGTGCAGCCCCCATCACCAGCACCCTCCCCTCCTCTTTGTTGGGGATGGAGGATGTATGAGGGTTGCGGCTGCTAGGAACAGAAACATTACTGACATCTATTGGAGTGATAAGGGATAAAAAGGATCCAACAAAGGCACTGGGAACCCTCTTGTCACCCCATCGCTCGTCTGAGTTGTGACTCTTCATGTGCCCACCAAGTGCTTGTCCACTGCTGAACATCGTCCCACACTTGCGGCACTCATATGGCCCTCTCCTGCTCTGCCTGGCACTGCTGACCAATGAGCGGGTTGCCTCCTTGGCAACGGAGACATCTATGATGTGCTGCACTCTCTTGCCCACAGTCATCTCATTATTCTTGTGTGCAGTCAGATGACCACCAATCTGCAAAGGACAGTCGAACATCTATGAACCAACAACTTTATAAGTGATTTTCTTTAAAATTTAGTTGCATTTAAAGACATATGGGTGCCCTAAGAAATTTACCTCAGAAATGTTTGGTGGGGGGACAGTGATGGTGGCCTGCTTGTGGAGGCCAACGATGAGGTCCCCAGTAGCCAGCTGCATGTTGCCATACGCCTCGCTGTGAGCCCGCTTCGACGGCTCCGGTAACTGTTCCAGGCATCGGGTGGGGTTCCTACTGCTGTGGTTGCCAGTGGAGGTCCAGCTGGGCATCAGCATAGCCATAGTGAGATCACCCACTTCCCCATGATCCTTCTTGGCAATTTTCTTAGTTGAGATCTCTCTTGCTGTCCCCTTTGCTGCCATGGTTGCCAAACATGGCAGGAAGGGCCGCTCCCCGTATCCATGCAGCTGCCGTTCTCGCACCACAATTCCTGAGGCTGAGATCCGCTCTTCGGACAACATTGCCATAGAAGCAGAGGATGCTGGAGGTGGCTGCATGTGATCGCCAGCTTCATCTTCACATCGGCCACCATCAATCACTTCCCCATGAGCTTGTGCAGCCGCCGACCTCCAGATCCACCCGCCTATCAGCACTGAAAGGGCAGAGGAGGAGCCCAATTCCGATGGATGTTGCCTGCTGCTTCCATCCACATGTCCATGGCCATCTTGCACACCCCAACGAGGAAGTGAAGGCGGCAACATCGAGCCACGGCGCCAAAGTGCAGTGCCCCCATGGCGGCGGTCACCTATGATCATGTGGCGCTTGCCTCCCTCAGCTTGGATGCGTGGTGGTTGGCGGGGGATGTGGAAGCGATAGCTCCCAACAGGGCGCTCCGACTCCGATGAGGAGATCCGGGAAGGGGCCATGGGCGCCGCCGATGAGGAGGGGATTGATTCTGGTAAGAGATAGGGTTTCTCTGGCTAAAGGATTTACCTGTGGATACTACTTGTGCGCTGGTACTAAATAAGCGGGGGGAGGGAGGGAGGGGGGATGGACACTTCGACAGGCAGAGTGGTAAATCTTGACATTAAATAAATTATCATCAATTGACCTTATGAGGAAGGTATTTTACTGCTTCCTATTCTGTATAACTGCACACATTTGGTCTTGGCCCATGGAGAACGTTGGGTCTCAACCCTTGTTGGCCCAACATATGTTGTGCTGTATTCGACTTCCAAGACCCTATGCCATGGCCTATCTGATACGACTCAAGTAGGGCTGATGTTCCGATCTTCACGGCGTAGGATCAAGAACCGATAACTAGCCTCAAAGAGACCAAGATAACTACCTGCAAGCAACCAAGATAACAGTGCAATCCGACAATTGTACTCGAAGCCAACCACCATACCGCCTCTATTACGGCAACTTGAATCGAGGGTTCGCCCAACCACACTCTAAGTTACCAACCAACACAACCTATAATCAATTGAAGAAAAATCCTCAAAGGGACCAGGAGCACCAATTAGGTGGCGTCGAACGCCGCTTCTATAATCTCATAAGGAAATTAAAAGAGCAAAGGGGTAGAGATCTCTCTCTGAATTTGTTAGCACACAGCTAAACAAAGGGGTTCATATTCTCATTGTCAAAAGTCCCTAAATTATAAAACATAGGGGATATTTATATTAGGAACAACCCTCCTAGATGGGAATGAAAGGTCTTGGGAGTTTACTGGACATAGGCTAGCTCAAAAGTCACAATAAGTGAATTCCTGAGAAGAGTCGCGCGTCTGTTTGGCTTCTGAACAGTCCTCAATCATTTATCCATTACTCCTTACTAGTAATATACCCGTGCTAAACGCTACGGTGCAATTCTATTTGTCTTTATAGCTGAATTAAGCAGTGATTTTATTTTTTTCAGTCACATCACTTTTTTTTTCTTACAAGTGGCATGGTAATACTTACAGATTACACAGAAAATGATTATAGACACATATGGAGTGAAACTGTAATAATTGTTTTACAACTTCAGCTGAACTAATTGTACAAGCCAGTCATGGGTCAACAATAGAAACAGGTAATGCATATTTGGAAGTCAGTCATCACATATATAGTGATTCCTTCCATCGTATAGACAAGCCGTTCTCAATATAGCATCTCGGAGTCTTTTTTGTTCAGCTGTGAGTAAGGAATCAACAAGGAAATACTTCAATCTTAAACATATCGAGAAATCAAATCACAAACAAAGAATGCACCATTTCGTCATAAAAGAAATATATGATGCCTAGATAAATTAGCTTGTACTTAAAAAATGAAAATTGACATTTCTTCTAACATTTTGGTCCAATCGAGGATAAATCAAGAAGAGAAAGGAGCTCCCTGTACCAAAAGTACTACCTAACCAAAAGTAGCATAATGAGAATATATGATGCCTAGATAAATCAGTATGTAATTAAAAATTGAAAATTCACATTCTTCTAACATTTTCATCCAATCGAAGATAAATCAAGAAGAGAAAGGAGCTCCCTGTACTAAGGCCCAGTTTGTTTCAGCTTAAGATTATTGCAATCTAGATTATTAAATCAGATTACTCTAAGCTGGATTATAATAAGCTAACATAGAATAAGCTGCGAGCTGTTTGTTTCTTTGGATTATTGGAGGCATCTAAGGGTAGTGGGTCTTTAGCCACCCAATAATCTGAAAAAAGCTCCTCCAGAGGAGATTATTATATTATAGTAATCTGGCTTATAGATTATAATAATCTATCATAATAATCTACTTGTTTGTTTCAAATTACTCCTAATAATCCAGATTATAATAATCCTAAGCTAAATCAAATAGGGCCTAAAAGTAGTACCTAACCAGAATTAGCATAATGGGATGGTTTTAATGTTTCACAAAATGAGACCTGGTAATATGCACATGAGTAGTATATTTTTCCCAAAAGACAGAACCAGACCTGGTCGTCGATAATCAAAAAAAAAAATTCCTTCATTGGATTGACTGGCACATACAAATAGAAAGGAAAAAAATTCCTTCATTGGATTGACTGGCACATACAAATAGAAAGGTTAGGCCCTGAGATTTAGTAGCATTGAATTGTTGATCCTAGAAAGCAATAGGGAAAAATAGGTACAAAAGGGTCAGGTTGACATGGAGTTGATGCCATGGTGCCCAATTATGCATGTTCAAGTTTTGAACAGGAGATCTAGTTTTGCCAAATCAATTTTAAACCTAATAACAAAATACAGCCATGTCATATCGGATAACCTCCATACAGTAATTTTCATTACACAAAAATTAAACTTGTCCCTTATTTTTTTTTAAACAGGAATTGGAAATTGATTCCATCCAGACAATTGAACGGAGGGAGTAGTAATTAGTATCAAACCAGCATCCCGAGCCTAGTAACATTGTTCACTGTCTTATCGCATAGAAATAAATGGCATGGTTCCGATAGTCCATTGTTCACAATTTCATGGCACAAAAAGAAGCTAATTCAAACTAACATATATGCCACTGTAAACGAGTTCCATCGTCTGCACACTCATAGTTCAATTTTATAATAAACATGACCAAAAATGGTATAGCCAGGTGAATACATTCTCCAACTTGAAGCACATAATATAAATTTCTCACATATAATCAGTTGAATGCGGCTACAACTTCATCTTAAGATCAGACGTAATATTGGTGCTCCATCTTAGGGTTACCTACAAGCGTAATATTTGTGCTCCATCGTAGGGTTTTTTTTTAACAATAGAAGAAAAGACAACAGTTCATACATGATTTTGCTGTTTTTTTACTTAATACATGATTTTTGCTGTTTACGATTATGATTTGCAAAGCCCAGCAAGCGTGCATAATGCATTTGCTATGAATCGAAACAAACCAAAACTGAACTAATACAATGTACTATGTCACAATGAGATGAGTTTTGTCCAGGTTCAATCTCAGAATATATGTGAAAAAAAATGAGAAATTGACTTAACCTTGTTTGTAGGGGAGGGGGCTCGGAGGATGGAGAGCACGATGTAGGCCGGCGTCTTTAGGATCAGACGACTCAATGCACTGTAGGGTATGTCTGTGTTATAGACGGTGACGTGTATAGAGAAGATAGGCCTATTCACTGTGCATTCCCACACAATCGCTGGGACACGATCACCTCCACACCGTCGGTTTCGCCTCCATGCCCCTAGTGTAAAGAGGAAATATGAACAGTTGATCTCATCTTGCTTATGGCACATAACAAGTAATAAATAAAAATATTTCCAGATTCAAGCATATTGCTGGTTCAAAACTATATTGGGGGATATGCATCATTTATACTCCAAATAAAGCCAGCACCAAATCTTAATACAGGAAATATATGATCAAACCCAAGAGTAAAAATGCACCATTTCTAATTCGGATGAATGACAATCAAGTCCATTGCATCTACATATAATGAGGCATGTTCTGTACACTCGGTCATCAATTTTATTCAGAAAATGACGATCTATCTCACAAGTATATGGACTCGATTATTACATAAATGCTACACATAATTTTCACTGTAAATTGATTGATTAGACAAGTACTTAATCATGCATGGGTGGTACAGTGGCAAATAGGGAAACAAATCAATAATAATATAATTTTGACCCATATTCCTATAAACTATTCAATTCTGATATATATAAGGCCTTACTTGATTCGGCGGCAATTCCAGCCAAGCAATTTGATGTCAAATTGAGCAGTGAACTGAAATCTGTGTATTGGTTGTAGCTGGAAACATTTTAACTTGTAATGATCGTTTCTCAAAACTATCTCTTCTCACAAACATAGATGAAGTGAAAAATTGAGCACTACATAAATTTTTATAAGAATTTGTATGCAAGAAAAGACTCCCATATTGAAACACAGTTGTAAATATGAGTAGGTTCCAAGAAGTTGAGTAGCTATACAAGAAATCATGGTAATAGAAAAAAACCGAGGAATTGTAGGAATCCTTACTTTCCTCCCATATCACAGAAATAAGCACTCACCTTCAGTAGCATACAAAAGGAACCAAGGGAATGATCAAACACCACTATTTTTCATTGGGATTTACCAAACCCATGCACTAAATGGCCAATGCCATGAACCTGTTGCCATAATTGGAGGTAAAAATATGAGTAGTAACTGCACTATATGCAGTTTAGTAGGAAACATGGTAGCATATACACATTCTCAAGTGTAACAGCAACATATACTCCTGTATAAAAATTCAGCATCCTTTAGGTTCCACGTGTAGTATTCATTTGAAAAGGGAGCTTCATGGCATTAATACAACATAATCTTTTGATCTAAGAACAATTCAGAAGCAAGAAAACTGTGACTGTTATGGAGAGTGTCAAGTTCGTCTTGTTCGGTTAAATATCTTAACTATAGAGTCTTCAGAAAGAGTGACAACAGGAAGGTGATTCCCCATCTTAGTAAGCAGCAAGAATCTTTAGGCAGAACAGTCAACCATGAAGCTACATTTTTTATAGAACTTCTACTCTCAACAGAAATACAAAACCATTATGTTTGATCAGATTGTTTGCGCAATCTGCAAAGTAGGCTACTGGTAGCATAAATGGCAGCCCTTAACAGTTATTAAGCCCATCCATACATCAAGTTTAGGTATAAGGTCACTTGAAATAGATCCATACCATAATGCAGATGTTTGCCAGTCAGGAAATTGCTGCATCTTTGTCCAGATGTCTATGACTGGATGGTTCAATTCTTTAGCAACTGTCAGGCATGCCTGTGCATAAGTGCCAGCAGCCTCATTGGTTCTTTCAGGTAGTTTTGAAGGGTCATCTTCTCCATACATGTCCCTGCAAGGAAAGACAGGGACAGTCAGTAAGGTTCGCAAATCCTCTTTACAAAAAAAAAGGGAACATTGTTTAATTTGTAACTTGAAAAAAGAATCTTCAGATCAATCTAAGGGCCACCAAGTGGTGGGTGACTGGATATATACCCGATAAACCAAATATGAAATAATCCCATAATGTAGAATACACATGCTTTTACATGAGAAATACAGACAACATGATGGTCAAATTGCATACCCTGTACTGTACTGGTGCATTATGA
Source organism: Oryza glaberrima (assembly GCF_000147395.1). Lineage (NCBI taxonomy): Eukaryota > Viridiplantae > Streptophyta > Magnoliopsida > Poales > Poaceae > Oryza > Oryza glaberrima. The sequence goes on along the minus strand of NC_068334.1, from coordinate 1,420,807 downwards.
ACTCGGTTTTAAATTCTTGAGCAAAGTAATTTTTATCGGAGTAATTCAATAAACAGAGAGCACAAGCAATTTCCTAGCTGACCCCTTTATTGTCGTCTGTTCATGACAATTAGCAGGAATTAATGCCATGGATGAAATAAACAGAGGATGGCAAATACACCGTGATGCCATTAACAGGGAAATGCAACAAGAATGCCATATAGCAACATAAAACCGATTAAAACCATCTTGTTGTTATTCCTTCCATCCTTACCGGATTCTCACCGGTTCATAAATTGGTGGAGGTGTGATGAGTATAATTTTAGTGGAGGGCCATTGCTCCTGCGAAAGATCGAAACCAAAACAGAGTTAAAGCAACCATAAAGCAGCAGCATCAATTAGTTCAAGTTGGGGAAATCCAAGCAGAACCTTGAAGTAGGCGCAGATGGCGCGGAGGTTGCTCTGGTACTCGTCGAGCGGCACGTGCTGGTGCACCTGCATCTGGGCGCTGTGGAGCGATGTGCGAAGGAAGGCGTGCGACGATCGCGTACGTGATTTTTCTGCCAGTGATCCCGCGTGCGTGTTCTGTCGTTGGATGCGATGCGATGGATGATTTTCGGTCATTAGATTTGAGGAATGGCGAGCCGTTTGTTTGTTGGAGGTGAAACTAAACTTAGATTGTCTTTCCAACCATATATATTAAATTAAACTACTTAAAAAATAAAAAATAAGAGATATTTCCTTCATCCGGCAAAACAAAATAAATAGTGAAAAAAATAAAAGAAAGTTCGACTCTCGTCAAAACAAAATAAATAGCGAAAAAAATAAAAAAAAAAGTCCGACTCCCTCTCAGAAACGAAAGAAAAGGTCCGACTCTATATCCGATTCCCCCTTAAAAACGGAAAATAAAACACACCACACCTCTCAGTCTCGGTTTGAGTCCGAGATCTCAGGCACACTTCTCTCGGTTTCAATCTATACCGTGATATCCCATACATCTTGGTGAAAAAAATTAATGTGCCAGATTGAAGATCTGTTTGCAAAAACGGAACCTACCGGTCGAGAACATTCTATTTTTATATGATTTTAATTTTTGGGTTTGTATTTTTCTATTTGAGTCCCTGTAATTTTTATATTTATATTTGAGTCCCTATAATCTTGCAATAAGATACTTGAGGTCGTTTTATTGAAAAAATAAAAAAATGAAAAGGGTGAAACAAATTCCGATTTCTAATCAGTGTATATCTCTTCTCTATCTCTAATCTAATCTAACTATTTAAAAAGAGAAAATGCACGAGAAAAATAAAAACGGTTCAAAAAAATGTGTGAGAAAAAAGCGCAAAAAAAATGCTAAAATGGTTTTCCATTTTCCATAAAAAAACATGCGAGAAATATTATTTCCATCGTTGGTAATTTTTTTAAAAAAAAACATGCAAGGAAAAAACTGTATGAAAAAATGCGCCATTTCTAAAAAATGATTTGAAAAAACCGCGCAAGAAAAAAACACCGTCTATTAAAAACAAATCGCTCTGAAAAAACTGTCAGAAAAAAAACACTAAATTCATATTTGAGTCGGATAGGATTCATCGATTTTTTTGCCATCTATTACACGGCTTTTATTTCGTCATATATTCTCCTGTATTGGAAAAAAAGCAAAAAAAGAACATTAAAAAAAAGAGCAAAAAACGTGTGAGAAAAGAAAAGAAAAAAAGGGAGAAAAATATGGTTTTCGTCGTCAGTAAAAAAAAATCAAAAAAACCATGCTACGAAGAAATTGTTAGAAAGAAATGCGCCATTTCTAAAAAATGGTTTGAGAAAATCGCACAAGAAAATTATACACCATTTAAAAAAAATAAGCCACTCATTAAAATACAAACATTATCATTGACATGATTATGCATGAAAAATGTATATTATTATTAGAATTTATTCACCCGTTCAGTTTTGGTCCCTCCAGTTGTCCCATATACTTACTAAACCAAGGTCGAAATCAGTTTTAAGCCATTTAAAATTGCTGGGAAATTATGATCAATTATTTAATCACTTAGCAGATTATTTTTAGATAAATGAGACCAACAAAATGCTTATCTAGAAAGTATTAATTATATGATATTGTATTTGACCAACGTTAATATGGTTTTATGTCAAAATAATTATTATTTCCTTAAATATTAAATTATTTCTAGAATTCGAACATATTCCACTAAAGATTTTATTTCGATACTACAAAGTGTGTGTTTCTTTCCCATTGCAGATGCCTTTTTACCTTTTTCCTTTTGTAGCACTAAAAAAACTGAAAACATACTATAGTAGAATGCAATAAAGCAACAAAACGTTTAACCTCTCTTACTAAATCCCGTTGCAATACACGGGCATATTTGCTAGTATATTAAACATGAAGGAAGTTGACTGGCTGGGTTGCACATCCCTTAGAAGTTGGAGCAAATGTTTGGAGACAGTGTACTTCAAAATCAGCATGACGTAAACGGTCGTCATCTTCACATAACCACTTTGATCTTCTAGCTCATCGTCGATCGATGCCCATCAAGTGTTGTACATGTGTAAACCTAGTGTTGTTCTCATCAATATTGAAATATGTTTCAGCTAGAAGCGAGTTCACCTCTTGTTGTAGTTTCTTTGTACGGCTACGTGTGATCGGTCCTTGAAATGGTGTAACGGATTAGCTCTCATCAGTGGCTAAGTCAGATGATTGTCTTTGAGTTATCATGTGACGGGTGGTGGGACACATCACTACCTAGGGCTTATATTCATCATCTTTGTCTGCTCCCTGCCGGCAAAATCTATTTGTGCTTCTTCTAGATCCAAACCTGCTCCCCACTGCTATCGTCTACCCGACTGGTTTCCACCGTTTCTTCTCTACCCACACCTAGTCCCCACCATGATCCCCGAGTCAGAAGTTCCTCACCGATTGCTTGGTGTCCTCCCCATCTCCTCTTCCGACTGAATGCAAGGAGAAGAGCATGGCTGAAACAAATAAATAAGATATCTTGCATTTAATTGAAGACGTTTAGGTGGAGGAAATATTTCGAATGCACAGAAGATCCTAAGGTTCATATATTAATGGATGACTTTGAATAGATAAGCAATAGTTAGGTACATATTAGTATTTAGTTTCTTTATTAAAATTACTGACGTACAAGTTTGTCAGTCCTACATTACTTTTCTCTATCACAAACTTGCATGGCTTACATTGTAGCAAAAAAAGTAGTGGCATGTAGAAACAAGGAGGTTGAAGCCCGGGGAATTTAATAGCCAGTATATAAAAGAGCAACACATGATACCAGTGTCCCAAGCTGGTACATTATACTAGATTAGAACGGCTTGTTTGTGACTGGGAAAACCGATAGTGTCATTTGGTCCATCACCACTACGATCAACACCGATCTACGTAGGCGTCCTACTGCTCCACCTGTGATTTAAGGATTGTGAAAATCAGGCACTATCACAGGTGGGCGGGCGGCCGCCTGCGTATATCAATTTTTGCAGGTGTCTAAGTAGTACTGTTCGCCTGCAAAAATGCTTCTTCACAAGCGGCCCTAAGAGCATCCCCAGCAGCTCATCTAAATTTCATCCTCCATATTGTTATTTGGATGATCCTCCAAAAAGATTATCACTCTATATTTCTTTTTACTTCAGCAGATCATTCATATTACATCCTTCATCCTATATTTTACAATTATCTTTCAACTGCTATCTATTTTAAATTAATTTCTCTCTTCTACCTCTCCTTTCTCAACACTTCTTCTCTCTTCTACTCCTCTTCTCTCTTCTACCAGGCAGGGGGCGGCCGACGGGCGAAGGCGGGGGGCGGCTGGGCGTAGGCGCAGGCGTGGGTGGAAGTGGGCGAGCAGGCGCGGGCGGCCGGCGGGCACTGGCGGAGGCGGATGCGGCGGTCGGCGGAGGCGGATGCGACGGTCGGCAGAGGCACCGGCCGGCTTCCCCTCTCCCCGTGACCCGGCCGTCACGCCAAGCCACCTCCCTCCGGCGTACGCCGTCCCGCCGCCTCCTAGACGCCAAGCGCCGCCGCGCCAGCCCACGGCCGCACGCACCGCCCTCGGCCGCCATCCCTGCCGCCCTTGGCTGTCAATCCAGTCGCCGCATGACTCACTCGCTGCGGCGTCGTCGCCCACAGCCGCCGCCTTGGCCGCCGGCCACCTCCTCCTTCCCCCACCACCATCGCCGCCTCCTGCTGCGTCGGCAACGATGCTGCACGCCACCCCACCGCCGTGCCAAGTGAAGAGGGAGGACAGGGACGTGCCCGACGGCGGCCGGCGAAGGTGGGATCGATCCGGATGGGGGCGGGAGAACCGGATGGCGTGAGGAGGGCGTTTCTCTCTCCTGTTTTGGTGGATGTCTATTTTTGGAGGATGTATTGGAGTGTCTGCTGGAGCCTCTTTTTTTTTGCTTCTATACGCCATTTCTCATATGAAGGGTGGGATAGAAGAGCTGCTGGGGATGCTCTAAGTACCTGTGTAGGTAAGGACTGATCACCCGTTACTTGTGTAGGTGACAGTAGTAGTTCAGCAGTGTCCAACCATCTGTGATGAAAAATAAATAAATAAGTAAATAATAATAATAATAATAATAATAATAATAATAAAAAGCATCAAACACTCATCATCACCGTCCAGCCTCAAGCAAAGGGTGGCCAGATTAGGCGGCCCATTTGGTCATGATCGCCATCTCTAGTAACAGAGAGCTTAGGTGGCCACCAGAACCGGATCATGCCGGCTCAAACTCGTCTTCTTTAAATTTTTAGAGGCACTAGGAGCAACTTCAATAAAATGGCCAAATAGGTGGCCTAGTTAAATTTTAGCAATTCTAACAAAAAAAAATCATGCTCCAAGAGACTCTCCAACTGGATGCCCAAGCCATCCGGCTGGCTAAACCTGAGTTCCCGCTAGCCAAATCTAGCCAGTCAAACCGGCTGACCATCCACTCTGTTCTCTCTCACTCTCTCTCCCCCCTCTCTCTCTCCTAGTCTCCTGGCACAAGCACGAGCTCGGCCAAGCAGCAGCGGCATCCAAAACTTGGGCGATGCAGCTAGCGTTGCATTGCAATGCATTGCAGCTCGGTGTTCTTTGCTTTGCTTGCCGCAGCCATTTTTTGGCCGCTTCTATAGCAGCTTCCTTGCTTTGCTTGCCCTCCCATGACATGTCCTCTCCCTGACTTGTGTTGGGTAAATCGATCGATGGGCGCGGCGGCGGCGGAGGAGGTGGTGGTGGTGAGGGCGCCGCCGCCGTCATCGGGGAAGAGGAGGTCCACCACCGCCCGATGTTGTTGGTGCAATGCTCCCGCCATCGTCGCCAGAGCCCGAGGAGGATTGTCTGATTATCAAGATTGAGTCGTGAAGCCAGGTCTTCGCGTTCCTCGATGGCGCCGTCGGGGAGTCCGGCGAGGAGAGGGACGCGAAGACGGAGGCGCTCGTTGAGGTGCTCGCTGCGGTGAGGATGAGCGGGAAGAAGCAGGGGCTGGAGAGAGAGGGGATGGGGCGGCGGCAGCAGAGGGGAGAGGGGAGAGAAGGGGAGGAAGAAGAGGAAGAAGAAAAAGTTGCAGAGAGTGACATGTGGGTCCCATTATCGTAGACTCAGAATAGAGAGTATGAATAGAGAGGCTGTTGGAGTAGACAACAAGTTTGACTTGCCAAATTAGATGGAAAATTGGCCAAATAGATATTTGGAGAGTCAGATTTGGAGAGACTGTTGGAGATGCTCGGCCCTATTTGATTCAGCTTAGGATTATTATAATCTGAATTATTAGGAGTAAGCTGAAACAAACCGATATACTTATTTATTATGATAGATTATTATAATCTATAAGCTAGATTACTATAATCTGGTAAGCCACTCTACAGGTGCTTTTTTTTAATTATTGGGTGACTAACAGCTAACAAACAGATAATAATCCAGAGAAACAAACAGCTAACAGCTTATTCTATGTCGGCTTATTATAATCCAGCTTTTAGTAATCTAGTTCTATAATCTAGATTATAATAATCTTAAGCTGAAACAAATAGGACCTTAGGCTTGAATCCTAGGTCCCGCACAAAAAATGGTCAGCCTACGTAACGCCGTGAAAGAAATAAAAAATCACTATCATCAACAATTTTTGTGAAAACTTGCATCATACCAGGTTTTCTTGATTTTTTTTCCTCTGTTGTGCTAGTGCTAAATAAATTTAACGACGGAAAGTGATTAATAATTATTTATAGAACCATGATTGTGAATTAAATTGTTTTATAGAACCACGACAGAAAGTGCTTCTCTAGGAGTGCTTGCTCTCAAAATGTCTCCTGCTTCTCCTGTGATACCTGATCTGTCTCCTAGTAGTATTGTAAGGCACTGTGGAGATTATGAGTACCATATACCCACAGGGTTACATTACGTGACTGGTAATTCATAGTAAAAGATAAGGATTCGGGTATTGTATTAACTTGTATGTCAAGGAAATATCCCATAATCCTAGTCGGTTACGATTGTAAAGTATACATAGGACTTAGACCGTAAGGGATAAGGTTTTTATCTTATAATCCCGAGTCAGGGGTGTAACAACCTGAAAATTTAACTAATAGTTTAACATGTCAAATGCTGTGTTTCTAATAACATTATAGGAGTTTCTATAACTTTCATAAAAAAAATCTTGAGATGATTCTTATGTTTAAAATGGTTTTGCCAGACTTTCATTTGGGATGATATGAATCTTTAGCTACTATTATAGGGAAAACATTTCTTTTCCAGAAAACAAATGACCCTATAATCTTGGTGGCGAAATCTATAAGTTGCTACGTTAATGAAGTCTTATCCTTTTTTTCAGAGAGTGCATTAGCGCTAATAAAATCTACCAACACATTTTAGGAGTAGCTTGACTAATTTAAGTTTTCACTTGCACGAGGGGAACAATGATATAAGAGATCAAGCTGACTCGATACCAGATTGTCGGTGATATGGGCCCGAGGGTACCCCTTACGGAGGGCGAAGGCCACCCCCAGCCCACGTGGTGCCCCCTGAGGGTGTCGGTCCCTAGGGTGGAGCAGCGGCTGCCTCCCACGTCAGGGGTCAGGCCGTCCTGAGGCCCTCCATGCTTTGTTTCGCGTGTGCGCCTTGGGCGGGCGCTCCCAGCACCCAACCACCACATTTAATGAACGCCGCATTTAATGCGGCGGGCATGCGCACTGACAGACCATTTGCAGCCGGAATGACGGATGTGACGGCGTGCAGGCCTAGGACAGGGCGCCGTGCGCATGCGCCTCCTGTTAGCAGAGGGCATGGCCTATGCCTGCCCCATCCCGTCACCATTAATGAGCGGCTTTCTGCCTCTCATTTGGACTTGGGCCAGCTTTTTCCATGCTGGTCTGTTTGAGAGATCCCTACCCCTTGGTGGGGCCGGACGGCCAGCAATCGTTGACAGTTAAAAAGGAATGACATGGGTATTCGCCCGTGTCGGCCGGCGTGATGGGATGGAGCCCATGCCGTGGTAAGGCGCACGTGGCTTCCCACGTCGGGAGGACAAACACACATTAATTACCTGTAAAGAATGTTGTCCTTTCCCTTGAAGTTAGGTCTTGGGCCTTTGTGGTAACCCCTTGAGATATAAAAGCAGACCAATGCCTGCAAGAAAGGGGGATCGAAACCTAGAGAAAGAAAGCACTTGTATTCTCCAACCAGAATCAACCACGCACATGAGTCCCTGGTCCGAACATGTATAAACCGCATGCGTCTCCATCACTCCCGAGGGGCCCGACGCCCTCCGCATGTCTTTCCCATCAACTCTCAAACCTTCACCCATGTCCCTGGTCCGAACCAGAAAGGGGGTCCCACAATCCCCAGCTTGAAGAGTTTACCCTCCGACACAAATAATCCACAAAGGTCCACCATTTTTCTCCCTTTTAGCTTTTAAGCCAAGTCGAAACCTCTTTGTATTTAACTTTATTGAATGACCAATCGGTAATTTTGTAACCTCATAGTCTATTCATTAATTTTTCGCTTATTAAATAATCTACCCGATCACGCATAGTTTTTGGCTAGTAGATTGAGTAACTAGTCACTGTGTGCTTGAGTATATGTTTTGAGTGAAGTCCAATTTATTGGCTTGAATGATTTTCTTTGTTAAATGAACATAGAGACGCTGTAACAAATCTAAGCAACATAAAATTCCTTGAAGGTCCTCATGTCAATTAGACAACCTAAGATGACAACTATGAAGGTTTCATCATTTTATCACCCTTTTTACTACCTCAAGTATATCGGTCAAGTATAATCATACTTAATTAATTAGAAATCTAATCGGCAAAATGAAGCAACTTCTTAATGTGCTTAAAGTTGAACATGAGGGTATAGGTTTTATAATTTATTAAAATACTAGATTATTTATCACAAGTTAATATATATTTTTTAGAATTTTTACACTTAGTTTTGACCTCCTTAAAAGTCAATTTAGTTCTCAGCATACCCCTTTTCACCTTTTTGCCAAAAATAAAAATATTTCTAATTTTAGAGTGAAACTTTGAAAATTGGAAACTAGGAAACTCAGGATATCTCCACATCAAAGCACATAATTTTAGCATTTTTCTAACTAGTTCAAACTATTTAACCAAGAAGGAGAGAAAGAAATTCCTGAAAAATTAACCAAAACAGATGTTCACTCTGCTTCTTACCCATCCTCCTAACCCTTGCCTAGTGTACCACGTCCTGCCCCACATGTCAATGTCCTAGGCTAACTCCACCCTGGGTGCATGCAAAATGTCGCGTGGCACCCACGAGAGGCATGCATGCCGACACGCATCTCGTGTGGTGGCACCGTTCTTCGCTTCCTCTTTGACTCCAGCTCTCCAAGCTGCTCCCTCTCTACTCACACTTCACCCCAGAGCCAAGAAATCAAAGTGGGAGAGTTTCCCCTTGCTCTCCTCGCCTTCATCTTCTTGCTGGCCGTCGGGATGACTCCATAACCGCCGCCCAATGGGTCATCGTCATCGCCATTTTTCTTTCGTTCCCGACTCACCGCAGCACGCCATAGCCTCTGCTCTGATTTCGCCCCGTTTCTTGCAGCCGATCCCCAGGAACACCGACCTCGCCACGGGAGCTCTGGAGCGTGGCCACACCGTCGTCAACGCGCAGCCATGGGATCATGTCGCCATTCCCGTCGCCTTAAGCTGAATCCGGCTGAGTTGCTGCGCCACTGATTTTGCCTCATCGTCTTCTACAAAATGCCCCAAGAATCTCACGGATCTATGCAGCGAGGAGGGAGATCGACCACCGCCTTCTCCGACTCCGACCTAGCCCCTCCGTCGTCGATTCCCATTCAAGCGGTGAGCCATTTGTCGATTGTTTGCAGTAGTACCAACCTTAGGTGGTGTTCTATGTCATAATCACGCCGGAGAGACGATGTAAACCACGTCGCCGATGAGATCACGGCCAACACACACACAAAAAAAAAACTCATGCGAACAGAGGAACACGGTCTTTTTTGGTGCTGCTGAATTGACAGCTTTTCCAGACTCTATTCCATTGCTTAAAATAAGCTATTACAAGGAAAGCAACCATAGCCTCCAATTAGGCCAAAACATGCAGACATGCACAACTAACCATATAGAGCTACTACTAATCAGCACACAAGGATTATTCTTAACAATCTCCTCCTAAGACTTGTTGTGCTCACTACTGATGTTGATCAGGCCGATCTTTGAACGTAGCTCATGGAACTTGGTCTTGCCCAGCGGCTTCGTCAGAATGTCGCCCAGCTGTTCTTCGCTCCTGATGAACTCCACAATGATCAGGCCATTTTCTGCAGCCTCCATTTTCTGCAGCCTCCCGGGCTAGATGATACTTCATGTCACGACCTAGATGATACTTCATGTCACGACCGGAAATAACCCAACGGGCGTTCCTTACGTGCGTGTGTTATTCCTTGTCCCAGGAGGCAAGGTACACCAGAAGTTGATACAATTCAGAGTTTAATAAGCGGAAGCGTAAATAGTTAATTATTACATGGGCAGCGACGGCCCAGCACACTCAAAGACAACGGAAAACAGCGGAAGACTAAGGCGACGACCACATGCGCTTGACAGCAGGCACGAGCTAGACACCAAAGCCTTCATCATCCAGGGGCTCCTCTTCTGGGTTTGGGAAAAATTGAGCAAGACTGAGTACAACCACCGTACTCAACAAGACACACCCACAAGTGCAGCATAAGTGCAAAGGAGTACAATGGAGTTATAGTATAGGGGTTAGGTTTTGCAATAAACAGCATTTAAAAAAAAACCTTAGTTGCTCAAAGCTAAATTTAAAACACGATCCTAGAACTATTTCATATTATTAAACAAGGCCGTGAACCCACACGAACCTGCCTTAACCCAAGGCCTACGATGATTCAGACCGAACTGGCAACCCGACCCTGGGTCTCAGCTCGTCCCAAGCCAACCCAGGCCAACCATTCCACATTTTAGTTGTTAAGCAGGTTTTAAGAATTAAAACACTAACTTGGGTACATTGCTCGGCTTGCCTATAACCGAGGGCGCGGCTATTCGAATAGATTATACTCTGATCAGAGGTGTACATCTTTGCCCACAAGACACATCTTCCTCACGTGCAACCACGTGCCACATACCACCACGGCATATGGACGGAAGACATGACATAGTTTCCAACCCATCCTAGCCATAGACAAGAGTACCGACCCAACCCCACCTACGGCCGGAACCCCCGGGACAGGTAGGCAGGACTGAGCCCCTAGCAGCAGGACACCGGTCCTGTGCCATGACATCTCGACTACCGGGCCGCGGCTCGTGTAGCCTTCATTTGTCCTAGAGATGTCCATCGACCCCCGACTTCGTCCATCTCCATCCGTGTACTTTTGTTTATAACCAGACTGAGCCACAAACTAAGCCTTACCCATTAGACATGTGGAAGTACGGTAGTGCTTTGCAACAGAGGCCCGAAGACCGGTCCTTATATGGCCGAGGTGCTACCATCAAAACCATGCACCCCGAGCCCAGCCTAAAACCATTTTGAGGGTTTTGAATAGAGGGAGAGGTGTGAATCCAATTCCACAATAATCCAACCATTCCATGGTGTCCAAGTGATATGAATATTCCCAAAGTCTAGAGTTATAAAACCACCCTACGTTGTCCTATTAAACAGCGAAGCATCTACCTAACTTCATACTGGTGGAACCATGAATAAAATGTCCACTAGTTGGGGTTTTGTTTATCCTAGGGTGAACAAGGTAATAATAATAACAATAACAATAATAAGTTCATAACAAAGGTAAATAGGCATGGCTAAATAAAACAGTGATAACGCGGGAATTTTAAATAAAGCGGTAATGCAATAATTTAAATCAAAATAACTTTATAAACTGGGATTCAATATGTTCAAGGATGATGTGACTTGCCTTGCTCGCTTTCCCAAACGTCGGCTTCGACCTCCATGAAGAGCGGATCCTCCGAAGCTGCAGCGTCTACACGACCAACGGAAAAATAAAAGGGCTTTTACTCTAATAAACTCCATATAACAAGCAGGAACAAAGCACAAAAATGGGTTCTTGACTTCTTAAGGAAAAATTAGAGAGTTGAACGGTCCAATTCCGAGTTCAAATGGCCAAGTTATGGCCATTTGAAGTTTATATGCTCTTTAAATGAATATTTACGAATTTCTTCATTTAAATTTTAATTTAAAAATATATTTATTGCGTCAGCCGGGAGAGAGGGCGCGCGGACCGGGTCCACGGGAGTGGGACCCACGCGGCAGCCTCACGGTCCACGGTGGACCGGGTGCACCCGGCTCACACCGGCCGGCGCCGTGGGCCCCACGCGTCAGCCGCACCCGAGGGCGCGGGCGGCTGACGGCCGGGCCCCACGCGGCAGCCGCTAGGGGCGCCCGGGGGCGGCCACGTCGGCGCGGCCGGCGGGAGGCGGCGCGCCCGCACCCCTATGGTCGCCGGCGGCGGCCATAGGCATGGCGGAGCGGCGGCCGAGAGAGGGGAGGGAAAGGGGGAAACGAAGCGGCGGTCCATGGCTCACCCTGGGTCGACGGCGACGACGGAAACGGCAACCGGAGCGGAGGAAGGCGGCGGCGCGGCTCGGGTGGACGGGGTCAACGGCGCTCCGGCGGTCAGCGAGCGAAACGGAGGGGTGGACGAGGTCGGCGAGGATGCGGCGAGGCCGAAGGAGGCGGCGCCGAGATGGGAGGTGGTCCGGGGCGACGGCGGCGGCGGACCGGAGCTCGGCGGCGACGGCGGAGAGAGAGAGCGACGGCGCGAGCTTGATTCCGGCGAGGAGAGAGGGCGGTGAGTGGCGGAAACGGTGGTGGGGAGCTCGGGGAGGGTTTATATAGGGTTGGGAGTGAGAGAGGGCGGCCGGAGGGGAAGGAAACCGGCGCGGGAGGTCCGGCCGCCATCAATGGCGCCGGCGAGATTTGCAGGGGCAAATCCGCCCGTTTGAACGCGAGAGAGAGAGGGAAAAATGGGGGGAAAGGGAGAGGGGATCACGGGGAGTGATTCCCCCCACTTTATTGCTTGCGGGGACGGCGGGAGGCGGCGGGATTCGCGGCGGCGGCGGCGCTAGGGCGCGGGGAGGCGGCGGGAGCGGCGGGAGGAAGGGGATGATGGGTGGGCCCCACCCGTCAGCGAGGGTGGCGGGCGGGCCCGCCCGTCAGCGGCGCGCGCGCGGGAAGGGCCGAGTGGGCCGCGGGGGAGAGGAGAGAGGGGGAGGGAGATGGGCCGAATTCGGCCCATCAGAGGGGAGAGGGTGATTTTTAGGGTTTTCTTTTTATAAAACCTTTTTAACTTTGTTTATTTCTTAATAATTATTATTTGTGCTCTGAAAATTCCACTAAAATTTATTTACACATTTTAGGCTTTTAGGAAATATACAAAAATCCTCCAAGCCCTATTTGACTTTTAACTTTGCACATTTTAATTTTTGAAGGCTTTCACAAGCATTTTAATCATTCTAGGCATGATTTAGAGGATGTATTTTAGGGTCGATTTGGGACGCGACAAACCTACCCCCCTTAAACGGAATCTCGACCCCGAGATTCGGAAGAACTAGCGAAGAGATCTGGATGGGCTGCCTTCAGCTCGTCTTCACGCTCCCAGGTAGCTTCTTCCTCGGCGTGGTTGCTCCATTGGACCTTGCAAAAACGGATTACCCGGTTCCTGGTCCTGCGCTCCATGGTGTCCAGGATTTTCACTGGTCTCTCCACGTAGGTCAAGTCTTCGCGAACTTCAATCTGCTCTATGTCGGCCTGCTCGGTCGGCACTCGAAGACATTTCTTGAGTTGCGACACATGGAACACATCATGCACGTTGCCCAAGGAAGCGGGCAGCTCCAATTGGTAAGCAACTTCTCCGCGTCGAGCAATGATGCGGAAAGGACCCACGAACCGAGGAGCGAGCTTCCCTTTCGCTTGAAACCTGTGTACACCCCGCAACGGCGTTACCCGGAGATACACAAAGTCATCCACTGCGAATTCCAGGTCACGGCGTCGGTTGTCTGCATAACTCTTCTGCCGAGACTATGCCACCTTTAGGTTTTCCCGAATGGTCCTGACCTTCGCTTCAGCTTCTCTCAAGATATCGGTCCCGAATACTTGGCTTTCCCCGACTTGGTCCCACAATAGTGGTGTCCTGCATTTGCGGCCATACAACGCTTCGTATGGTGCCATCTGTATGCTGGCTTGGTAGCTGTTATTATAGGAGAACTCGGCGTAGGGGAGACTCTTATCCCATGTCTTCCCAAAATCTAGGACACATGCGCGAAGCATATCTTCGAGGATCTGGTTCAGACGCTCGGTCTGCCCATCTGTCTGCGGGTGGTACGCGGTGCTGAAATTTAATCGGGTTCCCAACTCTTCTTGGAGTTTCTTCCAGAAATGAGAGGTGAACTGGCTTCCCCGATCAGATACAATTTTCTTGGGGACGCCATGCAGACTTACGATCCTAGCGAAGTAGAGTTCAGCTAGTTTGTTCCCTCCATAGGTGGTCTTTACGGGAATGAACCGTGCTACCTTGGTTAGTCGATCCACGACTACCCATATAGAATCATATCCGCCTTGGGTTTTTGGAAGTCCGGTGATAAAATCCATCCCAATTTCATCCCATTTCCATTCTGGCACTTGTAGAGGTTGGAGAAGTCCGGCCGGTCGTTGGTGCTCGGCTTTGACACGCTGGCACACATCACAAAGGGCCACGAACTCTGCGATTTCCCGCTTCATACTAACCCACCAATATTTCTCTTTCAAGTCCAAGTACATCTTCGTGCTGCCAGGATGGATGGAATAGGGACTTTCGTGAGCTTCCTGAAGTATCAACTGTTTAAGTTCCCTGACGTCTGGAACGCATACCCGATTTCCATTCCATAGGGTTCCGTGTTCATCCTCTGACGTCTGGAACGCATACCCGATTTCCATTCCATAGGGTTCCGTGTTCATCCTCTGTGAAACCAGCGGCTTTACCCTGTTTCATATTCTTGAGGAGTCCATGCATATCCGGATCATTCTTCTGAGCCTCGCGGATTTGATCGAGCAAGGTAGGATTGGCTTCCAATGTGGCCAAGAATCCACGACCAACTATGCTTAGGTTCAGGGCTTCCAACTGTTGATTAAGTTCCGGTGGAATGCCTTGGACGCCAAGAGTGTTGCAATGGCTTTTTCGACTTAGAGTGTCGGCGACTACGTTGGCCTTGCCAGGATGATAGTGGATCCCCACATCATAATCCTTGATGAGTTCTAACCATCTCCTCTGCCGAAGATTCAGATCCGACTGAGTGAAGATGTATTTCAAACTCTTATGGTCAGTATATATTTCACAGCGATTTCCAATGAGGTAGTGCCGCCAGATCTTTAGAGCATGAACCACAGCGGCCAATTCCAAATCATGGGTAGGGTAGTTGCCTTCATGAGGCCGCAGCTGGCGTGAGGCATAGGCTACCACATGACCTTCCTGCATTAATACGCACCCCAAACCTTGGCGCGAAGCGTCACAGTACACCAGGAAGTCCTTACGAGTATCCGGTAGAGTTAATACTGGCGAGGAAACCAGCTTCTCTTTGAGAGTTTGGAATGCTTTCTCACACTGCAGACTCCACACAAATTTTTCTTCTTTCTTCAACAATTGTGTCATGGGTCGAGCGATTTTGAAGAAGTTCTCGATGAACCTCCGGTAGTACCCGGCCAAACCCAAAAAACTGCGGACTTGAGTGACCGTCTTGGGTTGCTTCCAATCGGTGACGGCGGTCACCGTTTCGGGGTCCACAGCAACTCCTTTAGCAGATATCACGTGCCCTAAGAACTTGACTTGGGACAACCAGAACTCACACTTGCTAAGCTTGGCATACAATTGATGTTCCCGCAGTTTTCCCAACACCAGACGGAGATGCTTCTGATGGTCTTCCTCTGATTGTGAGTACACCAGGATGTCGTCAATGAAGACCACAACAAACTTATCCAAGTATTCCATGAACACTTTGTTCATTAAGTTCATGAAGAAGGCAGGAGCATTGGCTAGACCGAACGACATCACCGTGAATTCATACAGCCCATATCGCGTGGTGAATGCGGTCTTCGGGATATCTTCTTCACGAATACGCAATTGGTGATATCCGGAGCGAAGATCGATTTTAGAAAAGACGGTGGCACCTTTGAGCTGGTCGAACAGATCATCGATCCGAGGAAGAGGGTACTTGTTTTTGATAGTGACTTCATTGAGACCTCGGTAGTCAACACACATCCTCTTTGTCTTGTCCTTCTTTTCCACAAAAATCACGGGAGCACCCCAGGGGGAAGTGCTCGGCCGAATATACCCCTTTTCCTTCAGCTCTTCCACTTGCTTCTTGACTTCGGCAAGTTCATTCGCGGCCATACGGTAGGGCCGCTTGTACAGAGGGGTTGCTCCTGGAGCAAGATCTATCCGGAACTCGATCTCCCGCTTGGGCGGCATACCGGGTAGTTCTTCCGGAAACACGTCACCGAATTCACTGACGATGGGGATTTCTGACAGTCCTATCTGATGAAGTTCCGAACTGCCAACAGAGGTTGGGGGTGCAAAGAACACAACTGGTTGTTCCGGCCCTCGGTACAGAGTGACAGTGCGCCTTGCGCAATCCACTACACCTTGGAATTGAGCCAACCAATTCATCCCAAGGATCACATCCAAGTTCTTGGTGTCCAGAAGAATCAAATCCGAGGGAAAAGGGATTCCCTGGATTTCTATAGGGACGGCTGGGCTATAATACTTTGCTGTCATATCCCCTCCAGGGGTGGTGATGAGCAGAGGGTTTCTAAGCCGTTCTACCCCCAGTTGATTTCTTCCCACGAAAGGCACAGATATAAACGAGTGGGAACCTCCAGAGTCGAACAAAATGGTAGCAGGAATGGAATGAATGAGGAACGTACCAACGATGACGTCCGGAGTCGTCAGCATATCCTCGGCAGTCACGTGGTTCACACGACCCCGAGCGACGTCCTTACCACCGTTGTTGGGGCGGGGAGGCGCTTGGCCTTGCTGGCGCCGCGGCTTCGGGCATTTGTCCGCAAAGTGCCCGGGCTCGAAGCAGTTGAAGCACAGACGCTGCTGTCCTTGAGCGTCTCTGCGGCCTTGACCAGGCTACACAGCTGGCGCAGGAGGACGGGGTGCACGGGTACCTTGCTGACTCTGCTGTTGCTGCAGCTGTGGGACGCGCACCACGAATTGAGGTCGGGGCGCGGAGCGAGGTTGCTGCTGCTGCTGCTGCGAGGAGGATCCCCCTGGATAGGGATTGGTGTAGCGGACCCTTTGGTTAGTCCCCTGTTGATTGCGGAAATTCGCCAAGCGACGCTTGTGCGACTCCAGTTCCTTGTGCTTGGCTTCCAAGCGGATGCTCTTGTCGACCAGACGTTGGAAATCCGGATAGTCCCCGGAAACGAGACGCACCGATAGCTCAGGGTCCATTCCTGCCAAGAACTTCTCCTGCTTTTCCTCATCTTCCCGAACATCCTCCGGAGCGTACCGGGCCAAGTTGTTAAACTCATGCAAATACTCCATCACAGAGCGGTTGCCTTGCTTCAACTCCCGGAATTCCCTTTTCTTAAGGGCCATGACTCCGGCGGGCACATGGGTCCTCCGGAAAGCGGCGGTGAATCGGGCCCAAGTAATAGGCTGCCCCTCTGGCTGTGTAGCCTGGAAGTGGTCCCACCATAGAGATGCGGGCCCCTGCAGTTGGTGAGCGGCAAAGATGACTTTCTCCTCATCGTTGCACTGCACGGTGTCTAACTTCTTCCCCACGGCATGCAACCAATCCAAAGCATCCACGGGGTTATTGGAGCTAGAGAAGGTAGGCGGACGGATGCGGAGGAACTCGGCGAGTTTAGTGTGTTGCGGGGCTGGGGGTGGAGGTGAAGCATTATGCTGTGGTGGATTTTGGATGTGGTGGAGGAAAGCAGCCATCATGTTGGCCTGCTGGGCGAGGATTTGGGTGAGGAGGGTGTTGGTGTCTGGTGGTGGCGGTGGAGGCGGGGGAGGAGGGGGAGGTGGGCTGCCATGGTTGTTGTGGTTGCTGCCTTCGGGTTGGTTGCCTTCACCGGTAGCAGCACTTCTCCTGGTTGTCACCATCTGAAATATCCCATACAGAACCAGCCAAGAGAGAGAACAGACTATTAAAACTAATCACCCACGACTACCATAATTCTTGAATTTATTACTACTATTGAAATGGGTTCATTAAGGTTCAAGTTGCTTAAGCAAATAAAATGAAGACAGGCTCCGACACAGTCATACCACACACCGGTACAACCATGCCCCACACGACTCCAACAGGAAGACAAACGAGAAAGAACACGCGCGCAAGCCTACTAACTGCTCGTCTACTTCTGCGACGGGCCAGGGCGGAAGGTGAGCATCAGCGCATCCTCCGTGCTTCCAACGCCGGAGGCTTCCCCCTCCTGAGGAACCACGGGCGCGGGCTCGGCACGAGGGGTCTCCACAAAGCAGGTCCATGCCAAGGACTGACGAACAAGCTCAGGCCTGGAGGTGCTCTTGCGGGCGGTGATCTTCTGGCTGCGGCAGACGCGGTGGCGCTTGGGACGGCAGACCTCTCCCTAGGCGACCTTGAGCTGACACAGCTGCGCCTCCAGCGCGTCTAGGTCCTTCTTCAGCTGCAGATTCTCCTGACGCAGCTCCAGGATCTTCATGTTGTTCTCAACCATCCCACGGCGCACCATATGATGGAAGTCGATACGAGCCGCGTCGTACGCCTCCACCATGCGCGCCAGGTGCATGATGGTAGCGTCATCCTCCGAGCTAGCATCCCGAAAGGTGGCGTAGTCGCGGGCTCCTCCGCGACGAGGGTGGTAGCGGTAGGGCGAGTGCTGCAACTCGTCCGGGTAGCGCTGGTGAAGAGTGCCGATGGCGAGGAGTGCGGCGTTCTGGCAAGCGGCGGAGAAGGAATCTCCTCCCGCAGTGACTGCCAACGAAGTCCTCTCGGGAGAGCCAATGAGGATCACTGCAGCGACCTCCCAAGCAGCGTGGGGCTCGGCATCGTCACCCTCCTGCTCCGGGAGCTGCTTGCCCTGGTAGTCCACTCCATGCGGATATCCCAGGACAACGCACATGCCCCGCAGCTCCAGAACAAAGCCGGTCAGGTCCAGGCCACGACGGTTCATGCTGCCGGCCATCTACAAGCAAGGACAAAAGAGAGGAAATATTTTAGAGATCAGCTTTAGATGATAAATGAAGCAGCAAGACAGAGAGAGACTAAAGGATTTTCACAAATAAGAGGATTTTTATTCCGAAAATATTGCTAAGGCTTGGGATCTAAGGCTCGTCCTAGGGTCAAGGAGGCTCTGATACCAACTTGTCACGACCGGAAATAACCCAACGGGCGTTCCTTACGTGCGTGTGTTATTCCTTGTCCCAGGAGGCAAGGTACACCAGAAGTTGATACAATTCAGAGTTTAATAAGCGGAAGCGTAAATAGTTAATTATTACATGGGCAGCGACAGCCCAGCACACTCAAAGACAACGGAAAACAGCGGAAGACTAAGGCGACGACCACAGGCGCTTGACAGCAGGCACGAGCTAGACACCAAAGCCTTCATCATCCAGGGGCTCCTCTTCTGGGTTTGGGAAAAATTGAGCAAGACTGAGTACAACCACCGTACTCAACAAGACACACCCACAAGTGCAGCATAAGTGCAAAGGAGTACAATGGAGTTATAGTATAGGGGTTAGGTTTTGCAATAAACAGCATTTAAAAAAAAACCTTAGTTGCTCAAAGCTAAATTTAAAACACGATCCTAGAACTATTTCATATTATTAAACAAGGCCGTGAACCCACACGAACCTGCCTTAACCCAAGGCCTACGATGATTCAGACCGAACTGGCAACCCGACCCTGGGTCCCAGCTCGTCCCAAGCCAACCCAGGCCAACCATTCCACATTTTAGTTGTTAAGCAGGTTTTAAGAATTAAAACACTAACTTGGGTACATTGCTCGGCTTGCCCATAACCGAGGGCGCGGCTATTCGAATAGATTATACTCTGATCAGAGGTGTACATCTTTGCCCACAAGACACATCTTCCTCACGTGCAACCACGTGCCACATACCACCACGGCATATGGACGGAAGACATGACATAGTTTCCAACCCATCCTAGCCATAGACAAGAGTACCGACCCAACCCCACCTACGGCCGGAACCCCCGGGACAGGTAGGCAGGACTGAGCCCCTAGCAGCAGGACACCGGTCCTGTGCCATGACATCTCGACTACCGGGCCGCGGCTCGTGTAGCCTTCATTTGTCCTAGAGATGTCCATCGACCCCCGACTTCGTCCATCTCCATCCGTGTACTTTTGTTTATAACCAGACTGAGCCACAAACTAAGCCTTACCCATTAGACATGTGGAAGTACGGTAGTGCTTTGCAACAGAGGCCCGAAGACCGGTCCTTATATGGCCGAGGTGCTACCATCAAAACCATGCACCCCGAGCCCAGCCTAAAACCATTTTGAGGGTTTTGAATAGAGGGAGAGGTGTGAATCCAATTCCACAATAATCCAACCATTCCATGGTGTCCAAGTGATATGAATATTCCCAAAGTCTAGAGTTATAAAACCACCCTATGTTGTCCTATTAAACAGCGAAGCATCTACCTAACTTCATACTGGTGGAACCATGAATAAAATGTCCACTAGTTGGGGTTTGTTTATCCTAGGGTGAACAAGGTAATAATAATAACAATAACAATAATAAGTTCATAACAAAGGTAAATAGGCATGGCTAAATAAAACAGTGATAACGCGGGAATTTTAAATAAAGCGGTAATGCAATAATTTAAATCAAAATAACTTTATAAACTGGGATTCAATATGTTCAAGGATGATGTGACTTGCCTTGCTCGCTTTCCCAAACGTCGGCTTCGACCTCCACGAAGAGCGGATCCTCCGAAGCTGCAGCGTCTACACGACCAACGGAAAAATAAAAGGGCTTTTACTCTAATAAACTCCATATAACAAGCAGGAACAAAGCACAAAAATGGGTTCTTGACTTCTTAAGGAAAAATTAGAGAGTTGAACGGTCCAATTCCGAGTTCAAATGGCCAAGTTATGGCCATTTGAAGTTTATATGCTCTTTAAATGAATATTTACGAATTTCTTCATTTAAATTTTAATTTAAAAATATATTTATTGCGTCAGCCGGGAGAGAGGGCGCGCGGACCGGGTCCACGGGAGTGGGACCCACGCGGCAGCCTCACGGTCCACGGTGGACCGGGTGCACCCGGCTCACACCGGCTGGCGCCGTGGGCCCCACGCGTCAGCCGCACCCGAGGGCGCGGGCGGCTGACGGCCGGGCCCCACACGGCAGCCGCTAGGGGCGCCCGGGGGCGGCCACGTCGGCGCGGCCGGCGGGAGGCGGCGCGCCCGCACCCCTATGGTCGCCGGCGGCGGCCATAGGCATGGCGGAGCGGCGGCCGAGAGAGGGGAGGGAAAGGGGGAAACGAAGCGGCGGTCCATGGCTCACCCCGGGTCGACGGCGACGACGGAAACGGCAACCGGAGCGGAGGAAGGCGGCGGCGCGGCTCGGGTGGACGGGGTCGACGGCGCTCCGGCGGTCGGCGAGCGAAACGGAGGGGTGGACGAGGTCGGCGAGGATGCGGCGAGGCCGAAGGAGGCGGCGCCGAGATGGGAGGTGGTCCGGGGCGACGGCGGCGGCGGACCGGAGCTCGGCGGCGACGGCGGAGAGAGAGAGCGACGGCGCGAGCTCGATTCCGGCGAGGAGAGAGGGCGGTGAGTGGCGGAAACGGTGGTGGGGAGCTCGGGGAGGGTTTATATAGGGTTGGGAGTGAGAGAGGGTGGCCGGAGGGGAAGGAAACCGGCGCGGGAGGTCCGGCCGCCATCAATGGCGCCGGCGAGATTTGCGGGGGCAAATCCGCCCGTTTGAACGCGAGAGAGAGAGGGAAAAATGGGGGGAAAGGGAGAGGGGATCACGGGGAGTGATTCCCCCCACTTTATTGCTTGCGGGGACGGCGGGAGGCGGCGGGATTCGCGGCGGCGGCGGCGCTAGGGCGCGGGGAGGCGGCGGGAGCGGCGGGAGGAAGGGGATGACGGGTGGGCCCCACCCGTCAGCGAGGGTGGCGGGCGGGCCCGCCCGTCAGCGGCGCGCGCGCGGGGAGGGCCGAGTGGGCCGCGGGGGAGAGGAGAGATGGGGAGGGAGATGGGCCGAATTCGGCCCATCAGAGGGGAGAGGGTGATTTTTAGGGTTTTCTTTTTATAAAACCTTTTTAACTTTGTTTATTTCTTAATAATTATTATTTATGCTCTGAAAATTCCACTAAAATTTATTTACACATTTTAGGCTTTTAGGAAATATACAAAAATCCTCCAAGCCCTATTTGACTTTTAACTTTGCACATTTTAATTTTTGAAGGCTTTCACAAGCATTTTAATCATTCTAGGCATGATTTAGAGGATGTATTTTAGGGTCGATTTGGGACGCGACACTTCACTTGAATGTGCTTACTCTGTCCATGGAGTACTGGATTTTTGGTCAAGGAAATGGCAGACTTGTTGTCCACCCTTAGCATTGGCGCTCTCGGTGTCGATCCTTGCACTTCTGCCAGCACACGAGCAAGCCACAATGCCTGACAAGCAGCATTTGCAGCTGCTATGTATTCCGCCTCACAGCTTGACTGCACCACCACCTTCTGCTTCATGGATTGCCAAGTGATTGGGCTGCTGCCGAGGAAGAAAATCACCCCAGTCATGCTCTTCCTAGCATCGACATCACCAGCATAACCGCTTTCACTGAACCCCCTCAGGTATGCCTCCTTTTCCACCTTCCTGCTGAACCAAACTCCCAAATTCTTGGTTCCCGCCATGTAGTGTAGGATGTGCTTCACAGCAACGAGATGGTCCTCTCGTGGATCTTCCAAGAACCGGCTAGCATACCCAACAGCAAAAGCAAGATCAGGATAGGTGTTAACCAGGTACCTCAGGCTCCTGACGATGCTTCTATATGCCGTCGCGTCGACCGACGGCTCCGAGCTGAACTTGCTCCGCTTTAACCGTGTCTCCATGGGCACTTGACATTGATTGCACCCTTCCATGCCACTCTTCTCCAGGATCTTGGCAGCATAAGCTCCTTGGCTGAGCAAAATTCCACTTGCGCTCTACTTCACCTCAATGCACAGGTAGTAGTGAAGTTGACCGAGATTGCTCATCTTGAATGCAGCAGCCATCTCCTTCTTGAATTGCCTGATGTCGTCGTAGTTGGAGCCAGTGATCATGAGGTCGTCGACGTAGACCCCGACCACCAGCTGTGCGTTGCCGTTCCACCTGACATAGATGGCGTGCTCCGATGGACTCCTCTTGAAACCGAGTGACTGCAGTGTGTTGTCCAGCTTCGCGTTCCAGGCGCGTGGTGCTTGATGCAGCCCGTACAACGCCTTCCGTAGCTTGAGCACCTTGTGCTCCTTGTCGGCGATGACGAACCCGGCCAGCTGCTCCACATAGAACTCTTCCTGCAGGTCCCCATTGAGGAACGCATACTTGACATCCATATGGTCCAGCTCCCACCCCTTGTGCGCCGCGAGGGCGATGAGCAGGTGCACCGAGTCCAACCGCGCCATCGGAGCAAACAACTCGTCGTAGTCGATGCCTTGCCGTTGCGCATAGCCCTTGTAGTCGATGCCTTGCCGTTGCGCATAGCCCTTCACCACGAGACACGCCTTGTGCTTGCACACTGCTCCATGCTCATCCCTCTTCACCATGAACACCCATTTCAACCCGATCGCACATTGACCAGGTGGAAGATCCGCTAGCGACCAAGTCTTATTGTCTTCAATCGCTTCCATCTTCGCCATCAATCGCTCCGCCTCGTCGAACAAGGCAAGCTCATCAGAGCTCACCGCGTATAGCTCCTCCCCCACCAATGCACATGGTGCGAAGCCACATGGCGAGGCCGGCCCGATGATGTCATTGATGCTGCAGAACCAGAGTAGGGCGTCATCATCGTGGTCAGCATCCAGGTAGTCATTGTCGATGCCTGCTGGTGAGCCGGTTTCCAGCTCCGTGTCGCGATCCCCACCGAGATGCGGTGATTGCTCACCTGACATCGGCTCCTCGCCACCAGCCCCGCTAGGATGCGGCAACTACTCCCCCGGCTCTGCAGTGGCACCATAAACCACTGAGGCTGTCAGCTCCATAGTGGAGTACTCCACCATGAAGATGTTGTCGCCACCACCCCACTCTCCATCATCGCTGCTAGTGCCCCAGTCCCACTGGACTTGCTCGTCGAACACCACGTCGCGCATCACATGAACACGCTTTGTGACAGGATCGTAGGCGCAGTATGCCTTAGACCCACACTCGTAGCCGACGAAGATCATCTTGCGGCCACGATCCTCGAGCTTCGTCAGGTGCGGCGTTGTGTTCCGGACGTAGATGATGCAGCCGAACATCTGCAGGTGGTGTACTGCCGGCTTCTTCCCGTGCCACGTCTCGAATGGGATCATGCCGTCCACGCTCTTCGTCGGACACCTGTTCAGCACATACACAGCTGTGCTTACCGCCTCTCCCTAGAACCATCCGGGCAGTCCCTTCAACTTGAGCATGCTCCTTGTCGTCGCCACCACCATGTCGTTTCGGCGCTCGACGACGCCATTCTGCTGCGAGCTGTAGGGCGCAGTTGTTGGCAACTTTTTGTGACAAGTTGACAAGCACGATCGCAGCACCTAAACGCCTTGCGGTGATCTCAGAGTCGCCAACCACCTCAATCTAGCCAAAGCTAAACCAAGATGACTTTTGATAACTAAACCGGCTAGCGGAGCCGATTCTAGGTAGAACGATGGATAGCTACTCGTCTCGTGGGAAGGTTTTCAGGACAAACCTACAAAGAGGTGTCACAATCTCGCAGCGGCGTCGGACGAGTTACGGCGCAAATCGACAAAGATGGACAAACTAAACTAGAACTAGAAGCAAAAGTAAAAGAACGATTCGATTGATTGATAGTTGATTGATTTTTACAATGAACCGGCCATGTCCCTTAAATATGGGTTGGTCTTGCCCTCTACAGGCCCTCCTCCATGTCTAACTCGGGACAGAATCCAAAGGAAACCCGAAATATGCCTTCTCGAGCAAGGAAACCTCGTGACCCGACGAAACAGTACCGGACTTGGACTCTGCCGGTTAGACCGACCACACACCACTTGTCTGACCAGAGTTCAAGCCGTGGTCTGACCGGCCTATACACGGCGGTCAGACCATCCTCCAGAGGAAAACACCAGTAGACTTCCAAACTTTGGCAACTTTCCCTATTTTATTCCTTGGTGCCAAATTTGAGTGTAAACACATGCCCCCCTACCTTTTTGATGAACAACGTGAATCTAAAAGCATAGAACATCTTTTGGTCTTAGGGTGATAATCCAATTACCGGCCATAGGACTTCCTAAGCATCTTGCCAAACGCTCGGGAAGTATTTCTTCAAGTATTTCCCATTGATTGCTCGCTGAAAACGCTCTCCTTGAAGTGTCTTCAAAAAATACATGTTCCCCCGAACAATGCCGCATACCCAATAAGGACCCTCCCAACTAGGAGACCACTTACCGAACTCTCTGGATCGAGGAACCAAAGGCAAAATTGTTTTTCAAACCAAGTCTCCAACTTGAAACAACTTTGCTTTCACCCTTTTATTGTATGCCTTGGCCACCCTCTTCTTCTCTTTCTCTATCTCTTCCAAAGCCTTCAAGCGCTTGTCGATGACTTCATCAAGATTGTCTCCCAGCAAGGTCTTGTAGTCTTCACTTGATAAATCATCTTGCTTGATATACCGAAGAGAGCCAAGATTCACCTCAACTGGCAAAATGGCTTCTTGACCATAAATCAACTCAAAAGGAGTGACTTTAGTGGCGCCATGTTTAGATATCCTATGTGCCCACAATGCCTCAGAAAGCACTTCATGCCACTTCTTTGGGTGTTTCTCAATCTTCTTTTTGACTAATTTCAACAACGTCTTATTACTGGACTCGGCTTATCCATTAGCCTGAGCGTAGTAAGGAGAAGAACTCAACAATTTAATACCATAAGATTCGGTAAAACTCTTCACTTCCTTAGACATAAAAGAAGCTCCTTGATCTGTAGTCAATGTTTGCGGAATAACTAATCTATAGATAATATGCTTCCAAATAAAGTCAATTACCTCCGTATGAGTCAAATTCTTGAGCGGCATGGCTTTGGTCCACTTGGTGAAGTAATCCATTGCAACTAGCACGAACCTATGCCCCTTTGATGACGGAGGATAAATTTGACCAATGAAATCCAAAGCCCAACCTCGGAATGGCCTTGGTTTGATGATAGGATTCAACACGACGGCGGGCGCCAATTGAACATTGCCGAATCGTTGACATGTTTCGCATCCCCTATAATATTTGAAGCAATCTTCAATCATCCTCGGCCAAAAGAACCCTGCTCTCCTAAGCAACCGATTGATGAGTTCCACAAATTCCTTCATGTACCACTCCCATAGCCACTTTAGATGTACGCCTTCAGCTACACAGTACTCCACGAACTCAATCGAGGTGAATTCACCTCCGCGATCAGTAAGGAGTCCCTTGAGCTTTCGTCCGGATTCGCCTTCTGCACACGCCTAGGTGTCCTTGACGGCAGCCGCTACACAATCCTTTGAAGGAATCGCGGCTACCCACATGTATCGGCTAAGGTCGTCCACCAACAGCAGGAAATACTTGTTCCCCCTTGGCGTCGCCGGCGTGATTGGACCTCATAGGTCGCCGTGCACCAGCTCCAACAGCTGTCGTGCACGGTACTCAGCCTGCATAGGAAACAAGGTAAGTCGTTGTTTCCTGGCTTGGCACGCCTCGCACAGCTGCTCGAGCTGCCCGATCTCCAGCGATCCCTGCACCAGCTCCTCCCAGGCTAGCTTCCGTAGCGTTGCCATGTTGACGTCTCCGAAGCGCTCATGCCAGCGCCATGCCACCTCGTCACCATGCCCATGCAGCGCCAGGCATGACGGCTGTGCCAACTTGATGTGGAGCATGTATAGCTAGTTTGCCGTGCGCTTTACCTTTGCCAGCAACCGTTGGTAGGGCTCCCGAATCCACATCACGCCGTCATCGATGTTGACCTTGCACCGGGCCTCATCGAGCTACCCGACGCTCACATGTTCGTCGTCAATCGTGGGATATAGTAGATGTCAGAGAACAATCGGAGCTCTCCATTCTTGCACACAAACACGATGGTCCCGCGGCCCTCGATCCGTGCCATCGAGTCGTCGCCGAAGCGCACCGGCCCAAGCACCGCCGTGTCCAGCTTCGCGAACGCCGCTCGGGATCCTATTGGTATTTCTTAACATTACAGATAAAATCCGCAAGCGCACGGAAGATACCGATGTAGCACTTCACCCAGGAGTATTCTCAGGTATCGATTTCCACAGGAAACAGGTATTACTTCCTTATCAGGTTCACCCAAGGACACTAAGCTAAGGTGGGCAAAGGATAGAGAAGATTTCCTAGTGAGAAACAGTGTCTACGAAAAGCTTAATTTTAATCCTAATGCAATACTTCAGGCACTAGCAACATTGTTCCCAAATGTCACTCTACTACGTACCCGGATAGGGAGGACTTAAGTGCCACCTCTACACCCACCTCAAACGTACTGTGGGATACGCAGCAATTACTGGATATTGATTACCTAAACACCACGTCTAAGCAATTAATATATACTCTAGTGTTTATAACTCACTAAAGCAATCACTATATTTTAGTTGATTATAGCAAACAATAATCTCGTATGATGATTAGGAACTAACCAAGAGGTAATTCTCACAAGTAAATCTAAATTACTCAGAAAGATAATTATATTGAAAGCAGAGTAATTAACAGAATAAAAGAAACAGGAGAGAATTACCGATAACTCCGGAATTCCTCCGACTTCTTCTACTCTACTCTCTTCCTAATTCTAGTATACAAAATAGTACAATAGAGCCTCTTATAATTCAGCTCAAGCTTGGAAATATGTGTTGAGAGTGAAGGAGTGAAGCTCTTAAATAGGCAGGTAATGACAGTTCTGGAACGGAAAATGTCCAAAGTGCCCTCCAACCGTCATCAAGAATGTATCTGGGACGTCCACGCCAAACCACGAGATCAATGGTGGAGATATGGGTTCGGCCGAACCCTGACATGGCCCAACAGGCCCAGAATTTGGCCTGTGGATGCTTCTCGCTCTAGTTATCTGTTTCTTGCAATTTTGGGCTGATTCTCTAGTATTTTGATGTATTCTAAAGCCCATCTCTTGTATGGATGGGTTCTTTCTTCACTTTAGTCTGATTTTCCTCCCAACTTTGGTGGTTTATGACCTGCATCAAATAAACACCAACACTTGTGGAATATGTTAGAAATAAATCCTATCACTATGTTGGATGTCTTATTATCTGAGTTTTATGCAGGTATTAGCCGTATGAATTTAGCACTTAACAGCCGCTAACAGATCCCGACATGTGGTTGTTGGCTCCAGTGTCCAGGATCCATGTCTCTGCATCGCGCTCCTTCTCCTCATCCAAGTGGGCAAGCACCTTTTCTTCCCCGAGCAGGATCTAGGTGCCAGATGCCACCGTCGTCGCCTCAGGTCCGCCGGATCCCGTCGACACCACCGAGTTCCTGTTCTGCCCTCCGCATCACTAGGTTGGCCTACAGGAGCGGAATCACCGACGAGTTGCGCTGGGGAACTCCAAGGGGCGATGTTACCACTGGTGCGGGCAGCGCCGACGCGCTCATGTCTTGCAGGGATACCGCCACCGCAGGAGAAGGGGATAGAGTTGGCGACGATTTCAGGAGAAGCAGCGCGGCCTCCCCTTCCTCCTGGACGACATGGGCCACTTCTTTCTTGGGCTTCGAGTGGCACTCGCGAGCCCAAAGGCCCAACTTGCCAAATGTCACGCCCGGAATTTCTATCCAAAATTCCAAACGCTTACATGTGTGTGAACCCTCGTCCAGGAATCAGCCGAGGCACACAATAAAACAAATTGATAATAGAGTACAATTATTACTCTAATTAATAAGCGAATAAAATGTCATTACAGAGGTAGATAGTTCCTCTCAATCAATAAAGGTCTAAGCAGCGGAAAATAAAATAAACAGCGCAGACGACTCCACTCCACAGGCAGCTTGACCAGGGCTACCCCTAATCCTCCACACCATCAGCATCACTGTTGAACTCCTCCTCTGATGAATGATTGCAAGGTGAGTATATGACATACTCAGCAAGCCACGCAGCAAATATGCAAGTGCACAGGATAACAAAGGATGACATAATAGGGTTTCATTTGCATAAACAGCATTTAATAAACATTTCAGAATTTAATAAAACAGTTAAACAATAATTAAACAATATTAATCCAACGCTATACAACATACCCTGTTGCATAGGCCCAACCAATCTGAACAACCATCCCGGCTGCACAGTTCTATCTCCAAACCAGGAATATACCATTCCAAACCAGGAGCTAATCAAATTATTACCAGTCATAGCATCTTTTATTATGATGAGAAGTGTGAAACTAATCACGAAAGACATTGTTAGACCCGCCCATAACCGCGGGCATGGCTATTCGAATAGTTTTACTCTGACCAGAGATGTACCACTGTACCCACAAGACACAGCCCCACGACATGTCACCATGCGCCTTGATACCACCACGGTACCTCAGAAAGGAGCTGTGACAGTACCCCTCGCACAACACAATCCACCACAGCGCACCGTTCATGGATCATAATCACCCCCTTATAAACAAGGCATGGACTCCCCAGCGACCCCCGTGGGCTTATCTCCGCCACTTCTCAGTCTGGTGCCCCGCAATGAACCATGCTATACAAAAGGTAAAGCCGTTGCCCACGCTGGCTTGTGGTTGGCACGATTAATGTTTCACAACCGAAACTCGTGAACCTGTCCTTAATTGTCATGAGCACGACCATCAAAACCATGTGCTCACAACCCACCATTATCAGGTTTTAGTTGGCAACTTAATTACTTAACCAATCATGATTAACCATCATGAGCTATCATTAAGCCATCATTAAATAATAGTGAGTCATAAGTTATCCCAATGCTAATGTTTCTAAGCATGGCTAAGCAATCATAACTAATATCTAGCTGAACCAATATATAAAGCCCAACTAGTCAAGTTATAATAACCCGAGGTATCAAGGAATAAAGTAATCAAGAACGAAAGGGCTATAACAAACAATAGGTTAATTCCACCCAATGACATTCGAAAATAAATGCAATAATTGAATAGAAATAATAGCTTTAAACAGGATCAACATGCTCAAAGGGTTGTTTGGGATCTGTGTGACTTGCCTTGCTGGCCTTGGAACTCTTCAAATTCTTCTCCTGCGAAAACGGACTCTCCGGAAACGTCGGAATCTAAAGAGGAAAGAGCAAAATCACCCAAACAGCACATAAACAAGCATGAACAGTACATGTGGATATTTTTAACATGTAGATCTCAATTTTAGAAAAATTTAGAGACTTGAACCAACTAAATCCGAGCTAAGATGAATTAGTTATGAATTTTTAAAGATTAAATCGGATTAAAACACTTACATGAATTTTAATTGAATTATGACGCAATAATGAATTATTTTTTAAAAGGGAAAGAGGATTTATTGCGTCAGCGGCTAGGGTTTGCGATGGACCGGGTGCACGGCGGCGGTTCACAGGAACGGACGACCGAGATCGATCCATCCAAAACGAACGGCCGAGATCGACCGGTCCACAGCCGGACCACGGCGGACGGCATCGATGACGTCGGCGATGACGTCATCTCCGGCGGCGGCTCGGGCGCGCAAGCTCGCCGGCGAACGACGGCGTGACGACGCGAACGGAGGGCACCTACGGGTAGCGGACGGCACGGCGAACTCACCGGTGACCAAAGAAGCGGCGGAAGAACAACGGACGGCGACGGCGGCGAAAAAGAAGCGGCGGCGACCTTCGGCTTGACGACGGCGACGGTGCTCCGACGGTCTACGGCGACGATGGAGGGGCGGACGAGGTCGGCGACGGCTTGGCGATCACGACGGCGGCCTTCCCGAGCGACGGCGACAACCGGAGCGACGGCGGCGCACGGCTGGAGCGACGGCGGCGACGGCGGCGCTAAGCTACACGGTGCTAGGGCTCTACCAGCGACGAGAGGCGAAGGCGAGGGTGGCGACGGGTAGCGGAGACACCGGGGATCCTTTTAAAGAGGCAAGAAGGCGGCGGCGAAGGCCCACGGCGACCGGCGACGAGAAGGAAAGTCTAGGGTTCGGAGGAGAGAGATGAATCCGATTCGAGATCGAATCCACGAATTTCCAAAGCGATTTAGATGAAGTTCCAAAAGGGAAAAGGTAGAGGAGATCCCGAAGATCATTTCCCCTCTATTGATTTCACCGGAGAAGGAAAGGCACGGCCGGATTTGGAAGGAGACGGCGGCGGCACGGCGCTAGGGTTTCGGGCGGCGGCGGCGCGAGGAAGACGAAGAGTCCGACAGGTGGGCCCCACCTGTCAGCGAGCGGACTGGGCCGGCTTGGGCCAGAGAGAGAGAGAGAGGGTTTTGGGCCGACTTTCGGCCCAAAGCCAAAAGAGAATTTTAAAAACCTTTTTCAATTTAAATTATTCATGAAATGCAATTCCATTTATTAAAAATACTTCCTTAGCTCAAATAAATCCCAGAAAAATCTAGGAATTATAAAATTAAGCAAAGTATTTAATGAAATTTTATCTGGCCCCATTTTATATTGGAATTTATTATTTAAAATTAGATCTTCTCTTCTAGGTTTTTAAAATAAATTCTAATAATTCCAATTAAACAACAATTTATACATTTGAGATTTTTAGGGTGTGACACCAAACCGCCTACACTCGTTGCATGTGCACTTGCTAGAGTTGGATGGCCCACTTGATGATGAGCCTTTTCCATTGCCATGACCACGCCCACAACTGTGTTTTCCTCCTCCACCTTGCCCTGTGCCGCCGTTGGAGCCGTTGCCAGAGTGGTTCTCTGCTTCCAGCTTCTTGCGTCGTGCGTCCCATTGCTCCTCCGTTAGGTACAGCGACGCTGGTGGCTCCTCGTCTGCATCTTCCACTGCCCGGAGCCGCCCGGTAAGGCCCTCAACGGTGAGCATCGACACATCGAGCAAAGTTGTGATCACGACCACGATATGCTTGAGATGTTTTGGCACGCTGCGGATGATCTTGTTGACGATCGTGCTCTCCTCTAGCTTTTCACCCAAAGTAGCTAGAGTCGTGGCCATGCCGTTGAAGTGTAGCACGAAAGTCTTCAATGGCCTCGCCATCGTTGAACGTTGCCAGATTGAACTTGCGTCGGAGGTTCTGCGCCGCCGTCTTCTTCACGCAGTCATCCCCAACCCGCATGGTCGCTATCGAGGAGTGACCCTCTCTAGCGGGAGATCGTGAGACCCCCCTTTCGTGAGTTTGGCCGGGGGAAGAGGCTCGCTTCGGGAGATAATGTATCCACCCTAAACCCTGCTAAAACGCACATGGGCACCGGGATTATACAGGTTCGGGCCACTATCAAGCGTAACACCCTACTCCTGTGTGTGGGATTTATGGATGAGTGTTACAAAGGTTCCAAAACTCCGGAGAGCTCGCCTGCCTTCTCTTCCAAGACCTTAGGTCTATTCCGTCTCGTCCCCTTTCTCGGTGGGCAAGGTCCTCCTTTTATATCTAAAGGGGATACCACATGCACCGCCTCAACCTACTCTTCTATCGAGCGAGGACCCACCCTATCTTGACCGGACCTCGATCCGTGCCTTCGTCCGAAAGCTAAGCCTCAGCTCGTCCTTGAGCGGGACCCAGCGTCGTCTCCCACCTGACACGGGGGACAGTCCTGTCATTCCCTCATAAATGGCTGAAGACTTGTGGCGACCGTCCTTCTCGTGGAGGGAGCTCCGAATCATGCCTCTGACGGGACGGGTCATACCTACCTCCACTTTGTCGGGGACAGAGAAGACGTGGGGGCACGGTTGTCCGTCCTATCAGGTGTGACCGGTGACAGGCCGATCACAGACCGGTCATTTCTGACTGCCGTGCGTCAGTCGGGAGGCACCGCACATCTGCCCCTACCGCATTTAATGTGGTGAGGGGCAGTTGGGGCGCCGCACGCATTGATAGTGGTACAGCCTGGGTCCCTTCCCCGCTTGCTCCCCCCCGCCACATGGTAGCTGGGCGGGGGCCTCTGGGCAAAATGGTGCAAGGGTCCGAGGGTCATGACGTGGCACCCCGAGGCCCCCCAGGTGCTCCCGCGATTCGCGAGGTGCGGGGGTAGGGCCAAGCTGTAGGTCCACGCGGGAGGATGGGAAGGTAAATTCCCCTCACTCCGCATACCCCCAGGCCTATATCTCCGACAGTAGCCCCCGGCACCACGTCGAGCATTGGCCCCTTGTGGACAGTCTGACGTGGCGTCTCACGACTTCCCAAGCTGCGGTTCTGGGCCCGGCGGGGAATCTAAGCAGACGCGGCCGAGCTGCCAGGCTGGCGCATTAGCCATAATGGTGATTTGACCGCCACCAACTGCGCTGATGACGGGGACGCTTGGGGCACGAAAATGGGGGGGGTCAGCTAGACCACGCCTCGACTCCCTCGCCTGCCATGCACGCGATGGGATGGACGGCGAGCTCACTTAGCTTGCGCCCGTGAACGTTGTACGCCCTATGCCGAGTGTGCCGCTGACAGGCGCACTAAACGCGGGGCGCGAATTCAGTGGGCGGCGTGATGAGTGGACATGGGAAACGATGGGGCAACCGCAGGCGCTAGAATCATAGGGGCGATCGTGGGGGCGTGAAACGAGGAGGCGAGCGTGAGTGAGGCAGGGATAAAAGGATAGGGAGGCGGAGATTTCGCCTCCCTCCTCTCGCCGACTACTCACTCGCACACTCGCTTCCCAAGCCCTAACACTCTTGCCGCTCCACGCTACTCCGCACACCGAGCTCCTCGTCGCGTCACCACCGGTCATCATGGGTCAAGACGCTGGCGATGCCATGCTTCCGGCATCGCGCATCACGGCGGAGAGGCACCTTAGCCTCCTCGCAAAATCATGCCGGAGGACGCTGCCGTGAGGGCGGGGGAGTCGTGGCCACGGCCGCGCTACCCAGACCGGTCCGTGCACCTCCTGTCCTTCGCCATGGCGGGGTTGATCCCGCCATTCTCCAGGTTCTTTCATGAGGTTTTGGATTTTTACGAGATCCACACCTTGCATCTCGCACCCAACGCTGTAATGACGCTGCCCATCTTTGTGCATTTGTGCGAGATGTTCGTCGGGGTACGGCCGACGATGCGGCTGTTCCAGCACTTCTTCGTCCCACAGCTGCAGCAGGACGCGGTGGTGGGAGGATGCTATCTCCAGCCCCGGCCAGGGACGGCGGGGCAATACATTGAGAGCCACCTCCACAAGAAGTGGGAGGACTGGAAGAAGGATTGGTTCTACACCGCGCTGCCAGACCATCCGCGACTCCGGCTCCCTACCGGCCCCCCCGAGTGATCCGCCGCATGGTTGGCGGTTTCGGATCTGGGAGAGGAGTACGACGTCGTGCGGGACCGACTCAGGGGCCTGCGAAACCAGGGCCTAACGGGGGCGATGGTTTTCGGTGACTACTTGCGTCGCCACATCACGCCCCTCCAAGAGCGGTCCCGTGGCGCATGGGAGTACACCGGGCCCAATGACCCCATGCGCACCCATGTGGGCGAGCGCTGGGACTGGGGTGAGGAGGACGCGAAGATGGTGATCTGGCGGGTGCTGGGCCTGAGCACCGCCGAGCAAACACTGATTCCAGACGGGATCCTCCCCCTCTGCAGCGACCGCGACCGGGAGAGTATCCTGGCTGTGATGTCGGCCGTCGTCGCCGGCAGGGGTCGGTCCTGCCGGAGCGGCGCCGGATGTGGTCGCGATGGCGCGGGCAGCAGCGGCACGACTGCAGGTGGCGGTCGGATCGGCGGCTCCGGCGGGGGCGGCGGCTCTAGGGTGCCCGTCCAAGTTGTGGGCCCGGGGGAGATTTGGCCAGCGACCCGAAAGGGAAGTGAAGGATGTCCAAATCTCGACCGCCTTCTCCCCCACGGGCTCGGACGGTGGCGCTCGAATCCGAGCGCAAGGCCTTGGACGAGCGCGCCAGCTCCGCGCAGGAGTTTGAGGCCACGATTTGTCGGTGAATCAAGGTCCTCGATCGAAACCAGCGCGAACAGGACGCGCGCAGCCGGGAGCAGGCGCTGTGAGCCCGGGAGCTGGAGGGACGGGCTTAGGCGCTGGAGGAGCGGGCACGTTCGCTAGACCAGCGGGAGACCACCTTGGCCGCCCATGAGAGAACGGCGGCGGAGGCGGAGTCCTCCCTTCGTCTTCGCGACAATGCCGCAACCGAGCGTGACCGGACCACCCTCGCTGCGAAGGCTTTGGTGGCCCGTCGCGTGGAGGAGCTACTGCTCTGGGAGGAGGCGTGCCGGGAACTCCAAGCGCGACTGCACGCGGCGTAGGACGAGGTCGCCGACTTGTAGTGATCGGGCCCGAACATGGCGCTGATGGTAGCGCCGCAGGCTTTGCTGGTAGTGCACCGCATGTAAGGCCGCGCGCCTTCTCCGCTCCTCAAGATAGTCGAGGTCGTCACGGCGAAGATCATCCTGGTTGCCCTCATCGTACAGCGTGACGCGAGGCGAGCCCAGGGAAAGCTCCGAAGGTAGGACCGCCTCGGTGCCATACACCAGGAAAAAGGGCGTTTCTCCCGTGACGCAACTTGGAGTGGTCCGATTCGCCCACAACACGGGCAGTTCCTCGAGCCACGAATCCCCGTGTTTCTTCAGGACATTGTACGTCTTGGTCTTGAGGCCTTTGAGGATTTCGGCGTTGGCTCGCTCGACTTGGCCGTTGCTCTTGGGGTGGGAGGTCGAGGCGAAGCACAATTTGATGCCCATGTCGTCGCAATAGTCGCCGAACATCTCACTGGTGAACTGGGTGCCGTTATCCGTAATGATACGGTTGGGCACCCCGAACCGGGACGTGATGCCCCTGATGAACTTGAGGGCGGAATGCTTGTCAATCTTGACGACCGGGTAAGCTTCGGGCTACTTGGTGAACTTGTCGATGGCGACGTACAGGTGCTGATACCCGCCTCGGGCCGCTTTGAATGGTCCGAGGATGTCTAGCCCCTAGACCGCGAAAGGCCAAGAGAGCGGGATGACCTGCAAGGCTTGGGCCAGCTGGTGGGTTTGCTTGGCGTGGAACTGGCACGCCTTGCACCGTCGGACCCATTCTTGGGTATCTTGCAACGCAGTCGGCCAGTAAAAACCTTGTCGGAAGTCTTTACCGACCAATGTGCGTGAGGCTGAATGGGCCCCACACTCACCCTGGTGAGCGTCGGCTATGAGTACGACGCCTTGCTTTTGAGAAATACACTTCAAGAGTATCCCGTTGGCGGCACGCTAGTAGAGGGTCCCTTCTACGAGCACATACCGCTTGGAGATGCGCGCGAGCTTCTCAGCTTCTGCGCGATCCTCAGGAAGAGTATTTTTGTCGAGATACGAGGGGGTCGGGGTCGGCCCCCTTGGGCCCCGAGGCCCGGGGATCGTCAAGGGTTAGGGCGGAGGGCGCGGCGCCGGGGTCCCTCGGGGGGTTTAGACACGCCGACGGCTGCGCGAGCCTTTCCTCGAAGGTCCCCGGGGGGAGTGGGGCTCGTGCCGACGCGATGCGCGACAACTCATCAGCGACTGCGTTGTTGCGTCGGGGCACATACCGGAGCTCGAGTCCATCGAAGTGACGTTCCATGCGTCACACTTCACGGACGTATGCGTCCATTTGCAGGTCGGTGCACTGGTACTCCTTGGAGACTTGATTCACGACCAGCTGGGAGTCGCCTAGGACGAGTAGGCGGTGGATGCCCATTCTGGCCACCGCCCTCAATCCCGCTAGGAGTCCTTCGTATTCCGCCATATTGTTCGTGGCTCGGAAGTCGAACCAAACGACGTACTTGAGGACGTCCCCACTTGGTGAAGTCAGCGTGACTCCGGCCCCTGCACCTTGAAGGTTGAGGGAGCCGTCGAAATGCATAACCCAGTGCCCGGCACGAATGTCGGCGTTTGGGTCCTCTCCATCTCCGGAGAGGGAGGGAACGTTGGACGGAACAGGGTCCTCCACCGGGGTCCACTCCGCGATGAAGTCAGCCAGGACCTGGCTTT
Source organism: Oryza glaberrima (assembly GCF_000147395.1). Lineage (NCBI taxonomy): Eukaryota > Viridiplantae > Streptophyta > Magnoliopsida > Poales > Poaceae > Oryza > Oryza glaberrima. The sequence continues at coordinate 1,384,114 of NC_068334.1, read as the reverse complement.
TGATCGCGTGCCGTGGTTTGAAATGCAGGTCAAACTCAGCAAGCTCGATAGCCCACTTCACGACCCGACCAGTACCCTCTCGGTTGTGCAAGATTTGGCTGAGAAGGTAGGACGTCACTACAGAAACCCGATGTGCTTGGAAGTAGTGGCGCAATTTCCTTGAGGCCATTAAGACTGCGTAAAGCATCTTCTGGGCCTGTGGGTATCGGGTTTTCGCATCCCAGAGTGCCTCGCTGACAAAGTAGACGGGCCGCTGCACCTTTCGGTGGGGCCGGTCCTTGTTGTCAAGGGCAGGAGACCCGGGGCGCCCTTGCTCATGGGCCCCGAGGGGGTCTCGGGTCATGTCAGGACTATAGGCTTCGGGACCACCCGCCAGAGCCTCCCTTCCTCCCACGGGGGCCTCGGGGTCCTCTCGGGGGTTGGGGGCTTCGGGTATCGAGCCTTTGGGGGACGAAGGGCCATCGCCAGTCGAGGGGGCTCCCGGTCCGCTCTTGTCGCGCTCGACTACTAGGGTGGCACTCACCGCGTGAGGGGTCGCAGCCAAGTAAAGCAGCAATGATTCCTCCGGCCCCGGGGCTACCAAGATGGGAGGGAGGTCAGGTAAGCTTTCAGCTGATTGAGAGCTTGCTCCGCCTCCTCTGTCCACACAAACGGCCCGGGGCGCTTGAGGAGCTTGAATAGGGGCAGCACCCTCTCTCCCAGCCTCGATATGAATCGACTTAGGGCGGCCATGAATCCAGTGACGCACTGCACATCCCTAAGCTTGCTGGGGGGCGCATCCTCTCTATCGCGCGTATTTTCTCAGGATTAGCTTCTATGCCTTGGGAGGAGACTAGAAAACCGAGGAGTTTGCCCGCTAGCACACCGAACACACACTTTTCGGGGTTCAGTTTCATGCGCGTGGACCTAAGACTGTCGAAAGTCTTAGCCAAATCCTGCAACAACGTGTCCTGGTGGCGCGTCTTTACCACCAGGTCATCGACATACGCCTCTATATTGCGCCCTATCTGATTACTCAAAGTAATACGAGTCATACGCTGAAAAGTAGGGCCTGCATTCTTTAAACCAAAAGGCATAGTTGTATAACAAAAGGTGCCCACAGGAGTAATGAAAACAGTTTTTTCCTCATCTTCCCTAGCCATGCGGAGCTGGTGATACCCAGAGTAAGCATCTAGAAAACACAAAAGGTCGCACCCCGCAGTGGAGTCGACTATCTGATCTATGCGTGGTAAAGGGAAGGGATCCTTAGGACATGCCACGTCGAAGTCGATCCGCTCGGTGCGGAAGATGGTGGAGTCGCCGAAGGTTACCGGGAGTCGTGGTCACGCCGATGATCGGCAGTGACGGCTGGAGCTTCATCCTCGGGGCCTTGAGCGCGTCAAAGGCAGCCGAGGAGATGATGCTCAGGCTGGCCCCCCTGTCAACCAGGATGCGCTTCATCCTGATGTTGTGAATGGTCGGGGACACCACGAGGGCCAACTTCCCTCCACGAGCGACCACTGTCGGATGGTCGCTCTGGTCGAAGGTGAGCTTCACCTCCGACCAGCGCGCCTTCCGAGCCGCCTCGTGGGTTGGGACGGTGGCCAGAAGCTCTCGCCTCATGGCCTTGAAGCCTCGGCGGGAGGTGTGAGCGCAAGCCCCCCCCTCCCCCCCGTCGTGTGTGGCGACGGTTCCCTGAGGTATCTGGAACTCCAGATCCTCGCTGTCATCGCCATCATCGGCAGGGGCATTCTTCTTGGCCTTCCCTCGCCAGTCATCGGCTGGGGTCGTGGGGGCTTTGCCCTCTCGTCGACCCTGCCGCTTCTCCTCATCGGCTTTTTGGAACCGCTCGGCCAAATTCTTGACCGAGCGGCAGTCGGCGAGGCTGTGCCGACCGGCCCTCGCCGGATGGAGCGGCGGAGCTCGGCTTGTCGCCAGTGGCTTTTCCCTTGCGCGGGGCCCATGAGGGCCCATCGGCTGCAAAGACGTGGCCCTCGTCATCGGAGCGGGCCGGCTTCCTTTTGCCCCTCCTATCTCGCCGCTTAGAGCGGGGAACGGACTCGGGGGCAGCCGCAGCCGCCGCGCCGGTGCTGGGGGAGTTCCAGGCCCGTGCCTCTGACGGGACGGGTCATACCTACCTCCACTCCGCTGGGGACAGAGACGACGTGGGGGCACGGTTGCCCGTCCAGTCAGGTGTGACCGGTGACAGGCCGGTCACAGACCGGTCATTCCTGGCTGACGTGCATCAGTCGGGCGGCACCGCACGTCTGCCCCTACCGCATTTAATGCGGCGAGGGGTAGTTGGGGTGCCGTACGCATTGATAGCGGTACAGCCTGGGTCCCTTCCCTGCTTGCTCCCCCCGCCACATGGCAGCTGGGCGGGGGCCTCGGGGCAAAACGATGCAAGGGCCCGAGGGTCATGACGTGGCACCCCAAGGCCCCCCTGGTGCTCCTGCGATTCGCGAGGTGCGGGGGTAGGGCCAAGCTGTAGGGCCACGCGAGAGGATGGGAAGGTAAATTACCCTCACTCCGCATACCCCCGGGCCCATATCTCTGACAGTCGCGATGGCGTCCCACGCCTCCTTCGCCGTGGCCTTCTTGGCGATCGTGGACACCATCTCTGGTGGCACCGCGCCACAAAGAGTGTCGAGAGCCATCATCTCATCTTGTGGATCAGCACATCATCCTCAATGGCGTGCTAGAGTGCCCTCGTCTTCAACTTCACCTTCATCAGGAGCTCCCAATTGGAGTAATTGGTTTGGTGAGGACGGGGTAGCGACTCCCGCCGCCCACCTCACGAATCACCCGCTGTATCACAACACCTTCTTTGGAGGTGCCGTCGATCAACTTCTTGTCGTCACCCATCAGTGCAACACCCTGGTTCGTAACCGGATGCTCTGATACCACTTGCCAGATTCACGTCAGAGAGACGACGTAAACCACGTCGCCGGCGATATCACGGTCAACACACACACAAAAAAAAAACTCACGCGCACAGAGGAACACGGTCTTGTTTGGTGCTGCTGAATTGACAGCTTTTCCAGACTCTATTCCATAAGCTATTACACGGAAATAAATCTTAATTACAAGGAAAGCAAGCATAGCCTCCAATCAGACACATGCAGACATGCACAACTAACCATATAGAGTTACTACTAATCAGATTGTGATGCTCTTGGCATGCATGCAATAGATCGAGCCTTCCATAGTGCCGCATCGTTACATGCATGTCGTCCCGAGCGTTGTCGCTTGCAGCCGCCGCCTGCACCTGTCCGGCCACCACCGGCTGGGAGAAGTATAGGAATGGAATCACAAGGACTTTCTCTACGTTTTCTCTTTTGACCTCGCCCCCGTTAGAGCCGCCGTTTGCCGCCGGGGAGCTTGAGATTGAGCTCAGCATGGCTGTCTCTGCTTCCTGCTCGATTGGAGAAGAAGCTGGACCTTGCTGCAAGTTCTAGAAATCCCAGTTCGACATGCAAAAGTACAGTCCAAAGAGAATAATTGAAAACAAATGAGATAGGCAAACTTCAAAAATCCATAAGTAATTCATTTTAACTCATCTTTGAATGAGTCAAATTTCTTGTATTCATAACCTTGTACACTTTATGTTTGTTAAATGAAATATTACATTTTATGTCCAGAAAATGTCACTAAAATTGTGAGTAGTATAAAAGCACTTCTTTTTGCACCTAGGACTTGTATAATCTCTAGGAAATTTATGCTATAACCTAAAATTATGAATCCACTTTAGGTTACTGTTAACAATGAAATTTGGTAAGCCCCTAAGAGAATTGTCACATCGCCAATAGTCGGATTCCTGCTATATTTGGTTAAGGGAATTAATCTATTAAAGGAAGCTTATCCAGAAGTGACCGAGTTCAATGAGGATGCGGCATAGCAAGTTATCTATTAATTAGGAATAGTTTGTTAGTTTCATTTTATCTTTAGGAAAGAGCGTTTAGTGTCCTATAAGGGCTTTATGTTTTCCTTTTATCTTTAGGAAAGTTTCTTTCTTGTCTTACAAGGACTAGTATCTCCCCATGGGTATAAATATGTGCACCCGAGGTCATTGTAATTCATCTCTCAATCAATACTACTCTTGGCGCATCGCCACCCTCTTTCTCAAGGTTTTTATATATCAACCGGCGGAATTTGGCACCTGACGCGGGGCTGCATCGGTTCAATTCGATCTCCGGTGAATGGGGTAAGTCCTACGTTCTGCCGGCCTTGGTGAATCTATCGGCTGCATTGGTGTTGTTCAAGGCTGCATCGCTTCGATCTCTTAGATCGCTCTGGTTTAGTTGATATATTTGCCTACTTGATATTTCAATTCTATCTTTAATTGCATTGTGTTTAGAGACATATCGGTATAGTTGGGACTGTCTCGGTTAAGTATGATCTTCTGTCTTAGCATATATATCTCTACAATCACAATGTTGTTCTAAATAGATTTGTTATATCCATCACATTAGACAGATCTATCGGCTCATCGAGTATTAGATTATCATATACAATCTCGTGCTGCATCAGTTAGGTTCAACCAACTAGATTGTTGTTGATAATATAAATCTTGTTAAGCCGATAGGTTCATGCTAATGTTTTATCAGGGTGTTAGCCGATAAGTTATCTGGATGTTGCATCGGCTTACAAGGATTACATACATATTAGATTTAGCCGATCGCAACAAAGATTTCATTGTTTATCTAATCTTGTGGATTTTATGACATCGGACTTCCAGCCGATGTATGCTTTAACCTTCGGATCAGTACTTATCCTATCATATTATTATTAGTCGATTGGTTTCTATTGGACTATATTATTGTTATATCTTATTATCATTAGCCAATTGTCTTTATATCATCATCTACATTGGACATATAGCCGATTGCTCAAAACCCTATCGCTATCGGCTAGTATCGACTATCGGCTGGAACTATTCCATCGGCTTGTTAGCCGATCGGCTGTTTTGTCTGCTGTTTACATATCTTGTTAGTTGCAGGATCAAACTGACTGGCACGCCCGCGTATCATCAATCTTTGGACCTGCACTGGAGCTAAGAAGATCTCCTAGGCCAGTGTGTGTTTTTCACGTCAACAGTTACCTTAGAAACATGTAATCTTTTATCTGGAAAAGAAGAATTTGATAAAACTACCTCCTAAAACAAGCATAAATAATTAAGTAATCCTCCTTTTATTGATTTTGTAAAATTCATAAATAAATAATTTTAACTCCAAATACAGTGAACCAGTTTTTTAGAACCAGTAAGTTATGCCCTTTTAGTTAAAAATGATAGAACTTGTGAAATCTAACTAGGAAACGACAGCATTTCATACTACCGAAGGTAGTTACTACCTCTGTCCTAAAATATAGCAACTTTTGGCTATGAAATTGGACACACAGTTGTCTAGATTCATAGCTAAAAATGCTTATGTTTTGGGAGGGAGTAATAAGTAACCACAGAAATGCCATTTTCAGTGTATATGGCTTGTTATTTTTATATATCCCAAACCACAAATGTAAATGATGTGATTCTTGTTTCTAAAATCAATTTATCATATTCCCTACCTACTGTAATTAGGCCTTGATTTATAGAGAATGTTGCATATGCATGTTTATTTGAATCTTATTTGCATATTTGCCTCTTATCGGTAGATTCAGATGTTCTGGAGTACATGGAGCAAGAACCTCAGATTTGAGTGTGATTACTCACAGCAACAAGGCAAGCATCTATGCATATAGAACCCATATTTTTACTAAAATGATTTGATTGCAAAACAATATATATGCATGTGTTGATTTCTCTAAAATTATCGGTATTGGGAGTTGTTCATAACCTGATTGTTGCATATCCTTCCTTGCTTCATTGTTACCATTTATCCTTGTAGCCTCTAGATGAAAGTACTTGGGAATGTTTTATTGTTTTACCGATGCTTAGCCATGCTTAGGTCTAGTGTTGTTAGAAATCGATGGATGGAGCCATCGATTAAACTTATTCACCCCTGCGATTTATGGGCATAAAATCTGATTACTTAATTAAATGATTAATATAGAAACATGCTTTAACTCGACAGGTGATAGGGCGATGACGGGATGGTGCTTTTCCCTGATGCAAGTAGTCTCGTCTAGGTTAGTCCCGTCTGGGTTGTTAAGGACCGAGCATGTTGACATCTATTCAAGCACCATACGTACTTCGACACGCCTTATTTGGGACCGGCTTGTCTTAGTACTATGTTGCATTGTGATCATCGACGTCTCGCTGGTCATTCGTGAGGGTGGTTTTCCCTTTGGAGCACCCCTGGTATGCCTGGTTCTGGCAGAGGGTTTCTCCCGCGATGGTGAGCCCACCTTAGCCACATCACACGCACGTGGCTACATCGTCGGGGGCCTAGGCGTGGTTTAGGTGGTTGGGATGTGATTAGAAAAGGACATGTTATGAGCTTGTATTACTTGTTGGTCACACCTGTGTGCGTGTGAAGCATTTGACCCTTGTTTATTTCGTGTGGGTAAAGTTGTACACCTTATCAGAATAAAACTATTCAAATAGCCATGCCCATAGTTACAGGACGATCGCTTGATGTGTTAGTCAATTTATGTTAGCATCAAACTTGTGTTAAATGGCTTGGTTTAGTCATGGATATGGTGATATTTATATTTGGAATCCATGGTTGGGCAACGGTAGCCCATGGATGGCGATGAGAGCACCGGTTGTGCTCATTTGTGATTCAATTTCAGATTTACTTGCTTACTGCCCAAAAATTTCAGATTATGCTATCTTATCAATGCTATGTTTTCAACTTACTACTTGCTCAATAAAATTAGCTTTATGCAAAACTTAAACCATTGTACCATCTTTTAAGGTAGAAGCTTGCATACTCCTCTCTTCTATGTATATGTATTTTAATGTGTATGACTTGCAAGTACAATCTTGTACTTAACCCAATGCATGCAATTTCAGGAGAGGTTACCGGCGTGATTGAATGTTCTTACTACCCTGCCGAGGGCAGTGAGGGTAGTGAGTAGCCTTTTCAGCTTGGCTCTTGCGCCGGTTGGTTGCCCTTGTAAGATGGTTGGCACACCACGGGTTTTACTTTTGCTTATGTGAATTTATGAAACTTCCACTGCTATATTTTGTGTTGTATGACGTGCTTTTGAACCCCGTTGTGAATTATGTACCTTGCTGGCCTTTTATCCATAATTATGCATTGGTGATGTTTATCAATTGCTTGCGATGAAAGTGTGAGGCTAGTCGCTTTTCCTGGGGACTAGCTAAGCATGAGTATGAATTTTGTGCAATTGAGATGTTGTATAGCTTTAGCAATTTGAGTCTAGTCTCCTGAGATGTGTAACACATTTGGCTGCCGCCTTCGTGTGGTTAGACGGGCATGTTGCAAGTTGAAGTTGACTGCCATGCTGAGTCCGAACAATATCCCCTTTGCTCATTATTCAGCATTGCGGATTTTATATCGAATGGTGTCAATTTGTGATCATGGGCACATTGAGATATGAGTGGCTATTTATGCGTGTATGGATCCCGCTCATCCAAAATATGTGGTGGTCACAAATTGCACTGGATGGTATAATTTTTGGATGCCCACAAAGGGGCTCCTTGAGGGCATAACCACACACCAGATTGTCAGATCAATACCACAATCGGCGGAATATTTCCCCAGACAGGAGTAGGGTATTACTTCTCATCGAGAAAGCCTGAACCTGTATAAATCCTTTGTCTCATAACCCATCCACATTCATAGCTTGTTTCCTACCTTTTTAGTATTGCCGAAATCTAGTTTCGACAGGCACCTACACAAATAAACACAGAAGCTAAGCTACTTATATGCAACAATGTTGATTACAAACATGCTACTTCATTGAACCCTTGTCAGCGTTCCTGGGCATTCCCAAAGTCAACTGCCAAGCAGTACCTCGAGACCCAGTGACTCTGTTGTTGTGCTCCCGTCCAGCTGGTGATGTGACCATGGCTACTATATATACAACCATCGCTCACATCAAGATCAAGTTGACAAGTTCTGTAATCCAATTCGGCCACCTCCCACATTGCTGAATTCAAATGGCCGCCAAATCTGCATACGACCTCCGTTTTTGGCCCGTAAGTACTTGATGGAAAGCCCTTGGAATCCTCTTTCCAATGGATCCAGACTCATCACTAAATTCCATCCCAGTCATCCATAATTGCAGAAACAAGGTGTTGCTTCACTTATATTGGGCCAATGGGCTTGTAATTTTGTTTGGGGCCCCGGCCCAAGTGGGGCTCATGAAGGGTGCGCCCCAACCAGGTGGAGGATGACCTAGGGTCCTCCCATCTCCATAAATAGCTTGGTACCCCTTCAAGGTTTGGTGGGTTTTGTTTAGATCAAAGTATAGTGTCGCTACTTTGCCAAGTTGATCCCGTGATCGATTAGATCGCCAGATTGCTTGTTACTGAACCCCACTTGTTACTTCTGTTGATTCAATCCAACATCTTTGATTCACAAATTGAGTTGCTTATTCATCTTGTTCTTATTGGTTCTCGACTGCTTGCAGGAACAAATACCCTCGTGGTTGAGCTAATCATGCATCTGTCGAGATTCACGACCGCCTCTGGAGTCGGTGTAACGATTGCTAAGGCACAACATCCCTGGATAGTTGTAGTCGGATCTCCAATGTCACTCCATCCAATCGACTAATCCCTCTCATCGAAAGATCGGGACACCCTCGCGCACATCAGGTGAAACAGGGAGGGGGAAAGGAGAGGGGAGGGCCGAGCCGGACGACGGTCGCCCTCCTGGGCCTACTCCTCGGCGGAGGCTGGGAGGCGGTGAGAAAGAAGACAATTTAGAGAATATAGCACTCAATTTGCATGCCTTCTAGATTTTACCATCCAATCTGCATGCCTTGATTAATATAGCATTAGGACTGCTAATTGTTATATTTGGTACCACTTTCACTATTTTCGTCACTTATTTTTGTTTCTCACCTGTTCATGGACATTTCTGTCCCTGGCCCCACCTGTGAGATCCAAAGAGAGAAGAGAGAAATATCTCTCTTTGGATCAGCCAGATTCGCTCCCCACCACCGCTAGGCCGAGCACCACCACCCCGCCGCCGACCACCGGCACCCCACTGCCGACGCCGGGCACCACCACCCCGCCGCCGGCCGCCGCCACCCCACTGCCGCCAACCACCACAACCTGGCGCTGCCCTAGCTCGACGCCGCCACGGCCGAGCGCTGCTCCCGTGCTCCCCCGACATGCCTAGGGTTTGAAGGGAGAGAGGGAGAGGTGGCAATGGAGGCTCTAGAGGATGGTATTGTGTAACCTAGGTGAGAATTGATTTAGTGTGAAAACTAATGGATCTATCTCTCATTTTTGTATTCATATACGATAGGATCGATCCAGATGCAGAGTTTAGGGTGTGTGTTCAGTTCAGTCATGTCGTAGGCTCTCCGGACCTCTCATTATATTTGAGGGATGAAGTGAATAATTCAAGCCATCAAACAAACATAATGAAACATCCAACGCCTCGAGAGAAGGATATTAGAGACGTTGATGGGCCTTTAGCCTGCCAGTCAACTTCAGCCTGAGATGTGCCCGTCAAACCACACGAAGGCGGCAACCAGATGTGTTACACATTCAGGAGACTTGACAAAATGGCTAAAGATCTACGATATCTCAAATATCCTTAACTCATACTCATGCGAATCTAGTTCCCAGGATGTGCACTAGATTCACACTTTCATCTTAAACATGGTTATGCATAGCAAATACAAATAAGACGAAAGCGATTCAAATTTACAACTACTTTATAGTTACATAGGCCGACCGGCCAAATATAGATAGATAACAGAGAACAGCGGAAGCTTGACTACCCAACCACAAGCACACCGACTAGGGGTTTACCCCCATTAAGTTCAAGTCCTAGAAAGAGCAATCGAAACCTGAAACCCGCATCTCTCAAAAGACTAAGTCTAACCTACAAGCAAAAGGTTATTCCAGTAGCAAGAGTTAGTACATTAATGTACTGGGAAGCCAAAAATCAATCCTAACATACTACATGTAAGGCATATATTCAAAGGAGGGCAATATGTAGTTTAATTTCAGCATAAAGCAAGTTTTGGTTCACAAATCTTTTGTAAAGGAGTTGATTCAATTAACAAAACAAATTTGTAAGTTCATCATATCATCATAGATAACATCATATCATCATAAGCATACTCTTGTTGTCTTCCATGACACAACTCTTATAATCATCATCACTCACACAACTCAACACAATTCTTCCATTTCAATCCCTAGTTTCATAAACACAGTTTACGACACAAGACTATACTCATGACACATCACCAAAGCGCTCATGACCGTGAGCATGGCTAATCGATTAGTTTTTACTCTGCAGAGTTTGTACACTTTACCCACATGATATGAACACTCTAGTTTGTTTCGAGTTTGCAAGACTCTACCACATTCTTCACGTTGAATGTGGTCTAGAGGTCATAACGAAGCCTTTACATTGCCTAATGCCTAACCTTGCACGAGCACGGCAAGTGTTTATCCACACGAGGAGCAACCCAAGTGCCGCTAGGTCAGGGGGCCCTCGCTATCCCTAGCGCCGTGGCAGCGAACACATCCGTTCCTCCACAAGGCACTTAACCGTTATATTGGACATGCTTAGACGCCTAGGCACAACCGCACTAGGTAGCTCCTATAAACCATCATTTCGAGTAATTCATACTACTACGGCCTCCCAATGCAAGCTTAGACATTAAACAAATTAATAAGCTAAGGCCGTCCCATTCCTAGCACATGTGGTTGCACGGTATACTTAGATGGTGACACAAAGTTCGGTCCTTAATTGACTAGGGCGAGCACTCCCCCTATCGGTATGCAACTAACACCATATGCATACCACTTGCCGTCCAGGTCTAAAATCACACTTTTACACATTTTAATTCACAAATATCAGAGATATTCACCTCTGTCCAGCAGTGAAAATACTCCCCAAATTCTCATTTAAAAAGTGATCATGAAGTTATTTAGCAACTACTAGGCATGGCTACGCGTAGGGCTTTTATGTAAGTATGTATAAACCCAATTGAGCACTTTGAAAGTACCCTAACCATTTCTAAGGTTACAATCAGTGAGGATCACAATTATTCAAAGAAGTAAATGCAGCAATTAGGTCATAGCTACCATAACCAAGTTTCAAATACCGTTATAGTCTAAATTCATATGCAACTTTGCAAACAAATATTTTCATTCCTCAAAACATGGGATTCAATGTGATCAAATATTGGGAGGAGAAAACTTGCCTTGTTCCTAGGAAATGTTAGCACCTAATTCACTTCTTCACCGCTTATGCAATTATCTATATAAAGAACAAGTTATGCAATTAAACACCAGAATAGGTAAAAAATACAAAATGTTCTAAAATGCATGATTTGTGCACAGTGGGTAGGTACTGGTCTAAGATGAATTTAGGTGAAAGAATTTATATTTTATCTCTTTTTATTTGTGAGTTGTGAATTTTAGAAGTTTACTCGGTATAGAGTGGTATTTACTTAGGTAGTGTTATGAAATATTTTTGCAAAGTGATTTTTATTAGGTTCGACTTCTCAGGGGTGTAGAGATATGTTTTCTACGATTAACATTTGGTTTCACAACTTTTAGAGTTATTATGAATTTCTTATGTATTTTACAAGTTGTAACGTGTTGTAGGTATATAGCTTCTATGTGTACATGGTTTTGGAGTTTTATGTCCAGAACATGTTCCATCTTATTTGATATGTATAAAATGACTAATTTTGTTAACCAATATAATCTTAGTTCATAATTTTAGAGATTATATTACTCTACTGCACATTTTATAAGCTAGGGGAGTGTTCTATGTTAGTTATTTAACATACCAACCAAGAAATTGATATATGAGCTAAGTGTGCTAAGTTTTTGGTGGTTAGGGATGAAACTATGACCTCTCTGGTCCATCAAGTTTTATTTTGGTTACTTAGAGCTAGAGTGCATTTATACATTTATATATGTGTATTGCCTAACCAATAGCATGTGATTAGCACTTAAGTTATCTACTTAAAGTTTAGTGATATATTTAGTATTGAAGGTGTCACATTTTATTTTACCTAATTAAAGTTAATTATTTTCTGGTTCTATAGAAATTTGGTTCATTCCATTTGGACTAGAGATGAATTCTCTACAAATTTTACAAGTTGAAGGGTGATATATGTTGTTTATTCCTTATATAAATATTTAGGGGATTTTATTGCACTGTAAGTATATAATTTTATTTTAAATATTAGAAGTGCTAATCTTGATGATTCTACAGAACTTGAGTTTACTCAAAAAGGAAGTAAGATGAATTTTATATAAATTTTTAAAGTTCAGCTTATCTAAAACTAGTTATTTTGTAGAACATGCATTTAGAGGTATTTGGTGTAAAGCAAGTGCATATTTTTATTTTATTTTACCTTAGAGAATAAGTTGATGAATCTGTAGAAGTTGAGTTTGCTTCAATTTAAGTTGAAATGAATTCTCTATGTATTTTGTAAATTTGTGCATGCTTTATGTATAGTTTTTCTTAGATAAATTTTAGAGGTGAAATTTATACTGCAAGTGCCAAGTTTTATGTTTCCATATTAAAGTTCATCCTTCTATGAGTTCACAGAAACTTGAATCATCTCAAAATGAGCTATATTTGATTTTATATGAATTTTACAAGTTTGCATGTTTTTCTGTTAAAAATATAAAGCTCTAGAGGATTTTCTTTAGATTTTCAGATTTTTAAGCTCATGGGGTCCACCTGTCAGTGATAGACCAATATGCAAAAGGTCCCTGGGTTTTCAGGTAATCAATCCGCAGTCCTGTGACTGTTCCATGAGTGTGGTAGTTTTTACAAGGTAGTACATACAGTTTTGTTTCTTCTCCACAGAGGTCCCTGGTTCGAGCTGAAACAGAGCTAGCCATGGCTGAGCTCGTTCTCGAGCTTGCTGGCGGCGAACGGTGGCAGATCTCGGCATGAAACCAAAAGAGAAAAGGAAGAGGGGTTCTTTGCGAAGCCAATGGTGGTCTTATCGTGATCTGTGGTTACCGGAATCAATGGCGACGGCGGCACGAGTGGCGGTGGGTCTCGAGGTAGTGATGCATGTCACGTTAGGGGCCGGATCTAGGTGGATAAAATGCATGAATGCAACTCTAGAAGCTCCAGGGTGCTCAGAGTAGTATTGGACGAGGTTGGCGAAGCTTGGTCGTCGACGACGGCGTTCGGAACGGCTCGGCGACGGCGCTCCTTCTCGGATGAACGGCATCGGCTTGACTCACTACAAGAACTGCCATGCATGTATGTCTCCCATGTTAAAGATGTCCTAGGAAATCTATGTGTGCACGGAATCGACTTGGAGCTCACCGGAGAAAGAGGAACCAATGATGGAGCTCAGCGGCTTTACTTGGAGAAGAATAGCTCGATCTCTCTCCTCGGTGCTCAGATCTTGGGGATTCTTGAGGGCATTTGGAGAGGACCTCGAGGGGAAGATGTTGGCGCGACGGCTCGGCCGGATTCGCTCCACAGCAGCCGGGGCAGCGACGAGGTCGTGGCGGCGGCGCTCCGGGCGCGCTCTGGAGCTCCCGTGGGCATGATGGCGTTCCCAATGATCCGCTGCACGAGAGAGGATGAGGTCAAAAGGTAAAACCTTCTGTATGATGAGTTGAATAAGGAACGTGGAAGATATGACGGCGAGCACAGCTCAACGACGAACGGCAACGCGTCCTTCCCGGTGGCCGACGATGGAGAGGAAGGCGAGGAGGACGAGATGGAGCTCTCAGCTTTGGTTCCTTGGCAGTGGAGTGGAGAGTGATGGGAGACGGCGATGCTGGGAAAGGAGTAGGCGAGCTGGGACACGCGTCGGTGCTGTCCAGACCACGGTCGGCTCCGTTTTCTCTCGCTCTCGGCCTCTCTCTCGGATGGCTGGAGCAGTAGGGCATCATGTACTCAGGTGGAGCGAGCTTGTGGGGCTGAAAGTGGGTCCAGGGCGAAGGGAACAAGTCTGGAGTGAGAGAGGTGGGCAGGAGATTGGGTGTTATCGATTTTGGACAATTTTCAGGATTTAAATCTCTCTCCTCTCTTTGTTAATCTATAGTTTAATTTGTGGGCATGATAAATTCATGTGGATTTTTCTGGAGGTAGATGAAGATACCTAGTTTCCATTTTCTTTTGTTTCTCTTAAAAATTTTATGTGGTTTGCTCTCAGAAAATTGGAGAAGATGGGCTCGGTAGAACTTTGTTTGAATTTTTAGAAGATTTAAACAGAGTATATAATTTCTGGAAAAATTATAAATATTCATAATAAATAACCTAGTATTTTAATAAATTATTTTCCCTATGCACTTCTATGCAGTTTAATGCACATAATGGTGAGGGTAGGCTTTAGCCGACTAAGGATTATAATTAGTCTATCATTTAATTGGTTTGACTGATTTATTTGAGGTATCATCCTAAGTGTTAAAATTTGACTAAAATTACAGTGAATTTTATGTGTTGAGTAGAGACTACATGAATTTTCCTATGATTTTACCTTGCACAAATTATTTTCAATAATTCGCAAGGCGTTTATTTATATAAGTGTTCTCATTATATAAATGCATCTAAATGTTTGTAAAGACTTATGTTATGACTTGACTTGAACTGAGTTGTTATTATTTGACTTCACTTTCATGTCCATATAATTATGTCACAAGTGAAGTTGTCCTTTTATTCATGTTCATGAACCTAACATGATATGCAAACCAAAATCCAAATGCACATAAAAGACTCAAATCAAACTAATGCTAAATGCATATGCATGTACACATTTTTGTTTGCATTTTTTTTGTCCTAGGCTGAAAATGAAAAGGTTTTAATTTGTTCTCAAATTTTTATTTAAGTACAAGTTAAGTTGACCTCACCTAGGTTAAAGTAGCAATTTTTGCCGCTCAAAATTGCAAAAGTTAGTTTCTAACTATTTTGACAAGAAATTATTAAGACCTAGAATTCGGGTATGTTACAAGTCAGTTCACTGCTAAGCTTGATGATGGTAGTTTTGTTCATGTACCCCACAAATATGAGGAATGGGTTGTGGACTACCGTCAATGCACATTAGAGGTCTTGGTAAAGGACTTTGCAGCTAGGATAAATTGGGGTAGGTGCCAGCGGATGGTTGTGTGTGGATATGACACGAGCACTAGTGAGGAAACAAAGTTCACTGACAATATGGATCTAGTGCATGCATTCTATGTTAGGAAGAGTCAGAGGAGGTTAGTTCTATTTGTAGATGTGGTGGACAAACCTGTTCAGCTTTTTACTAGCTCTTCTGTTTCAGAGATTAATGAGACAGTCATGGATGAGGTTGTTACAGCCAGGCAAGGTGATGCTATAGATTGGGATAGTTTGGAGATCGGACTTGACACCTAGTCCATCTGTAGGTCATGCCACAGGTCATGCCTAAGGGGACTTGGACAATGAGACTGACATTGTTGTTACTGATGTTGTTCCGGGTGAATCTCAAGTTTTCTATGACAGGAATGACCCTCCAATAGAAGTTGGAAGTTCATATGTAAGTATAGTTGAGTTTAAATCAGTTGTGTGGCAACACGCTATAAAGGGGCAATTTGAGATGGGGACAAAGTCGAGTGATAAAGAAAGGTTCAGAGGCTTTTGCAAGGCTGAGGGATGTCCATGGGCTATTGTGGCAAGCTTGATGCCGGATGGAAAATCTATTGCAGTACTAACAACAACTTAGATTTGTATCGTACTTTAAATTCTTGTTTGTTTTTAATAATTGTGGCATGGTACTAAGTAATCTATATTTTATTGTAGGTTGCTTTAAATAAATTTCTCTATGCTTGTTCATCAACTGGCAGAGTAAAGATCAAGATGGCAACATATAAGTGGGTGGCAGAGAAGGCAATTCCTTTTTTGAAGAAGGATTCAAATATGGGTCCGACGAAGTTGAAAGAGGAGTTAGAGACCGCATACAACGGCACAATATGATACCATACAGTGTGCCAAGGTAGGCATAAGGCTTTAGAAAAGATTTTTGGGTCATGGGAAGAGAGTTTCGCATATTTGTTCAACTTCAAGGCTGAGGTTGAGCTGAAAATGCCAGGAAGTGTTGTGGAGATAGATGTACCGGAGAATAATGATGGGTTTATTTTCATCGATTTTTTTGTGCATTCAAATCTTGCATTGATGGTTTTATAAATGGATGTCGACCATATTTGAGCATAGACTCAACAGCACTTAATGGAGCTTGGAATGGTCATTTAGCTTCTGCTACATCCATAGATGGACACAACTGGATGTTTCTGGTTACATTTAGATTCTTTCAAAGTGAGACCACTGATAATTGGACTTGGTTTATGCAGCAGCTTCATAAGGCAATACGGGATCAATCACCCTTAGCAATTAGCTCAGATGCTTGTAAGGGGCTAGAGAATGCCGTGAAATTTGTTTTCCCTTCAGCTAAGCATAGGGAATGTTTTTGGCACATGATGCAGAATTTCATAAAGAAATTTCATGGTCCAGTCTTTGGAAACATGTACCCTGCCAGATAGGTATGACTATTACATGAATAAAATTCATGAGGCAAATTCAGATGTGAAGCCATACTTGGAAACATATCATAATCTGCTTTGGATGAGGAGCAAATTCTCAGAAGACATAAAATGTGACTTCATCATCAATAATCTAGCAGAGTCATGGAACAAATGGATTAAGGAAAAGAAAGATCTTCCAATTCCAGAGCTTGCAGATGGCATCAGATCGAAGACAATGGATCTACTGGCTAGGAGGAGGAAGATAGGTCATAAATTGGATGGTGTGATGCTCCCTATTGTAATTCAGCAACTGAATGTGATGACTAGAAATTTGGGCCACTTACCAGGCAGAGGTGACAGTGATCACTCCTGAACAAGACATTATTAGGCATGCAGTCAATCTCACATAACATACATGCACCTGTAGAGAGTGGCAAGTTTTTGGGAAACCATGCCCACATGCATTAGCTCTGATTATATCACATAGAAATCCTAGAATGGCTGATTATCTGGATTCCTTCTATTCAGTGCAAAAGTATAAGCTTGCACATACAGGTGTTATTCAACCATTTCCAGGTAAGTCTTAATGACCCAAGGTTAATATTGGTTTCAAGTTGTTGCCTCCTTTGACTAAAAAAGGAGTAGGGAGGCAAAGGAAGAATGGAATAGTTGGATGCCTTGAGAAAGGACAAAGCAAGCCCAGGACCGAAGGCAAGTGGCAGGTTCAGTGTCTTGCCATGGGACATAGGTCATCATCCTCAAAATGTCCTTTAAATGGTACCAAGAAAAAAAGGTAAAATCATACATTTATTTACTTATTGTAGCGTATTGTCTATCTATTTACTTGTTTTACATTTTCAGGAAGAGTCGTGTGAAACAAGGAAGGCCACTAGGCTCAACTAGTGGTGCAGCAGGCCCTAGCACACCAAAACGACAAAAAAGTCGCAAGAAGTGATTCTACTTGCACTAGTCCTGGTACCTATTATTCCTATTACATGTCTCATGATGTAAAACAGTCTGATAAACTGAAAAATCTAGTCTAGTACAATAGGCAAATTTGATCAGTTAGAAGCTCTTTAAGTAGCTCTACTCTTCTGTATGAAAATAGCAATATCGACATTGTGAAAAAGAAATACCTTCTGTATTCTACCATTGCCATGAAACAGCTTCCGATGTTTCCTATAAGTCATTCATATTTATGTTATCTCCCCCATTGATCTACCAAGCACAGGCAGATTCCATATGGATTCACAGAAAGTACTATATGGTCTCAGAAAGCATATGGTCTCAGAGGATGACAATATGCTGATGTGTTACTCATGTAGTTAAATGACAGGCATTTTATATCATCAAGAACTGAACATTTTATATCATCATTTCAGGTAACCGGCAATATTGCCAAATCCTGTCAACAATTGATCAATGTATTTACAGTCAAAAAATTGATACATGCTTTTAGATCACCACTGTACAACAATTTGCAAAAATGTATGTTACAGATACATGCTTTTAGAGGTGCCGATGGAGCTCATCCAAACTCTAAAATGCTATTGGAGACTGCTCATCCAGTGCCGGCGCTCGGTGTTGGTGGCGGAGCGCCCGTCTTTCTCCACGGCGTGGCGGCGGGGTGGTGGCGCTCGGGGGCGCCGATGCCGGTGGCACTAGGCGGTGGAGGCAATGGGGGTGTCGACCTCGGGCAGCGGGGCAGGTGGCGCACCCTGGTGGTGGCCACTCGGCGGCGCGGTGGTGGGGGCGACAAGCTGGGGTGGCGGCCGGGGCGGTGGCGCACCCTGGCGGCGGGGTGGTGGGGCGGCGCCGCTTGGCGATGCGGTGGTGGGGTGGAGCAGCGCGGTGGGGGGGGGGGGGGGCGACGGCAGCGCTTGGTGGCAGCGTGCGGCGGCGGGGTGGTGGCGTCACTAGTGGCTAGTGGCGCTCGGTGCTCAGCCTGGAGGAAGGATCGACCGATTCGATCCAGAGAGAGATTTCTCGCTTTGGATATGACAGGTAGGCCCAAGAGCAAAAATGTCCATAAACCTGCAAAAAATATACAAATGGGATTAAGAAATAAGTAATACATGGAAAACAGAGAAAATGATACCAAATAGACTAATTAGCAATTATAATGATATATTATAGAGGACATGTGAATTGAGCGGTAAAAAAATTGAGACACGAATTTGATGGTAAATAGTTTAAATTCTAGAGAAAGAAGGAACATAATACAGATGAGAATGGGATCGATCGATCTGTTTAGGCTAACAGCCAAGGACATTTTGGTCATCTTGCATGCATGGGAGAAATGAAGAAAATAGTTAAATTTGGCAAAATAACGACAAGATAACATACCGAGTAGCATTTTATCTAGTGCATCCTAGTGTGTGTAGCATTTTATCGAAACCTCACGAATATAATGGTGTATTGCCTGCTGACTCGGTATATGCGGACGACCCACCACTAGAGTGCAACGTATAGGTGCATGCAGGGGACAGACGTGAGCAGGTTTCACGTGGAGGGAATTCATGCACGAGCATCATACGCACACTTGCACACTGTATGTTTTAAAACTTTAAACAACTTTAAATGATATTTCTTTTACATTTCTTTTCCAATTTTGATATGATTGCACCATTTTTTCGTTAAAATTAAATCTTTACAATAATATATTAAATGATTATATTCTAATGAAGAAAATATATATCTTGCATATAGTAGAGTCTTGGTGTTACAGTAAGCTTTTCTCAATGTTGCAAGTTGCTTGAAACATTTTCTATCAAGTGATGAAACACTTGAAACATTCTTTTTGCTAAATCCTTTTTCTACCGAGTGATGAAATACTAAAAATATTTTTTTCATGCGATGAAACACCATCTGATATTTTGCAAACATCAAACGTCGGGGACCTGTCTCCTCCAAATTTTCAATAAGGAAGATGGATGGAATTGGCATGGCTAAGTGCTGAAATAGCAGTAGCCTTTCAATAAAAAAATACATTCTCTTACCATGCTAACTGTAAAAAGATCAATAAATTATTGAAGAATACTAATATAGGGAATGAGATTTAGTGGATGATGAGGGTAATCTCCACTATTATAAAAATTAAAGATGTTTTTTTTAAAGCTTGGTACGTCGTCTGAATTACAGTAGAAATTAGGAGGAAGCCGTTCGCGTGCCCGCAGCTGTCCGATTCCCGCGTGAAAGCAATGCGTCATCATGTGCGCGCTTGCTGGTCATCATGGCCGCAGCTCGTTCTCTCCACAAGCCCGCAGATCCCCTATTACCTTTCCTATACTTTCTTTAGTTTGGTTAGTTTCCTCATGTCCGATCCCTGTTTTGACACAAAGCGATATGTATACATGTTTCAGACCTTCAGTCATGTCATGCATACACACGTAGGGCAGCAAAATACGCCAAAAAAACTCAATTCAAAACTCAGATCGATCAATGACAATATAATATATTTATCACGATCATGTGCCGAGTCCCCAGCTATATCTTTGATCGGTTCCCCCGCGTGTCTGTTTACATGCCCACGCCCATTGTCACTCGCACTCCTCTCACACAATTTCAGCTACAATTTATTGATTTTTTTGTGTTGCGACCATGGGGATCTCTCTATTGATTTTATTTGAATAGATTAGAGTCCAATTTGTTGATAGATCAAAGTTCTTCTTTTTCCTTCGTGCTCAAGTTGGGAATTTGGAAACAGTCCAGTTATAGGCTCGGTCAGACCTAGCTACTCGTTCCTCTAAGTTCATCGCACGGGTGTGACTGACAAAGGGCAAGGGAGGGACAATCGATTGGGACAGAAACATTCTGAATTTTTGAAGTAGCTGAATATTTAATTTCTTCCGAATACCCGTTGCAACGCACGGGCATTTTTTCTAGTAAATAATAAATTGCATGCGCTTGGGAGCTTTTCTTGCATTTCAATTCCTAGTGTTTTTTTCGAAACTTTGTACATAGAAAGACTATTGCTAGTGATTTTTTGTTAAAACTTTACACATAAGAACTTCCTACTATTTTTATAAGTGTTTTCAAGTTCTGAAAGAGTTTTGTCAGTTAATTGGCAAAAAATCATCTGTTTTGCTCCAATAGAAAATTTGCTAATAATATGATTTTGTACGATAGATTAATATGATTTTTTATCAGTTAATTAGCAAAATAGATTAATATGAATTTTACCATACTTTTCAATACAACTGCTTTTAAAAAACAACATACCTTTAGCAATTTAAAAAGCATGCGCATGAAAGACGAGAAACGGTTGAGAAAGGGAAGAATACAGCCTAAATGAGGTTTATAGCTGACGAAAAAACGAGAAAGTAGCAGTTGAGAAAGATAAGGAAATAACACAGCCTAAATGAGGTTTATATCTGACAATTTCTACATAGAAATTTTCCGATACAAAAGTTTGGTGAAAGTTTGATTAATTTCGCAGTTGAGAATTTGCTAACGTACACGTATCACTAATTATGGGGTGCTAATCGTGTGATCCGCAAGTAGCCAATGAAATTGCCCTACAGTCCTACACCAGCAAGCTTGTTAGCACTAACATCCGATGACTTCAAGCAAGAGCTTAGCGTCAGATATTATATAGATCAGCTCCTTTTTTGTTATCACCAAGCTGCAATTGCTGTTGCATTTCCATTTTGATTTGACAACTCTTACCAAAAAGAAACGAAGCGTTGCTACTGCTTGATGCATCGGCCAATTGTAGAGACTGGACAATCAAAACAACTACAAGAACTATATTATCTGACGACATAAAAAGACTGAACCGCGTGTGTTTTGCAGCCTCCGAGGTACTAACGATGCTTCATGTTTAAATAGCCATAGAAGTAATGGTACCAGAGAACAAGACCGTGATCCAGTCGCGCCAAGATAAGCTTATCCAAAAACCAGCGGCTTACAACATGATCAATAACAAACCAGCGGCTCCAAAAACATCGGGCAGCACACTGATGTTCGCCAAAAGGATACGATATATATATATATATATACAAAGCGCTGAACATACTGATGTCAACCGCGTGGGGCCGCCATTTGCTGCTTCTTGATCCTGTCTCCAGGTTGCACCATGCTGACAAAATGATAAATGTCAACAGCTGATTAATTACGTGACAAACAGGAACATAACCCCGAAGAATGCACACGGACGGTTCTGACAAATTACCTGATATCATGTGGTGTTATAAATATCCACTGTGATCCTTGCGTGACGGCGAAATCTACTAGGGTGTCTAGGCTTATCTTGCGGCTTACTGCATCCTGAACAATTCAAATATCACAGGTAATAAGTTTGATCTGTCATTAACTGAGCAAACAGGTTCCCGAAGATCATAGGGGTTGCTTACCATGAATACATCAAACTCATCCATGGCCCTAAAAGGAGCCTCTGTCATTCCGTGAAGAGCCAAGGTAAAACACAGTGTCGAAAATGATCTCTCTCCACCTAAGAGCAAGAGTTTGAGCGAGAATTATATAATTCTCAAAGATGGTATAAAAACAGTAAGCACAGACGGATGGGTGGGGGTGGTTTTGGGGGAGTTTGATCAGGGAATTATTGGGACCTAGTTCTAAAGATTTGGATCTGACTCCACCCTATCATGACAGGCTCTAAGGCTAAGAGAAGCTGTAGGTACCTGAAAGTCCTCTGGTGTCTGTAATTGTGTCACGAGAAGAATCTTGAGGCATCGTGAGCTACATAAAAATTGACCACAAACAGTTAACTAAATTGCTCTAGAGCAAATTGAGTACAGAAACTTGCAGCCATCACTGCAAGGTTTTATGTTCACTGCACATTGGGGTAAACATGTTGAGAATAAGAGAGAATCTTGTGAGAACCTCACCTCGACAGACAGAAGTCTTTCCTTATAATCAACATTGATAAACCCACTTATCCCTTTCTTCCCTAGGTGCTCGTTGAACCTTAAATACAATGTAAAGGTGGTAGGATTCTCAGGTCTGAGTATTTTTATGTATGGATAGGAAAAGCAAAGTCTTATTTTGAAGTTCGACGATAAACATCCAAGTAAGAAAAGTTAGTACTTACAACCACGTAAGCTGTCGCTTCAAAAGAGCAGCATTTCTCTGAAATTTCTTCCATCGCATGTCCAAAGCTTTTTGACACGACTGCAACAAAAGTAAAATTGAATGTAAAAAGATCCAAAAAAGGCAGCATTGTACATGTCTAGCTCATATCTCAAACAGAACTTCTATATATTTGAATGTGCCAAGAAATCCTTTTCTCCCATTATAGAAGGGAGTGTGGTGTGCTACTCATCCATCCTGAACCACAACCATTTGTGACTTAATATGTGTAGGCATATGTTATGTTTACGCACGCATTGATGCATATATGTGGGTAATAATTAGTTGATATCATGAAGTATACTGCACACCTTTCTTCAGATATGAGAATATTTTGTATTTTAATATTGAAAAAAGGTCCATTTTACTCCCTCGAACTATTTTGCCAGATCATTTAATGCCCTAAACTATTGTCAACTCATTTTACGCCCCAAACTATTGAAAATAATTCACTGTACTTCCTAACGATATTTCTCTTTTTTGTTTCTCCCTATATAAGTACTCCCTATGTTTCATACTATAAGTCGTTTGATTTTTTTCCTAGTCAAACTTAAAGAAGTTTGACCAAATTTATAGAAAAATATAGTAGTATTTTCAACACAAAACAAACATATTATCAAAATATATTCAATGTTAGATTTAATGAAACTAATTTAATATTTTAGATATTACTAGATTTTTTATAAACTTAGTCAAACTTAACAAAGTTTGACTAGAAAAAAAGTCAAAAGACTTATAATATGAAACGGAGGGAGTAATATTTTGCACTAAAATTTCGTATGATGATAGATGTATTATAACTTATGACTCAAACATTTTTCTAGAACTTATCACTCTTTACATAGTTCAAAAGTTTAAGAAAATAGTAATGAAAAAATTTGAATATATGTTTGAACTTTGCAATTGGTTTCCTCTAAGGCTCTACAAAATTGTGCTTTAGAAAGAGAGAGAAATGAGAAATGTTAGTAGGGAGTAAAGTGAATCATTTTCAATAGTTTAGGTGGTAAAATGAGCAGAAAAAATAGTTTAGGGGGTTAAGTGATCCAATGAAATAATTTAAGGGACTAAAATGAACTTTTTCTTTTGGCATCTGTTGCAACCCGCACACATGATGCTTGTTAAATATATAATATGGAAGTTGTGAGCTGAAATCGAATAATGCACATACTAAACCAAATTTGAATAATGGCTACAAGTACAAAGAGATTATCCAGCCATGTAGAAAATCACAATCCACACTTGTAGGGTAAGGATTAAGGTCAAGAATTCTGAGCAGTGTATAAATTGTTGGAGCAGCAAGATGAGCATACAGATAGCTCAAAATTTGAATGCAATCAGACATCATAGGAAAATAAACATTAAGTAAATACTTACATTCAACTTATCCCTAAAACCTGCATATAATTGCTGTTTATCTTCAATTTTCTCTTTCTTCTTGATATGCAATGCTCTCAGATCATCAATGGACTCAGTATATCTGCTCAGAATTTATCATAAAATATTATGTCACACAGGTTTAAAAGATACAAAAAAACATTGAAACTAAAAAGGTGCATATTTAAATGAGTAATTTGCACATTTCACCAGGTAGAGTGTTCCTTGTTTCACTTTGCACCAGGTTTAGTACATATTTTCACTATATACCAGAGTATATTGCGATAAGTTTCACTTTGTACTACATCACATCATATGATTAAAGAGAAATATTATATAATATGAGTGCAACTTATGAGGCTTTTTAAATTTAAACCATGTTTTACGAGGTTCCATTCAAATTTCATGAAACTTCCATAGATTTGAGTATGTATTCTGGTGTTAAATAAAAGTTGAATGAATAGATCCTGGTGTGAATGAAAGTATATGCTCAACCTGGTGCAAAGCGAAACAAGGTGCACTTTACCCAGTGCAAAGTGTAATTACTCTATTTAAATCATATCAGGTAAATTAACAACTGCAAATACAGTGTTCAGAGTAGTATTTTTTTGTGAAAAAAGAAGTCCACAAAAAAATCCCCTTAGTGGTGGGTTGGGTGTAGCACAACATCATGACCAAGTCGTAAATTATTAGTACAGAAATGACAAGGTAAATTAGCTCCAGACCTGCTACTTTCTTTATGAAATCTCAGTTCCAATTTATTTATCGTAGCACTTAGTTGTTCTGGTGAGGATCCAGCCACACCTCCCAGAGTTTCCACATCACTCTCAGAGCATATAATTGATGCCTTCTTGAAGCTCTCCTACAGAAAAAAAAAATCATCATTGAACCTATGGACAAGTGAGATAAATCAGCCCATTCTCTTCTTGTCATTTGAAGTACTCAAGTCAAACAATAAACAGAATATATCATGCAGTTAAGTTCTTGACAAAAGTTAAAGAAACATTAGAAGCCATGCATCATCATAACGAATGTTAACCCAAGATTTGACTGCCCATTTTATGTTATTGCTTGAAGTACAGCAGTTTACAAGGCAAGCTTTGTGACCGTTACAATTTACAAGTGTGACAGAACACTGTTTCTTGCTTAGGAGTTCTGTGTGGAACAACTATAAGGGTACCAAACTAAAATGCTTAAATGCAATATATTCCAATGGTGCAAGCATAACATGATAATTAAAATGATCATTGCTGTCAGTGAAAAAAAAAAACCTGCTGAAGCTTCTGAAGATCTTCAAACTCTGCTTCAGCAATTTTAATATCAGGTAAAACTTTAGTTTCCATTATACCTTCATAGTAAGCCTTGCCCTGGTAAAATTAAAATATTCAACGAAACAAGAACTAATAAAGTAAATTTAATAGGCAAACTTACATGCTAGAGTTTCAATATGAAAAACTTACAAGCTAGAGGCCTAACATAAATTCAGAGTCAGTTATTTTCCACAATGGGAGAAGCAATCATGCAGTTAGCTCCAAAGAAGGGGATAGATGGACTATGGTCAAAGCCCTAGTATCATATTTTGACAAAATAATGCTGCCAATTTTGGCACAGAATTTGCAAGTTGCTAATGCCACTACACACATGCACTAACACAAGAAAAACTAGACAACAACCAATCCTGGACTTAGTCAGCCAAGTGGCATGTCTTTAAGGGTCACGGCTCTACTTGTTGGCAGCAGATGACGCTATGGAGCAAAGGGAGCAACATTGATTCGCTAGGAGCAAATTGGGCCTCTTGGGAGGCCAGGTGCACCAGACCCACTATTACTGAGTGGAAGGGGGGCAGGCAATTCAAAAGAGAGACAATTCGACACGACTTTAAAATCTAGCATCTTACCAGGTTTACCATATGATATGGCCACCAAAAGTTAGGGTTATCTTTTAGTTAAAGTTCTTTAGGTATAAACGAGTTAGTTGACTCTGGTTGTTCAAATTAGATTAACTACTTATTAACCTGTTAAGGGGTAATCAATCACACATGGTACCACAAGATCAATCAAGAAGATGAATTAGTCTGAAGTTCCTCCTAAAGTTTTTTTCTACCAAATGCATTGTCCCTGCTAAGAGTCAGTCCTCCCTCAAATTGTCATGTGTCTAGTGTGTACATCACACATGTCATGGAATGATGGACCTACACAAGCTCACAATGCAGCAGCTTGTTGGATTTCCTAAGCTAAGTTCTGATGACAAACATAGTGAGGCAGCACAAGGTGATTTAGTTTTGCTAACTTATTTTAATTCCACGCCCAACATTTTTTAGTTCTTTTAATGCATTATACATCATGATGTATTTATAACCAATATAATAAGGCTCCCATCGGATGGCCTATTCAGCCAAAGAAAAAGCCAAATTTTGAATTTTTAAACTTAATTTTGACATTGATTTTGAGATATTTTCAACGTAGTTTCTTTTTCAGCATTGGCTTTTAAGTCACCGAGAACACATATATAAAAGTTTTACCTACAAATTTGTTTTTATTTTCTAATAAGCTGTTTTGGCTTATTAAAAGAAAAGCCAAACGATGGGGCCCTAAAATAAATTAACAACGGCAGTTAAAAGTACAAAACACCTCATCAATATCAATTGCAGGAGTAATACTAGTTTACAAGAAAAGGTACACCTGCTCAGCTGTTTGTAGTTTGTCCTTAACACGTTCTATTTCCTTCTCCAGAACATTACTAGGCCCCACCTCCCTATACACACCATCTGAAATGCAAAAAAAAAGGAAAGTACATTTATTATGTCAAGAGTATGACAACCACAGAATGGAAAAACAGGTTGTTTCTACAACAAAACTGTACATCATTATTCTGTTCCACATAATCTAAGCATAAATGAAATTTTAAGCAACTGAGAATCAGCACAAATGTGAGTAATATGGTGGAATTCTATTCATACCAATGAATTCCTTGTAACAGGCTCTCCGGTCATTCTCATCCTGCAAAGCTTTTGTTAACCTTAAATTGGTTTTCTGCACTAACAATTCTTTCTGCTCAATGTCGACTTCCACTTGCTGAAGAAGATAAGTAGCATCAGGAAATTGATGAGATTTGAGCTCAATAATAACAAAGATTAGTACACCAATGTAGTGAAATGAGAGAAATGGGAACAAACCATCATTTCTGCCTCTAGTTCACTGGTATCCGACGATGTAACACGATTAATGTCAGCAGAAGTCTTCCTGATGTCATCCAATTGAACTTTTTTGCTCTCAAGAAGACGCTCCTCTTCTACTCGTTTTCTCTGAAGAAAGGAAAAACAGTTATAACATAATACAAATTAACTGAGCAGCAATCAGTTTTACCTTCAAATTCTTTATTTTTAATTCGATATCTTCTCGTTTATCATTTGGCTTCTTCATATCCCGAGTCCTTTGTGAGATTATTCTCTCCATGTCAGCAATTTCTGATTCCATTTCAGCTATTTTTTCTCCCAGTGAAGTACACAAACGACCTGCATTTCCCTTTCTGTGTGGTGGAAGAATGGTCTGAACAGGACCTCTTGAAAACCTGAATGTTACAATCAATGGAAACAGGATCACCAGAAAAGCACACAATATGTTACCTAGCATGAACGTTTCTTTTCTCAAAGAAGTTTACAAAAAAATTAGAAGCATCAGTAAAACGCCACCAGGGACAACCAAAAGGTAGCTGTGTTCATTTAGAGAAATGATTGATGGACAATGCTTCCACAAACATTAAGGCTGTGTTCT
Organism: Oryza glaberrima; assembly: GCF_000147395.1. NCBI lineage: Eukaryota > Viridiplantae > Streptophyta > Magnoliopsida > Poales > Poaceae > Oryza > Oryza glaberrima. Next base: position 1,356,328 of record NC_068334.1, on the reverse strand, counting down.
TTGGTTGTTGTTGGGAACTAATTACTTCCACACGCAAAACAGAGCAACTCATTAGCGTATGATTAATTAATTATTAGCTTTTTTTGAAAAATGGATTAATATGATTTTTTAAAGCAACTTTCATATATAATCTTTTTGTAAAAAACGCATCGTTTAGTAGTTTAGAAAGCGTGCACGCGAAAAACGAGGGAGGTGAGTTGGGAACTTCAACAAAAGAACTCAGCCTAACTTACGAGATGCTTCCTTTTTTCCTAAAATCCTGAACTTCAAAAAACTGACAAGTTCCTGTCCACTACTCCACTTGTCAGTACTTCAGCTAGGCTTGAGCAGAAGCGCAACTCGCTTACGGCAGAAGGGGTAACTTGTTTTCATGGCCATTGCCTAGGGAAATAAATTAGGCAACAAAGCCTGGCTGTGAGGACAAATTGACAGATACCTAAATCAAGGGGCTATCAGAAAGGGGAGATAATAGGGAAGGAGGTGGAACATAAGGCAACATGAGATGATAAAACTTTAAAAAAAAAAATCATCCCAGTCAGGCACATTAGGAACAACAGGTGAAACTAAGGAGTCCTAAATCCACTCATTCTTTGTACATTCAGCCTGGATGACCGATATATGCCTACATATTCTACATCAAGATCCTGGCTATTTCATGCTCTAGTGGCCTGTTGTGGATCAGGCACAATCAAACAAGAGCGCTGCAACCCCCTGCACTGACTTGCCACAGGCCCACAGCACACGCACATGCTATGCCTGTCCGCACAGGTACATGGTTGATTGGTTGTCCACAACACCATGTCATGCCACACACACACTGCCCACCTACCCCATGAGAGGAGAATCAATGAGAGCATAGGGGAGGCATTTGGCCATTTCCCAGTCCTAATGATTTTGTCTTCCTTTCGTAATAATTGAAACAACTAACAATATTAAACATCTTTTATGATGGTGTTTTGACAATTACACACATTTGAAGTCATATGGAAGCACTTTCTCTTAGACAAGAACTACCTGTATCTTATGTGTCTACTACTGGGGTACTCTGATGCAACTTTGATAATTTGCAACTACAGGGGCATCATCACTCGTTAAAGGGAACCCCTCATTAAAAACCTAGTAAAATATCAAAATGATAAATCACACTCCACTCTATTTCTACTGTCGATGCTGCACATTTTTACTATTGCTCTCATATTGTTCATTATGTTAATCTCAATTTCCTATTCTCTCATGGATTCCCAATATTTTTTTATCAGGAAATACATGTACACTAAGACGTATCAGTGTATCCATATATTTGGAAATTCTCTAACCCATATCACCGCACTAGTATTGCCTCTTAGTGTAACATAGAAAATGTAGTATATGACCTATGCCAAAATGAGCACCATCAAAGAGACTTACATTTTGTACCCATCGGAAGTATACACGTCCTTCAGATTTTGTATCCTATTATCAAATGCAACAGATCTGCCCACTTCATAGTCTCGAACTAGGACTGTTCTTTCAGCGCTACCCTGAAAAGGATTTCAGCAAATTGAAATATTCAAAACTGACATGTCCAAAAAAAAAATAATAACAAGGTGAAGCTACATTGACTTCTACAAAATATATATATATATATATATATATATATATATATATATCTCAGTATAGAAATAGTTTATCCACTGGGGGATTTGAAAGATGTTTAGTAGTTGATGGTACATCATTGAAAGGGTAAGCATACCATCCACTTGTAATTACTTAAATAGTTTTGCCACCTTATTTGCTATTATACATCGGATAGCTGGATAATTTTTTTTTGGAACTGGAATGGTTCTCTGAAGCTAACAATCCACTACCTCATTCCTCCAAAACATTTAGCACAGTAGGATTTTCCAAACGAATAATTAGAAGCTAACAGTGATAATGCACTACCTGATCCACCAAAACATTTAGCACAGTAGGATTTTCCGACTGAATAACTGAAAGTACTGTTGGATGTGTTGTCGAAGGAAGTAAATGATCTGGAATGTTCAGTCTAAAGAAAAGTCCAATAGAATTAATATTGATTAGAGATCAAATAAAAAAACATTGAAGAAAACAGTACAGATTTTATGGTTACCTTGGCTTCGCAAAATCATATATAATGATTTGAAGGTTATGGTAGTTAACTTCTTTCGCACATTCCCGCAAAATGACTGAATCTCTGTGACAGGAGACGATAAAAGCATCCAGTAGCCTCCCCAATGCACACTCAACTGCAAAAGACCAGGATTCGCTAGCCAGTTTCTGCATAACAAGAGGCATTATTAAGGTTGAAACAAGTAGGATAAATTCAACTATGATAGTGCTCCCTCCAATAATAGATATATGATGTTAAGGACAAGACTTGTTCAAACTTTCACCATCAATAACTTCTTATAAATGCTTGGTTTATAAAAACAAAAGAAAAGTGGTATGCATGGATTTGCCTTGGAAAGTACTACTTATTATAGTTTATAAACTTATACCAACATAGAAATGATGGTCAGAGTTTCAAAATTTTGACAGAATATTGTCCTAAACATCAAATATTTATGACCAGAGGGAGTATATCAACAGAAGAAAAAATAATCAAATTGCACTTCTGAAATGATAATTAAATCTCTTAGATCAAGATGCAACAAGCAGTCCATACTGAAGGCAGATTTTGAAGTGTCCAAATGAGTTCAACCGTAACAGGAGATACTAAAATGAAATCCAGATTTGCCACCACGGTCATGGCGTCAGC